>NC_045552.1:22959493-23275326 GCF_009769535.1 Thamnophis elegans
GGATGGGGGTGAACAAACTCGCACTCAATCCTGACAAGACCGAGTGGCTATGGATGTTGCCTCCCAAGGACAGTTTGATTAGTCCATCCTTATGCCTGGGGGGTGAAAACCTACTCCCCTCAGAGTGGGCCCGCAACTTGGGAGTCCTCCTGGACCCACAGCTGACATTAGAACACCACCTGTCGGCAGTGACCAGGTTTGCCTGGTGCACCAGTTGCGGCCCTATCTGGATCGGGAGGCACTTCACACGGTCACTCATGCCCTTGTTACCTCGAGGCTTGACTACTGTAACACGCTCTACATGGGGCTGCCTCTGAAAAGTGTTCGGAGACTTCAACTAGTCCAGAATGCAGCCGCGCGAGCGATATTGGGTGTACCAAGGTACACCCACATCACACCTATCCTCCGCGAGCTGCACTGGCTTCCCATTGGTCTCCAGGCACAATTCAAGGTGCTGGTTATCACCTTTAAAGCCCTACATGGCTTAGGACCCGGATATCTGCGAGACAGTCTTCTGCCACATACTTCCCAATGACCGATAAGATCACACAGGGAGGGCCGGACAATGTCGGCTGGCAACTACCCGGGGGAGGGCCTTCTCTGTAGCCGCTTCGACCCTCTGGAATAAACTGCCCCCAGAGATCCGGACCCTACCCACGCTCATGGCCTTCCGTAAGGCTCTTAAGACCTGGCTATTCTGGCAGGCCACGGGCTGTTGAATTCACGATTGAGTTCCAGCCCCGATCAGACTGGGTGTATGTTGTGGTCCTTTTAATGTTTTTAACTTCTATTTTTAAATGTATTGTTGTAAGCCGCCCGGAGTCCTTCGGGATTGGGCGGCCTATAAATTTATTAAACATACATACATACATTTTGGAGAGGAAAACAAGAAAAAAAGTCTGCCTCTGCCTCCCAGTATCCATCTGGTATTCATCTGGCCCATTCGCTGCCACCCATTTGCCGCCGCCCATTCTAGAACAGCTGACCAGCACAGCACCAACCCTTTCCCCCCACCGCAATATTCAATGTATAAGATGCACAGACATTTCCACCCACTTTTGGGGGGGCTAAAAGTATGTCTTATACTCCGAAAAATATGGTATTTGTGAGCACCAATGTACATTAGAAGATATGTTTCTCAATGTGTGCCAAAAATCATGTTAAAAAAAGTTGAAAAATACACATACACAAACTCTTACACATAACAAATAGTGACAGGAGGGTAATTTGTTCTTTATAAAAGGGTCTTGGAAATTTTAAATACATAATTTTTCATATATTAGGGGCAAAAGCATTTATTGGGGAAAATTGAATCTAAATTAAATACAGATTTAAAAAACCTGTTGGTGAATGTGTTTGTATAAACGCACTTAATCGGGCTAGGATTTTAAACTACCTTTGATTTTTCACAAGATGTTAAACTATAAATTAATCAAATGGGCTGAATTATTCAATGCACTGAGTCATAAAAGTCTGATGAAGGTTAAAAAAATACTTCATTGTGCTTTGTTATTCCCTTTTCCTTTTTATGTCAGTTTGTATTTTAATGTTTGATGCTGAAATTTAATAAAGATATTATTTTTTTTAAAGGACCAATCAAGGTTGTATTGCATGTGTCTAGTGTCCTATTGTAGTTTTACAGCTGATTTGGTGAAGAACCTTATGGAAACAAAGTAATAACAGCAAGAATGCACTATTACACCACCCAACAAATTCACCCAGATTCTCTGTTGCTTTGAAAATAAATTTCAAAAGCGAATTCTCTTTCATCCAACTGAATGAAAACTTACAAGGGGAAAAAGCCGGAGAATTACTTTACATTCACCAGATCTCCCAATCAATAGCAGATGGTAAAAGTGACAAAACAGCTGCACATTTGCCTTGGAAATCTTCTCTAGGGCACTAAGTTTACTTAAGTTAAATATTTTATGATAATTAAGTGATCTGAAAGGAACAGCTTGTGCCAGGGGAATGCTAAACAGTGGACATCTTAGATGGTTTGTAGAATCATACGGCTGCAAGGGACTTTGAAGCAGAGGTGGTATTCAGCCGGTTCGGACCAGTTCTGGAGAACCAGGAGCGGAAATTTTGAATAGTTAGGAGAACCAGCAAAGACAACCTTTGGCTGGCCCCACCCCCATCTCTGCCTCCTGAGTCCCAGCTGATCGGGAGGAAATGGGGATTTTGCAGTATCCTTCCCCTGGAGTGGGAAGGGAATGGAGATTTTACAGTTTGCCCTACCATGCCCACCAAGCCACACCCACCAAGCCATGCCACACCCACCAAGTCACGCCCACAGAGCCGGTAGTAAAAAATTTTTGAATCCCACCACTGGCTGGAAAGGACTTTGAAGGTCTTCTGGTTCAACTATCTGCCCAAGATAGGAGCCTTTATACTATCCTGGGCAATTGGTTGTCCAATCTCTTCTTGAAAACCTCCAGTGATGGAGTTTCCACAACTCAAGGAGGAAGGCAGTTCCACTGATTAAGCGGGTCAGGATCAAACTGCTGGCAAATGGCAGAGTTAGCCTGCAATACTGCATTCTAACCACTGGGTGGGAAGGAAGGAAGGAAAGAAAGAAAAAATAGCAATAGCACTTAGACTTTTATACTGCTTCATAGTGCTTTTTACAGCCCTCTCCTAGGCGGTTTACAGTGTCAGCCTTTTGCCCCCAACAATCTGGGTCTTCAATTTACTGACCTTAGAAGAATGAAAGGCTGAGTCAACCTTGAGACAGTGAGAATCAAATTGCAGGCAGTGGGCAGAATTAGCCTGCAACACTGCATTCTAACCACTCCGTCACTGGTTGTGCCTCATTTTGCCACAGTTGTTAGAGGAATCATTGCAGTTGTTAAATGTATTGTGTGGCTGGAAAGGAAATCTGTTTTCCACCCTTGACTTTGCATGTTGGGAAGGTCACAAAAGGTGATCACAAGACCCTGGGACACTGCAACCATCAAAAATATATGCCAGTTGCCAAGGAATCAAATTCTTATCACATAACCAGGGGGATGCTGCAATAGTCGTTAAGCAATGGTTGAAACTCGTATTTTTTCAGTATCATTGTAACTTTGAACAGCCACTAAACAAACAGTTGTAAGTAGAGGACTTCCTGTGTGCACAAGTCAGATGTTTTAAGTCAGATATTTTAAGACCAAAACCACCACATATGTACATTAATTTAGAAATAAGTAACTTTACATTAGACTGCCATGCTCCAGAAGTCGTGAATGCTCCAAAAACTGGAAGTTTTCAAGAAGATGTTGGATAACCATTTATCTGAAGTGGCATAAGGTTTCCTGCCTAAGCAGAGGGTTGGACTAGAAGGCCTCCAAGGTCCCTTCCTACTCTGTTATTCTTATTCTTATTCTTATTCTTATTCTTATTCTTATTCTTATTCTTATTCTTATTCTTATTCTTATTCTTATTCTTATTCTTATTCTTATTCTTATTCTTATTCTTATTCTTATTCTTATTCTTATTCTTATTCTTATTCTATTCTATTTTCCTATTCTGTCCTGTCCTCTGCTATTCTATTCCTATTCTTATTCTATTCTATTCTATTCTTATTCCTATTCCTATTCTTATTCTATTCTATTTCCCATTCTATTATGTCCTGTCCTGTCCTCTGCTATTCTATTCTATTCTATTCCATTCCATTCCATTCCATTCCATTCTATTCTATTCTATTCTATTCTATTCTATTCTATTCTATTCTATTTTCTTTCTGTTATTGCTTTGCTTTGACAAACTCTTCTGAATTCATTCATTTATCCTTAAACTTTTCTGAGACAAACCAAAGTCTTCCAGTAATTTAGGTGACTGAAACCTGATTTGATCCAAGGAACAAGGTGCCACTAAAGCTTCTTTTGGTTACTGAGAATTTACACAATCCATCATTAGCTGTTTTTTTTTTCTTTAAAAAAAGCACAATTTGCTCTCTTATTTTATTGACGTTTGGGAATGGGGGAGGGAGGTTTTTCCCCAATTAGTATGTGAGCCCCAGACTTGGAAATCGACTCCAATTTAACCTTGGAAAACAAAACAAAACAAAAATCCCAGAATGGCATTTTGGCTAATGAAGAACAAAAAGGAAGACAGCATGTGTGTATGAATGCCTTTGCCTCTATTTCTTGAAGCATGCTGGTAAGTTAAGAAAAAAAGGAAGAAAAAGAAACAGATGCACAATCTTTATTGCATTAATAATTATGGTGGTGTTTTATTATGCTGCTACTCCTGGATATCTATAGCTATATTCTGTTTTAAAAAAAAGAAAAAGAAGAATGGGCCCGATCTGGAATCAGCTAATTTGGTACATAATTTAACAGCTAATAATTATTTGCTTAAATCTGGAATTAGATGAAAAGAGATCAGATCTTCTTCCCCTCCTTTTCCTTCCCTTTCTGCAACAACAGAGGAATAAGAAGAAGGTGAGAATATAATCAGTCTGTTAAGTAAATACTAATCATGCCATGTATAACAAAAATGTGCGCAGGAGGAGCGTCACGGAAGTACTGAAATTAGATGGTAGTTAATTTAGCATATAACATGGGTTTTCCAGAATCAGGCTGCTGCTGCTGCTTCTTCTTCTTCTTCTTCTTCTTCTTCTTCTTCTTCTTCTTCTTCTTCTTCTTCTTCTTCTTCTTCTTCTTCTTCTTCTTCTCCTCCTCCTCCTCCTCCTCCTCCTCCTCCTCCTCCTCCTCCCTCCCTCCCTCCCTCCTCCTCCTCCTCCTCCTTCATGCTATATTTCTGGAGATATTTCATCAATTCCTGTAGCCTTTCAATTTGATAATGACTGGAGTACTGACCTAACTTCATCTTCTGATTCTACAGGTTCTTCCACAGATAGCCCTCAACTTATGGCCACAGTCAGGGCTAGCATTTTTTATCAAGTTTGAACTATTCTGAATCATTTGACACTAACCTCTACTCAACTTGCCAATGAACTGGGGGGAAGGAAGAGTGAGAAGGAATGCAGATCATCCAAGAATAGACCATGTGAGCCAAGAACCCACCAAGGTCACTCCTGCAGGTGTCTGAGGAAGAAATGAACTGTTCTCAAAACAACAGTCTGATTCATAATTGGACAGCATGGTCACTATGGGTGGGAAGAAGGGAAAACTAATGTTTAACTATGTAGCATTGTGCTGGAAAACCTCAGAGCTGGTTTTGTTTCTTCAGTGCCGAAATAGTGTATCCAATAAAGTTTGACTTTTGGGATTTGAAAGTTCCTGAGATGGCCCTTTTTTTCTTGGGTTCAGTAGTTGGACAGTTGACTTTTCCATGGCTAAGCAAGTTGGTGGTTGGTTAAGTGAGTCATGCTGATTTTGCAACCTTTTTTTCACAGTTGTTATGTGGGCATTAAGTGAATCTGGCTTCCCCCATAGATTGTGCTTGTTAGAAACCAGCTGGGAAAGTCAAAATGATGATCACATGAGGCTGAGATGCTGTAAATTTATGCTAGTTGCCAAGCAACTGAATTTTGATCATCTGACTATTGGGAGGTTTGCAATGGTTGTAAGTGTGAGAACTGCTTGTAAGTCACTTTTTCAGTTCCATTATAACTTCAAAAATTCATGAAATACAATATAGATTCTATGTTGTGTTCCCAATCGGAGGTGCTCACACCCCCTGGAAGTGCGAGATGATATTCCAAGGGGTGCGGAAACTTGGGTTTAGAAGTTTCTAAATTATAGTGTATATGCATAATTAAACAGGCATTTACTTTTGTATTGGGTTGCAAGAATATATCAGAAGAATTCTAGGGGTGCGGGGTATGGAAAAGGTTGCGAAACCTTGTCATAGGACATAGAATTACAGGGGCCACCTCCCTGCTTGAGTAGGAGACTCTGATCAGCAGGATGAATGAATGAATGAATGAGTGAATGAATGACCAGAAGGAAAGAAGGAAGGAACCGAAGGAAGGAAAGAAGGAAGAACAAGAAGGAAGGAAAGAAGGAAAGAAGGAAGGAAGGAAAGAAGAAGGAAAGAAAGAAAGAAGGAAAGAAGGAAGGACGGAATGATTGTACGTCAAGAACTAATTATAAATAGGGAATATTTTCTAAAGTATCTTGAATGTGGACAGCTCTTTTGAACAGAATTTCAATATGCTTCTATCTTTATTTGACCTTCTTTCCAGTCAGTTTCTATTTATTCATTTTGCCTTCTTTAGCATATCACTTTGAAGTTGGGAACTTCCTTCAGAGACCTTTTGGAAGTCTTTCTTTTCCATGTCTGTTTCCATCTTCAACATCTTTACAGGGGTCATTGTACTCCTCCTCCTCCTCCTCCCTCCTCCTCCTCCTCCTCCTCCCTCCTCCTCCTCCTCTCTGAACAGATCTTAGAATGTTTTTGTTGTTAAATTTTTTTCTTGATTGTTTTTGTTTTTCTTGGTTTTGGCTTTCTTTTCTCTTTTGGGCCATTTCCAGGATTTGGTCTGAAAGCCAGTTTGGTTTTCTTCAGTTGGGGCATCTTTTTCACACTCTTTCTTATGAACTTCTTGAAGTTCATGCTATAGTTCCTATGGTTCTACTTCGATGTGGTGAGGCTTCAGAGTGATTTCTGATGTTCTTAAAAATGGCACAGAAAAGATCAGCAGTTGGATTCTTCTGCCTTTTTAGTCTAATGTGGCACTTGCACATGAGCTGTTTATGATCTGTTCCAAGATCCCAGTCCCAGCCTAGTAGCAATAGCAGACTTATATACCACTTCACAGTGCTTTACAGCCCGCTCTAAGTGGTTTACAGATTCAGCCTCTTGCCCCCAACAATCTGGGCCTCGTTTACCCACCTCGGAAGGATTGGGAGGCTGATGTCAACCTTGAGCCTGGTGAGAAATGAACTATTGAACTGCTGGCAGCTGGTAATCAGCAGAAGTAGCCTGCTATACTGCACTCTAATTACTGCGTCACTGTGGCTCATAACTTGAAACTTGCACATGGACTGGGCTATCATCAACCCTGGCCCCATTATTTTCTGTTAAAAATGAGCTCTTCTGCCTGTTATAGCAATAATATAATGTTCTGACCTAGGCTTCCTGGCAGTAAAAAGCACATGCTTAGTCCCAAAATCCTCTTTTTATTTCAACGACTGTGGATTATGTTCATTCACAGTCTATAATGAGTCACAAATAGTTTGTAAAGAGTCTGACAGAAGTCTGCCAAAGTCTTTCGGGATACGGCTGATAAGCACCCACCTTTATCTCCCTTGAAATGCTGCCAAATACTTAATTGGCAATTAGCTTTTCAAGTCACAAGGAGCGCAGAGTCAAAACGGAGCCTCAGACTTTAAACTGTCCAGAATGAAGATTGCTTCTGCAAAGGCTCACTTGCCTTTGCTCCTCCTTTACGTCTAATGGGAGGGGCCAATCATTTCCAAGCCTTACTCCTGAGTTACCCCTTTGTCTTAACTGATCTTGCCTTCTGGCAGCTCTGCACATGCATGCACTGGGAACAGGCTCCCGCTGTTGCTCTTCCTTGCCGATGTCCAACTCTGGAGGCTCCAGAGGCAGCACATAACTCCCAGATGGCTCTGGCCCCCTCTTTGCCTCTGACGCAGAGCCCTCATCTGAGCCTTCCACAGTCTCCAGGACTGGAACCATGTTCCTCCCCAACCTCCTCACTGTCCAACTCTGCTGCCAGCTCTGCAGGCCGCCGGTGGACCCACAACATATAATCTGTTTGCTTTCTTTGTCCTCCATCTGGTGATTCCATGCATAGAGGCATCATTTGGTTGTTTGAAGACTGCGTTAGCAAAGGAATAATTGGATTGGCAGAATTGATGTCATTGCTTTCTTCATTTCAGTTTCCAAGGCAATACAGTTGATCTAATTTCCTCCTTAATATTTGCCACTTTGCCATTTGGGTCTCAGAACAAAAGCAGCACATTTTGTTTGCATGTTCTGTTCAATTTCAAATTGAAACCTGATAATAAAACTCATCAACCTTCTTCGTCTTCTGCACCAGTGCTTGGAGCATAAACTGGATAATTATCCTATTAAGGATTATCCACTAAGTCTAATTGATATTATTCAATCATTGACTGTGTTGAAATCCAAAACTGTTTTTGCTGTATCTCTCCTGACTATAGAAACAGTACAATTCCTTCTTTGTTTTTCATGTCCTGAGCACAAACAGTGTGATCTTTTGACCAAAGTGTCCAATCTCAGTCCATCTCAATTCACGGATGTCTAAGATACCAATACTAATAGTGCTAGCAATATCCCTAGGATTTACAGTATATACCGCTTAACAGTGCTTTACAGCCCTCTCTAAGAGGTTTACAGAGTCAATATATTGCCCCCTCATTTTATTGATCTCAGAAGGATGGAAGGCTGAGTCAACCTTGAGCCAGTCAGGATCGAACTCTTGGCTGTGGGAAGAGTTAGCCTGCAATACTGCATTCTGACAACTGCACCACCACAGCTTGCTCCTTCCTTCCTTCCTTCCTTCCTTCCTTCCTTCCTTCCTTCCTTCCTTCCTCCCTCCCTCCCTCCCTCCCTCCCTCCCTCGCTAAGTAATTTATAATGTCAGCCTATTGCCCTCAACAATCTGGGTCCTCACTTTACTGACCTCAGAAGGATGGAAGGTTGAGTCAACTTTGAGCCTAGTGAGGATTGAACTGCTAGCAGTTGGCAGAATTAGCCTGCAATATTGCATTCTAACCACTGCACCACCATGGCTCAATACAGGTAGTCCTCGACCTACGACCACAACTATTCTAAAGAGAATGACTAGGGGTGACATGATAGGATTTGACTTTAATATTTGTGGGGCTTTCACAGAGAAGAGGGGGCAGGGGTGGGATTCAGCCGGTTTGGACCGGTTTGGTTGAACTGGTAGTTCTGGCAATCAGTTGGCCCCGCCCACCCACCCCTGCTCTATTTTGTCCTATATTTCCTTTCTTTGAAATCCAGCTGATTGGTGTGGCAGAGTGGATTGGCGTGTCTCAACTGTTTTACTCACTGGGGCTGCAGGAAATGGTAAGATTTAGTGCTGATGTCAAATGCAATGTGTACATGCAAAGCGAGCTGGTTGTTGAATCCTACCACCGAGAGGTGGTCAGACTTTTCTCCAAAGGATGTGAGGCCAGGAGAAGTAACAGATGGAAACTTATCAGAGAGAAATCTGAACTAGAACTGAGATGAAACTTCCTAACAGTAAAAACAATGAACTAGTGGAAGGGCTTATCTCCAGAGGTTGTTGGTGCTCCATCACTGGAGGTTTCTAAGAAGAAATGGAACAACCATATGGAATGGTACAGGGTCTCTTGCTTGAGCAGGGGGTTAGACTAGGCAACCTCCAAGGTCCCTTCCAACTCTGTTCTTCGTATTCTGTAGGTATCTGCTTGCTTTAGCTTGGCAGCATAGATGACCCTCCTGGGAGTACATATTATTGTGGTGGGCAAATGCCTGGCATTCTTTACTCATCCCACCCAGAAACACCCCCCCCCCACCACCAGAAGGAGGCAGCATGACATGGAGGGAATGTAGGCTGAATCAAGCCCCAAATAAACATGCTTCTGGCTGTGCCCCTTATGTTCTCCAGATAGGACAGAGAGGCAAACCCTATAGGCTGAGGACCTTTGACCTCCCATCCCTAAAAAAAATATCCAAGAAGATATTTTAACAAGATGCTGCAATTCAAGTGCATTTACTCAGAGCAGAGACTAAAAAACTGCCTCGGCTTCGCCTTCTCTGCCTCCTGTAGGGAAGATGCTCTCTCGAGATGCTGAATGCGAAATCTTTCCCTATAAGCCTGCTGACAGTGGAATGGAGCACATTGGAAATTTGCTTAGTGCTACCCTGCCAAGATTTTAAAACACACATATTGTTATCTCTCAGCTTGCTACAATGACCTACATAACAACTCAGGCTCACACATTAATTCCTTTCCTCTTTCCTTCGTCAGGCTTTCTTTGCTTCCTCCTGTCACTTCCCTAGCAGTGAGGTTAACCAAATCACCCACACTAAGCCAGCAGTCAATAAAGGGACTGTTGAGGATGTATCATGTGCCAGGGAAGGATGGATGGCTCAGGACCATGTCAACCTGCCCTGTTTATTCTCCTGAGGGAGTTTTAGACACTTCTTTCTTCCAGTTCTCTTTCTTTCTCCCTGTCTTCATGTTCCTGCTGTTATTTCAATTTCATTGCAGGAGAGAGCTTCATTTTCATCAGCATCATCTATATAAATAAAAGCCAAGTACCACTCACTCATCACGAAATCTCCAGAACCGTAAAGCCTACAAACTTGAAATTTGGCACGTATATTCCTCTTGGCTTCTGGGTGCTCACTAAGAAAGGGATTTTTTGAAATGACCATCAGATCATTAGTATTTCTTATACAGTAATTAACACGCTCTGATGCTAAGGAGTTCTATTCCCCCTCCCCACCTGAAAAGAACTCTGTTTCAACTGCCAGTTGCCTTATATTAACATGTTCTGATGCTAAGGAGTTAGACATTCTACTCCCCCCGACACCAGAAAAGAACTCTGTTCCAACTGCCAGTTGCCTCACATTCCGTTACCTCAGTTCAAACTGGCGGACGTTCCACTCCTTCACTCAGGAGTGGTCTCGGGCTCCTTACAATACTAAACATGGTACCACAGCAAAATATTTACGCCTTCCACCTATGGAACTGCTTCCAGACTAAAGGTGATGTGAGAGATATTTCTTCATGAGTTTCAATCACCAACCACCACTGAGCCAACAGATTGAACCGGAGTGAACCAGATTTCTCCTGCATTGCCCAATCACATAGTTTCATCACGAAGCATGGGTATACAGCTAGTAATAAATAAGATCTTTTCTTTTGCTCATCAGAAGGACAAAAGAGCTCATCATAAGTTATATACATGCATAGGGTCTATACAACAGAAGTGGACAATTTTCGATGGTTCGATAACATAGTTGGGGAACCCAAAGTGATGCAGATGGAGATGGCCAGACTTTCTGGAGAATCTTTTTCTCCTAGAAATAGTTTGGGACTTGTTGTTTTTTTAAACTACAGTATGTTAGCAGTGGACATTTTAGAAGTTGGACTAGGGTTAGACTAAAATGTTGAGTCTCTAGAAAGAGGGTAGAGAAGAGCAACAGAGATTATTAGGGGACTGGAGGTAAACCCATACAATGAATAGTTGCAGAGAGTGGGAATGTCTAGTCTAATGAAGAGAAGGACTAGGGGTGACTTGATAATATCTTCCAATATTTGAGGGTCAGTCACAGAGAAGAGGGGACAACCTATTTTCCAAAGCTCCTGAGGGCAAGGAAAGAAATGACAGATGGAAGTTTAACAAAGAGAGATCCAACTTAGAATTTAGGAGAAATTTTCTGACAACAATGTGGACAACTTATCAGTGGAATGTTTGTCTCTGGAAGTTGTGGATGCTCCATCACTGCAATTCTTAAAGAAGAGATTCTACAGCCATTATCTGGGATGATATAGAGCAGAGGTAGGTTGCTACTGCTTGCACAGTTCGGGTGAACCGGTAGTTCTATTTTGGCCGTGGCCACCTGAACCGGCAGTGATCTAGGCTGGCCACATCCCCGAACTGGTTCCCTAGTCTCTGCTGCCATTTCCGGCAAGGTTTTTATTAGTTTTAATGGTCCTTGTGCATGCACAGAACAATTTACGTTGTACTGTGTATGCACGAGCAACGCGCGGCAAAGCGCACACTAAGAGAATTGGCAGCAACCCACAAAGCTTCCTCTTTGTGCAGGAGGTTGGACTAGAAGTTGTCCAAAGTCTATTCCAACTCTGTTATTCTGTATTCTAAGACTTACATGAAGTCCTGGCTTACTAAAAGGTTGCCTACTGTGGCATAATCAATAGGCATCTTGCTTGGCAGCAGATCTATTAACACTTTTAGAAGATAAGACTAAAGTGCCAAACATTTATGGGCAAAATGCTGAATTCTTCCAGAATATTGTTTTCTTCCTAATATATCACTTCCTCCATAATAGGCAGATCCATTTTTTTGTATCAGCCTTTGAGGTAGAGGAACCAGGCAATAGGTGTCCTCCTGGAACTCTTATTTTATTGCTATTATCCCTTGAATGCCTAGCATGGGTTCCCTCTTCCCCTTCTTACACCAAGGGAATCAAGACAGGGCAATTTGATTTATTTATTTTTTGCTCACCTCATTCTGTCTATCTGGGTTAAGCTGATGTTTGCATAACAGTTGTTGAATCGAGACCATCTGTGCACTGCGCTGCAGTTTTGCACATCCCTAGGCCAAAGAGCTTCCTAATAAGGGAGTGGGGGAGAGAAAGATGAAAGGGAAGGGAGAGCATCAGACGAGAACATGAGAAAGTGGGTGAACATGTAAGGGAATGTAGGAATGACCTTGGGGGAAGAGGGGAATAAATACTGCCTAGGAAACAACCAGAGAAGAGAGGCAGGAGTTGCCAGAGGCTTAACAGTCCAAAAAGGAAACTTTGAAAGGACTTAGATGTGGCTCAATGGCTAAGACCCTGAGCTTGTCGATCAGAAAGGTTGAATCCCTAGCACCACATAACAGATTGAGCTCCCATTACTTGTCCCAGCTTCTGCCAACCTAGCAGTTCAAAAGGGGTTTGTACTGTCAGATTTGCAAGATTCTGTAGCCTTACAATGAAACAGATTTAGCTGCTCTAATGGTGTTTCTTGACTGTTTCTTTACCTGGAAGGGCTGACAGTGCATCTGTCAAAGGAGGGTTGACATGGGGATGCAAGCTGTGGATGCAGAAGAAGTGAGAAAAAAAGATGGGATAAAGAAAGGATGCATAGCCTTTAGGAGGCTTGTAGAGCACTTCTGGGGGCTGGGGTGAGGGTAAATGAGCAAAACCTGGCCCATGTTTGCTCATTTTTGCCCTCCCCAGCCCCCAGGAGCCCTCTGGAAACTCCCTAAAGGCTATGCATGGCCATTTTTGCAAAGCATGCAGAGTTTCAGTGTATAAGACGCAACCAGATTTTCACCCTCTTTTTTGGGGGAAAAAGGTGCGTTTTATACTCCAAAAAATATGGTATTTATATTTGACATGATAACAGATAGGTTTCCATAGTGGAAGACATCACAAATCAATTTGGTCAAATCAATTTGATACAACACTGTTTACAAAATTCGCACAACAAAAAGCAAACATGTTAATAAACCAATTACTGAAGACAAAATAAAAGAAACAATACACGTGTTGAAATTGAATAAATCTCCAGATCAGAGGGATTTATATATATATATATATATATATATATATATATATATATATATAATATATATATATATATATATATATATATATATATATATATATTTATTTATTTATTTATTACAGGAAAGTTTAATTAAGCCATTAACTCAGGTAATGAATGAGGTTCAACATCAATTAGTTTTTCCGGTCTGAAAGGAAGCTTCAATTTCTTTGATTTATAAAAGGAGAAATGATTAGAGTTGAATAGACATTTTATTACTTGATGTGAGTTATGAGCTTTTTCTGGCAATACTTGCAAAAAGTCTAAATGGCCTTCTTGTTGAATTGATACACTCCACTCTGAATGGATTTGATCTGAAGAGATAACGAGCGGGATAATATTAGACATACTTTGATACTGATAAATAAGCCAAAAAAGTAAGAAAGTGACCACAATTTTCTAGATGTAGAGAAAGCCTTTGATAAGTTGGAATGACCTTAATATAAATTTATGAATCTGGAAAAAATGAATTAGAGTATGAGCTTCTTATATGAATACAGAATTTCAAAGAAAATAACTGTAGATAGATTTCTAGCTCAAAAGTAGTAGTATAATGAAAGACAAACTTCTTTTTCATGTTTATTTCTTTTTTAAAAAGTATCTTATTTTTTTATTTTCATAAAAATAACCACATATATCCCATTACATAACCAACATTTATTTTATATTATTCAATATTATGTCAATTCATCTTACCATTAACCCCAAAAAGCTATCATTGGCTCTTCTGCTCTCCATACACTATATTTATACGCTATCCATCACTTTCTCCTCCCTCCCTACCTCCTCTCTTCCCTCTGTCATCCTTTGCTTCTCCCCTTTCCTCTCTCCTTCTCCTCTCTCTTTCCACTCCTTCTTTCTCTCCTCATCTTCCCTGCCTATTCACTCTCCTAACCCTCTCTTCTTCCTCTTGCCTCTCTTCTCTTTCCCACACTCTTCATCTCATTTACTTATTCTGTATTTCAGCATATGAGTGGGCTCCATTTAATGTTGATGGTGTTAGTAATTAGATTTCAATAAATATCTTAATAATATTAATAATT
The DNA here is from genome assembly GCF_009769535.1 of Thamnophis elegans. Taxonomy (NCBI): domain Eukaryota; kingdom Metazoa; phylum Chordata; class Lepidosauria; order Squamata; family Natricidae; genus Thamnophis; species Thamnophis elegans. Next base: position 22,973,762 of record NC_045552.1, read on the forward strand.
TTAACATATATTCTTCCTTTTTTTAAAAAAGTGTACATATATCATGTTTACTTCTTGTTGACATTAGGATCATAGACAAAAAAATGTAACAAACAAACAAAACATCAGGAATTAAATAAACAAATCAAGAACATAAATTAAAATGATATCCCAATGATGTTACATATTTACCCATTTCAAAGGACTCTTTGCAATGGATAATGGAACAGCAGTATAGGTGTCAGCCTTGTGAGATAGATCATACTGAAAATATGGCTAGATGAGCTAATTTTGTTTTTGTTAGTTGCAAAGTCGTGTCTGATCCATCACGACCCCATGGACAACATTCTTCCAGGCCTTCCTGTCCTCTATCATCCTCTGGAGTCCATTTAAGCTCACACTGACTGCTTCAGTGACTCTATCCAGCCACCTCATTCTCTGTCATGCCTTCTTCTTTTGCCCTCAATCGTTCCCAGCATTAGGATCTTCTCCAGTGAGTCCTTCCTTCTCATTAGGTGGCCAAAATATTTGAGTATTCTCTTCAGGATCTGGCTTTCTAAAGAGCAGCCAGGGTTGATCTTCTCTAGGACTGACCTGTTTGATCACCTTGCAGACCAAGGGACTCGCATGAGTCTTCTCCAGCACCAGAGTTCAAAGGCCTCCATTCTTTGGTGCTCAGCCTTTCTTATGGTCAACCTTCACAACCATCCATTGCAACTTGGAAAACTATAGCCTTGACTATAGGTACTTTTGTTGGCAGGGTGATGTCTCTGCTTTTTAGTATGCTGTCTAGATTTGCAATTCTGAAAGTGCATTTGTTGTCCAAGAAACTAGGGACAGTCTTCTGAGCATTTGCCCAACCCATATTCCTGATGCAGGCTAAGTTGTTTTTTCTCAGACTGCTTCTTTGCCTGCGTCTCTTGGCCTTGCCCCCCTCCAAGGTCATTCCCAAATACCTTTAGAATAGGTCATTAGCAAGTTCAATTAATAAGAATAAGGCTCAGATAATGAGATGGAAGGTACAACACCTAAGGAAGCACAATGCTACTTACAGCAAAGAATGAGCTTTAACAGCAAGGCTAAAAAATTTATGCAATTGGAAATTAATTGCAAGAGAATGACAGGCAGAGCCTGGGGGTGGAGTCAAGAGAGGAATTCGATTGGAATCATTACATTTCCACCAGTGCTCTAAGTCCAACTCCTCTTGAATTTTGTTAACTCCTATCTAGTGCCAAGATAGCACTGTCTTGTTAGTTGACTAGATTCTTCTGTATAGGCTCAAACTGGAACTTAGCCAGAAGTGGTATTCAGCAAGTTCTGGAGAACCGGTAGTGGAAATTTTGAGTAGTTTGGAAAACCAGTAAATACCACCTCTGACTGGCCCCGCCTCATCTATTCTCTGCCTCACAAGTCCCAGCTGATTGGGAGGATTTTGCAGTATATTTCCCCTGGAGTGGGGAGGGAATGGAGATTTTACAGTATCCTTCTCCTGCCACGCCCACCAAGCCACGCCCACAAAACCAGTAGTAAAATTTTTTTGAATCCCACCACTGAACTTAGTGGGTGATGCTGATTCTTCACACCTGATATTAATTTAGCAAAACAAATTATGAATATTTATTTAAGAACATTTACTTCTGGATTTAGAAAAATATAATAGCAGACATTTCAAGATGGAGAAAATTCATGTTGTCCTAGTTTGGAAGGATAACAATGGTAAAAATGAATGTTTTGCCCAGGCTCACTCTCTTATTTCAAATGATCCCAGTAAGAATGGAAGATAAGGCATTAAAGGATGGCCAGAGACAAAAAAATAAATACTTTTATATGGTTCTAATAAAAGATCCAAGGTAAAGTTCAAGGCTTTATAAGATATGAAAGTACAATGTAGATTGGTTAAGCTAAATTCTAAATTGTACTGCCAAGCTAGGTGTTTAACTTAGATTGTTGAAGCTGGATTGCTTCAATTACGGAAAATGGACTTTCAAAAAGTCTTTAAAGTAAAGGTAAAGGTTCCACACGAACATATGTGCTAGTTGTTCCCGACTCTAGGGGGCGGTGCTCATCTCTGTTTCAAAGCCGTAGAGCCAGCGCTGTCCAAAGATGTCTCCATGGTCATGTGGCCAGCATGACTAAACGCCAAAAGAGCACAGAACACTGTTACCTTCCCACCAAATATAGTTCCTATTTTTCTACTTGCATTTTTACATGCTTCCAAACTGCTAGGTTGGCAGAAGCTGGGACAAGTAACGGGAGCTCACTCCATTATGCAGCACTAGGGATTCGAACCGCCGAACTGCCAACCTTTCTGATCGATGAGCTCAGGGTCTTAGCCTCTGAGCCACCGTGTCCCAAAAAGTCTTTGGCTTGATATAAATAGAGAAAATTACAATATGCAAAGGGGTCATTCAAAAAAGCAGTAATTTGAAAATATTATTTTCATGATGGGAAATCTACAGATAAATCTGATCAGGGGAAGGGGAATAATTCGTATAAATTGCAAGTTTTAATTTTTAATAAGATGGAAATGAAATGCTGTACATTCTCTCCTTAGAATGGCCAAAGCTACCTTGTTGATTTTTAATGCCTACACATAAATAATATAAGCCAAAAAAAAATTACAAAAACAAGGAGGAATACTGATTTGATTGAGTTTGAACAAAATGATCACAGAAAATGCAGATAATTTATTGGGATTTTCCAGCTGCTATTGAAGTATGATGGAGAAAGTGAACATTTAAAAAACTGTGATTAAAGGGATGCAGAATTTAAATAAAAGAGCTGACATGCAGCAATGAGATTACCAGTAGAAGAAAAACGTCAATTTCACGTCAAATATTATACTTAGAGAAAGCTGGTATGATAGTTCCTAACAATGGTATATTATCTGTGTACTAATGGAAATTAAAAAATAAGCCATTCATTTTCTAAAAATGTTAGAAAAGTAACAATCAAGTTGGATTATTTTTCTCATATTTAGTGGCAAATGTTCAGTTATAAAACTGAGCAATATTTGAAACCATTTTAAAAGTGATTTTTCTGTTCAATCTAATGCTTCCTTATGAAATAATATTAAAGATTCATACAGACTATATAGAACTGGCTTTGATAGTAGCTGCTAGGGCAGTGATGGTGAATATTTTTGGCACCGAATGCTGAAAAGGGAGTGCACGCTTGCTCGTCTGGAGTGCAACCCGGAAGAGGAGCTGCCTAGGGGGCATGCACATGCTGGAAAATGAACTTCTGGTTTCGGCACATGCATTTGCAGTGCTCATTCTTCTGGTTACTGGCATGCAGGCGTGCGCTATAATCAGCTGGCCAGCGCACATGCAGCCAGAAAACGGAAGACCAGCTCTTCCAGTTTCTGGCATTGCCTCACGCACAAAGGCCAGCCGAACAATGCATGTGCATGCGCACCAGAAACCCAGAAGAGGAACAGGCGATGCTGTGCATGCCATAGGTCCACCATCACAGTGCTAGGGTGTTTAATGCTTCTCTTTGATTATTATGAACAATCAGTTCCATAGAAGAAATGGCAAGATAGGTTTGCATCATCCCCGAACGTTTATGTCTGAACTTCATGTCTTTAAAAACTTTATGCCTGAAATATAAATCTGATATAGAATTTGTCTCAATGTGTAAAGCATTTTTGGAGTGTATTCTAATAAATGGATTCATGCCACATCCACAGTTGTGTCTTTTGCTAACAGAAGGTTACAATATTTAACTTTTAAATGTTTTGTTATACTCACACAATATTCAAGCTTAGCTAGAAATCATTGCAATTCTATAATTTATACCCCTCCTCAATAAATTTGGTGCTGAAATCTATGTCTTAAGTGTGGTGGGATGTATAATCTGGGCTCCCAGGATGGAGGGGCTCTTTCCCAGGGGAGCTTGGAATGTCTGGTAGGCTGAAAGAGGGTTAAGATGGCCCTTCCCTAGCAGCTCAAAGCATACATCTATAGTTATGCAAATAATTGCTTTAGTCTGGTAAAATTCTGTCTATAGGCTAACAATAATAAACTATTCAGAACTAATGTTATTCTTGGTTCTTGGGCCTGACACTAAAGCCTTAAAGCAAATTTCCTAGGAATGAAGGTAAATATACATGTCCTAGGCTAACGCTGTGAGGTCCAATCTGGACTGGTCACCAGAGGTTTAGTCTTCCAAGCTTGTGGACTTGTGCTGGAGTCTATCCTCAGGGAACTTCTCTGTGGAGGAGTGTGCTAGAGAGAATTTCCCGGAGGATGGGCTCCAGCATGAACCTAAAAGTTTTGAAGACAAAACTGGTGACCAATCCAGATTGGAGCCTGCAAATTTCCTAGATCCACTCTCATTAAAACTCATCAAACTTTATTCTCTCCCCCCCCCCATGCCCAGTGGTAGCAACAAAGATGATTAGGGGACTGGAGGCTAAAACATATGAAGAACATGGTCCAATATCTCAGGGGATGCCACAAAGAAGAGGGAGTCAAACTATTCTCCAAAGCACCTGAGGGTAGGACAAGAAGCAATGGGTGCAAACCAATGAAGGAGAAAAGCAAATTAGAACTAAGGAGAAATTTTCTGACAGTTAGAACATTTAATCAGTGAAACACCTTGCCTCCAGAAGCTGTGAATGTTCCAACACTGGACATTTTTAAGAAGATGTTGGATAGCCATTTGTCTGAAGTGGTGTAGGGTTTCCTGTCTAAGCAGGGGGTTGGACTAGAAGAACTTCAAGGTCTCTTCCAACTCTGTTATTCTATTCTAAGTGTCTGACAAGCATTCTCTGAAGCCCAGCAACTGGGTTGCATCCATGTTATATTGAATCAGGTAGATCTTGAATACAGTACATATGTAGAAGTCCTTTCATGTTCCAAACCATCACTGTTTTTTTCTTTCTGTGGCTCACCCTTGCAAAGAATGCTTCATTCTTCATTCCACCTAATGCTGACAAATGTGCCTTAGTCAAATGATAGACCGCATCCCCAAGACAGCAAGGTCATTAAACAGCAATGAGAGCAACCAATTGCCAGCCTCGTTAGCATTAACAATGCTTTCTTCAGCACTTCCATCCACCTTCAGAGGACCGACATGGCTTGTGCCTCAGGAGAGGAGGTGCTTTGGGGAAGCACTGCAAACATGCAAGTGAGAATAGCAAGAGGAATATGTCTGGAGTCTCATGAGCAACGTTCTAGATGTTGTTCTGTAACAGGTCTCCAAAATTGGTAGTCCAGTCAAAATTGTAGGTTACCTTGAAGACTGGAGACATAAGGGCCCACAACCAGACCTTCAGCCCAAGAAAACCAAATTATTATGCTTTGTTGTAGTCCTGGTTTAAAAGACGCTTGTTCCTGGGGAGGAAAGCTATGGTGAATCTAGACAGCATACTAAAAAGCAGAGACATCACCCTGCCAACACAAGTGCGTACAGTCAAGGCCATGGTTTACCCAGTTGCAATGTATGGCTGTGAAAGTTGGACCATAAGGAAGGCTGAGCGCCAAAGAATGGAGGCCTTTGAACTATGGTGCTGGAAAAGACTCCTGCGAGTTCCTTGGACTGCAAGGCCATCCAACCAGTCAGTCCTAGAGGAGATCAACCCTGACTGCTCTTTAGAAGGCCAGATCCTCAAGAGGAAACTCAAATACTGGAAACTCAAACACCCAATGAGAAGGAAGAAGGACTCCCTGGAGAAGAGCCTAATGCTTGGAATGATTGAGGGCAAAAGAAGAAGGGGACGACAGAGAATGAGGTGGCTGGATGGCGTCACTGAAGCAGTCGGCGTAAGCTTAAATGGACTCTGGGGGATGGTGGAGGACAGGAAGGTCTGGAGGAACGTGGTCCATGGGGTCACAATGGGTTGGACATGACTTTGGGACTAACAACAACCCTACTGAGATGGAGGAGAAGTGGGATTTAGAAGACCATCTGTGGGTCACTCTCTGTCCCTACTTTAGTTCTATAATTTCTCCATCCCAATCACTAGCCAGGCTCATTAACATCCAGCCTTTTGCCCTTCCCATTTCAGTTGCATCTATGGGGAAGTTCCTTACTTATACAGCAGAGTATGTTACCTAGGGAAAGGTGCCATATTTTCCATGTGGAACCAAGACTCTCGATTTACCTTCTTGGGAATTATAGTTGGGTAGCCTTTGGTCCTTCATAAATTGCTGCAATGCACTGTACCTCAAGCATACACCTCAGGTTTTCTGATGCTGTAGGGAATTCTATGGAGATGCCAGTCTGCATAATTGGAGAGTTACCACCTCTCTAACCCAACTGTAACAATATAGGTAGTCCTGAACTTACAACTGTTCATTTAGTGACCATTCAAAGTTACCAAGCACTGAAACATGACTTATGACTGTTTTTCACACTTACGACCTTTGCAGCATCCCCATGCTCACACGATCAAAATTCAGATGTTTGGTAAGCGGTTCATACTTATGACGGTTGCAATGTCCCTGGGTCAGTGGTGGATTCCTACCGCTTCAAACCAGTTTGGCTGAACTGGTAGCTGTTTGGCGGTCTGGGTGGCTGGAACCACCAATGACCCAGGCCTGCCATGCCCTCAAACTGGTTCCCTGGGTGGTGCCGCCATCTTGTTTTTCAGTTCTGCACATGCGCAGAACAATTTCAATTGTACTGCGCATAGGCGCACATGTGCAAAGCATGCATATGGGCGAACTGGCAGTAGTGCCTGCCGGAACCCACCCCTCCCCGGGGTCATGTGATCAGTGTTTGAAAACTTCTGACAAGCAAAGTCCAGGGGGAAGTCAGATTCACTTAGTAACCATGTTACTAACTTAACAAATGCAACAATTCACTTAACGATGGTGGCAAGAAAAGTCGTAAAAGGGGGCAAACTCAGTTAACAAATGTTTCCTTTAGCAACATCAGTCTGGGGCTCCGTTGTGGTCGTAACTCAAGAACTACCCATACTGGTTCAGTCCTTATGATTTTTTTTATAGCTGTGGCTGAGACAAAGTTGGGTTTGCACTGCACAGTTCCTCCTGTTTTTGAAACTGGATGCCGTACAATAGAAATAGTAAAGCTACAAAGGTTAATGTAACGTCGCGTGAGATTTTATTTCATTTTTCCACCCTGCCTTATTTAGAGCAGTCTTCTCTACAAATCTTCATATTTCTCACTCGCATGTGGTCTGGGCATCACAGAACTTGCGATTCAAACTATTTGGAGGGCAGAAGCTGGGGAAAAGATTTAGAATAAGGATGGCTTCAGATGCTATCTACATTTGGAATCTGCTCTCTTAACATGTACATGGAGCTATCATTATTCTTCCTCTAGTGACCTTCCATGAGGCATCAAAAGTTAGAGCAGGATATCTGGCGCAACACAATCTGATGCCTCTTTTGGGCTATTGGTCTAATATTAACTCCATTAGAGCCTTGGTGACACAGTGGTTAGAATGCAGTACTGCAAGCTACTTCTGCTGCCTGCTGCCTGCTTGCAGTTTGGCAGTTTAAATCTCAAGGCTGACTCAGCCTTCCATCCTTCGGTGGTCGGTAGAATGTGGATCCAGATTGTTGGGGACAATAGATTGACTCTGTAAGCTGCTTAGAGAAGGCTGTAAAGCACTGTGAAGCAGTATGAGAGAGGGAGGGGGAGAAAGACAGACAGACAGATGGAGAGGGACAGAGACAGACAGACGCACACACACAGAGGGAGGGAGGGAGGGAGGGAGGGAGGGAGGGAGGGAGGGAGAGAGAGAGAGAGAGAGAGAGAGAGAGAGAGAGAGAGAGAGAGAGAGAAACAGTGCCAGAAGAGAATGTGTTTGTGGGTTATCTGATATTGTGACCATATCAAACCCTAATTATCAACAACTAACCAAACTGAACACTCACAAAGGTGAGCTTATTGTGCAAATGTAGCTACTGGGTCTGTAGCTGATCTGATAAGCATTGATGTACAAATAAAACCATGGAGAAATACGGACCAATGATCTGGTTAAGTGAGCGTATCACACATCTTGAATCGTACTAGGATATTTTCGCCTATATGGATTTTCCTGCATGCCGCCAACAAGGGCCCTGCATTAGATTATTTCCTTTTAAGAGGACTTCCTGAAAGTTGAAAGCTGAACAGGAAAGATCCGGAAGCCAGCCTTTTGTTGATCATGATGGCTATATTCTCACAACATACCTAATCAGGTCAAGTCAAGTCTAAGCAGCTGCATTCACACACAATGCTGAGCTTAGTTTTCAAACCTGATTAGTGTTTAATCCTTGACGTATTTTGTGAACCTGGAGCATTTTATTAGTTTAAGCTACAATGTGCTGTGCAAAGCCAAAACATAAGTTAATTCAATAACCGGATTACACAGGTGGTGCCTGAAGGCTGCCAGGAAACAAAATCAATTGCCCTCTACGGGAATTTTTATGAACGTGTGAACGGGTGAAGGTGGACAGATGACAGAATCCACTTGCAGCTTCACATGCTGCTTTCTTTCTCCTTCTCATGGGTAGTTGGGGCATCCGAAGAAGTTTGAATGTAAATTGCATGGCTCCCCATGGAATCTTTAGGAAACAGAGAGAATGACTTTGAACAACAAAGAAGAAAAGCTACTTCTTGTGGCCCTCTGGCAGCCAGAAGAGCTGGCAGCAGAATCGGACAGTGAGGAGGTTGGGGAGGAACATGGGCCAGTCCTGGAGGTTAAGGAAAGCTCAGATGAAGGCTCTGCATCAGAGGCAGAGAGGGAGCTAGACAGCAGCGAGGCAGAGGAACAACTGGAGCCTGTTTCCAGTGTGCACATGCGAAGAGCTGCCAGAAGACTGGAACAACTAAGAAAGCAGGGTCAACTTGGGAGCAAAGCCACACCTTGGAGGTGATTGGCCCCTCCCATAGGAAACAGAAGAGGAGTGAATGGGGAGTGGGCTTTTGCAGGAAACAATTCATTCCTTCAGTTGTTTCAAGAGTGGAAAGTTCTGTTTGTGACTATAAGAGACTCTGTGTCAAGTTTTGCCTTGCCCTGCATTTGGAAACTAGTTATCTGGCACGGTTTCAAATGAGATAAGGTTCGTGTTGATAAACATTCCTCTGAAACACTATTTGCTAAGCCTTGCTGTCTGTGAATGAAAGGAATTCATAGTCGTGCAAATAAAAGGGGTTTTGCCAGGACCAAGACTCTGCTTCTTGCTTTTTAAGGAAGCCTGTGTCAGAACACCACTGCAGTGGCCAATATCTATGGAGATTCTTGGTCATCCAGGACATGGTTGTCCCAAAGGTGCTTTTTCAAGAGGCAACTGGACTTTCTGGTTTTTTGTTGAAGAAGTTTCACTTCTCATCCAAGAAGCTTCTTCGGGTCAGAGCTGAAGAAATTTCTTGGATAAGAAGTGAAACTTCTTCAAAGAAAAACAAGCAAGTTGCCTCTTGAAAAAAGCACCTTTGGGACATGACAATGGTAGCACACCTAGTTCTTAACTTATGACCAGAATTGGGACCAGAATGTCTGTTTTTAAGCAAGCTGGTTGTTAAGTGAGTTATACCCAATTTTATGACCTTTTTGCCATGGTTGAGAAGCAAAACACTGCAGTTGTTAAGCAAAGCATGCAGTCGTTAAGCAAATCTGGCTTCCCCCATTGACTTTGCTTGTCAGAATCCAGCCGAGAAGGCTGCATGTGGTGATCACGTGAACAACTCTAGGGGGTGGTGCTCATCTTCGTTTCAAAGCTGAAGAGCCAGCGCTATCCCGTCAGGCCTGGGGATAGGATTACTCTCACCCCGCCCGAATGTTGAATGAATGTTGTGTTTTTATGGATAATTTTCTTTTATTCACGATTTTTTTTTCCTTTAAGTCTTGTCTTGCACCCCCTTCCCCTCACTATTGTAAGCCGCCCTGAGTCCCTCCAGGGAAAAGGGCGGCATATAAATTCTTAATAAAATCTAAAAAATCTAAATCTAAATCTTCGTGGTCACGTGGCTGGCATGACTAAATGCCAAAAGCACCTTCCCACCAAAAGTGGTTCCTATTTTTCTACTTGCATTTTTTACATGCTTTTGAACTGCTAGGTTGGCAGAAGTTGGGGAAAGTAACGGGAGCTTACTCCGTTACCCGGTGCTAGGGATTCGAATTGCTGAACTGCCGACCTTTCTGATCGATAAAATAAAATCCAGAGACAGTAGAGGGGTCATAAAATAGATTTACCCAATTTCAAATCCTCAGGTATAGAAAGCAAGGCCTGAAGAGGGATGGTCTGCTCCTTGTAAATTGGAAGAGCCAATCAAATTTGCCAGTCAAGCAAGGCAACATTTTCAATTCTACTGATTAATTCGTTCTTCAGGGACTGACAACCTTTTTCTATCCAGAACACATCCAGAATTTTGAGAGCAGGTCTTGGATGCCCTTATCAAATGTTTGTTTTGAGAGGGTTACCTATTTAAGGTAGCACACAAAGACGCCTGTTGGAAGATGGAGTTTTCTATGTGACTGAAGTAGTGGAGGAGTATGAAATCTCAGGGGAATGGGATTTAGTGAAGATGCTGGCATAAGCAGAGGCTTGATGATGCCTTACTTTTCCATTTTAACCTCTTCTTCTTTGCATTTCACTTCACTGATTAAAAAATATTTAAAATATTGAGATTGTCTGCTGTCTGCTCTCAACACGGTTGCTGCAATGAGTCTGGCCAATCACTAAACATCTTGGATGAACAAGGAAAGTGGTTCCTCAGAATCCCAGTGGGAGTATCCAAAGACAGTCCTACCAATGAATATGATAGAAGAGGCTGGCGCTTTGCTTTTCACAAGCCACTTCCCTATTTATGAAAGAATTTAATTAATTAATGAAAAATAGGTTAGGGCAAAGGGCTTGGCGATAGCAAGGGAGAAATTTTGGGGTTCTTTCAGGATCTTGGAGTTGCCTACCTCTGGCATGGTGTCACTGTAGCTTATTCAGAGCAAACATCAATCAGTACCATGGACAGTTCTCAAAACCTTCTGCTGAAAACTCTTAAGTCAAGAAACAGGTTCTATCTACAGAAGATTAAGTCAACTGGGCTCTTGGTTGGGTGGTTAGAGCTTGGTTTTCCATTGGATCCTCTCTTCCTGAATGGGAGCTGGATATCTTATAAATAATTATGGCGCGGGGATAAATGAAAGTATGAGGAAGTTATCACTCTTCCGTAGTTGGACAGGGTTGCATTTTTCCACCTCTGTGCATGTAGAAATCTTCCACAGTAATCAATAGATGCCACCTTGAATTTCTTGGCTCTCCTTGTGAGCCCTTGACTTATTCTCAGGCCAGATACCCACTACAAGGAAAGGAAGGGTATGCAAGATACAGCATAGTTAATTAAGCACCTGATTAAATTTGGCAGCAGCTGCTGGCCCTGATTGGAAAAAAAACAAGGGACAGAACAGGACTGCTGCTGATGTTGCAGTTGGGAAGCTGGCGATACTAGGATTATTTTGGGGAGGGGGGGGGAATACATTCTCCACTTCAGCATTCTTTCTTAATGACCCATTTGTTTCTTGGCTCACTAACATTTTAGGAGATAAGGGAGTTGCCGTGAACCACAGCTGTACAGTTATTCCTTCCAGCGTACTAGGAATTTACCAATGTCTCTTTTTCCTTCTCACCAAGTTGAAAAGAAATTAACGGCAACATTCTTATGTGGTTAGGATAGGATCATCCACAGGTATAGATCAAAAAAGTCAAGATAGTATCTGTGATACAGTGCTCATAGAATAACAGAGTTGGAAGGGGCATTGGAGGTCTTCTAGTCTAACCCTCCAAGCAGGAGACCCTATACCATTTCAACCAAATGACTATCCAGTCATTTCTTGAAATCCTCCAATTATGGGGCTCCCACAACTTCTGAAAGCAAGCTGTTCCACTGGTTGGTTGTTCTCACCATTAGGAAATTTCTCCCTAGTTCTAGATTGCTTCTCTCCTTGGTTAGTTTCTAACCATTGGTTCTTGTTCTGCTTTCTGATGTTTTGGAAACTAGGTTGATGCCCTCTTTGTTTTTACTTGATTAAAAAAGGGATGTGTGTATCCACTTTTGTTTCTATGTGAAAACCATTTCCTGGATTTTATGCTCAAAACAAACAAAAAAAAAACAACCATGAAATTTTGATTTTGGGTTTTGAATCTTTTGATGATTGGATTAGTTTGCTGTTATGCAAATGGCTAGTATTTGCTAAAAAGTAAAGTAAACTTTTTGTATTTTACTGCACAGAAAAAAAAAGTTAGAAATCACTGCTCCCCCCCCTTTCCCTTACTTCACCTTTCACCTTTCTTTTCCCTTCCCTTTTCCCCTTGATTACTCTTTGTATTTTACACTTGCTGGTAACTCAGCGCTGTCTGAGTATTTATTTATTCCAACCCCCCTTCCATTAACATTGCCGCAATTTCTAACGTTGGATTTTCCCTCTTACCAGAGGGAGCCCCTTTGGGGATTACTGTGAAGCCATTACCATGGCAACTCCACAGCGCTGTACAGTAGAAGCCATTTGAAGGCAGAACTATAGAAGCCATTTTAAGACACAACAGGCTGAATCTTAACAAAACACCTGACCCCCTCCAAGGAGCGTTAAGGGTATTACTCCACAGTATTTTTTTCCAGAGAGTAAGTCATCTGTGTACCAAGTTTGGTTGAAATTGTTTGAGGTATTCCAGAGTTATGCTGACACACACACACACACACACACACAAACACACACACACACACACACAGCCATTTATATATAGAGAGATTGCAACTTTATAAAAAGTGGGGGAGGAAAGGGATGACACTTTGTGGGCTTCACAGTTGCCATCTTTCATTTTTGTAACCTCTCTGGGCTGACTTTGTTGCTGGATCTGCCAAAACGGGAGAAAGAAGGTCACTGTATAGTGTCTATCTCCTATCTGGGACTTGGAAGAAAAAATGAAATAATATTTGATGTGAAATGATATTTGATGGAAAAGTTATGATTTTGAGGCAAGCAAACAAACAACTCTTGGGATCCCGTTTTTCTTTTATTCATGGAAATGAGGTAGAGTTCCATTCAAAGGAAAGATTATACGGTGGAATTTTTTAATATAAAAAAAGAAAACAAAAGCCTCATGAAAATTTGAATGAAAACGGTATTTTGGGAAGATTAAAACCACATATACTGGAAAAACCCTGTACCAATGTGTACCAAAAGTCCACATATCGCAGATAGCGATAGAAAATAATGCTATGGGGGTTTACTACTTGAGTAAAAATAAACCAGAAAAGAGGCACAATAGATAGAAAGCTCCCTTATCAATGCAGATAGTATAACAGACTAGATAATATTGATTTGCATATATATTTGTCAGAAGACTAGCTCTAGTTTTAGATAGAAATCAATTCTTTTTAGTTCTATTTTATCCAGTTACTGGGAGTGTGATGTATACATTTTGGCGATTAATGCATAAAACATAACATTTTGCATAATGCCATATATACTCATGGATAAGCTGAGAATTTTAGGTGCCAAAATACATTTTAAAAAAGGGATTTACATTATCTGCAGATGGGCTTATTCATATGCATCAATGGTGGGTTGCAGGCGGTACACCCCCCGGTACGAGTATACCGGAGCCAGCCCGGAGCACCGGATACCATTCCAGTACGGTGTTCCGGAGGGCCCACCCACCTGAGCCCCTTACCTGTCCTTTAAGGCTTCCACGCTTCCACGCACATGCATGGCGCATACAGTGCCTGTGCAACACTCCGCTGAGCAGCTGGAGCATCGCGGAGGCTTGCGGAAGCCTCGCTGACAGGTAGGACATATCCATGCGTCATGCACATGCATGTGGGTGATGTCGGGGCCATTGCAACCGTACCAGTTGGAATGGAATCCGGAACCCACCACTGATATGCACATACATTAAAATTTCTTAGAATGTCTTTTCCATATATACTATATTGCCAAAAGTATTCGCTCACCCATCCAAATAATCAGAATCAGGTGTTCCAATCACTTCGATGGCCACAGGTGTATAAAATCAAGTACTTAGGCATGCATACTGTTTTTACAAATATTTGTGAAAGAATGGGTCGCTCTCAGGAGCTCAGTGAATTCCAGCGTGAAACTGTGCTAGGATGCCACCTGCCCAACAAATCCAGTTGTGAAATTTCCTCTCTCCTAAATATTCTACAGTCAACTGTCAGCTGTATTATAAGAACCTGTAAGTGTTTGGGAACGACAGCAACTCAACCACGAAGCGGTAGGCCACGTAAACTTGTCCAACATCAGTGTGTGTCCTCACAAATACGCTTCTGGAAGAATGGTCAAAAATCCCCACAAACACACTCCTGAACCTTGTGGACAGCCTTCCCAGAAGAGTTGAAGCTGTTATAGCTGCAAAGGGTGGACCGACGTCATATTGAACCCTATGGATTAGGAATGGGATGTCACTTACAGTAAGTTCATATGCGAGTAAAGGCAGGTGAGCGAATACTTTTGGCAATATAGTGTACAATAAGTCCATCTGTACATAAGCAAAGTTTTACAGGTAGTTCTTCAGATACCACCATGATGATGCCTGCCCATTACGGTTGTATTTCATGACAGTTATAAAATGAATTGATTGCATGACTGACCTGTTATTGTGCTCTCTTTTGCAGCAGCCATTAAGTGAACCTAGTTGTTGTTAAGCGAATGCTGAGGTCATCAAGGTCATAGTTTGCTAAGTCGCAGTTTTGCCAAAAACTGAAAGTAATTTCTGGTTTCCAGCAAAAACATTGTAAAACACGAAAATGTGACTACAGGATGCAGCAAACGGCAGCAAATGCAGCCATGTTGCTGAGTGCTTGAAGTGCAGTCACATGACCACATAGAGGGAGGGTTCAACTACGGGAACTTCAGAAATGGATAGTAGCTCCCTTCTTGCAGGCAGGTAACTAACTGACTGGTCCAGGTAATTAACTGACCAGTCCAGGTAACTAACTAACCAGTTGAGCAATGGGATTCACTTACCTTCCCTACTGGTTTGCAAACATGAGCGCATGCACACTGCTCGTGCATTACATCAGAGTGAGTGGGCGGAGCCTCCCGCAGGTGCTGCTACTGGTTCACCTGAACCAGATAGAAGTTTGAGTTTGAGTTTGAGTTTTATTTTATTTATATGTATTTATATTTATTTATATGTATTTAGCCGGTATTTAGAACCGGCTAAATACCACCTCTCGACCAATCTTATGCAAAGAACTACATGTAACTAGAATACTATGGAAAATGCAGGTTGACTTATCAGTGAGTAATGCATTTTTGTGGTATTTGGTTTAAAAATTGAGGGTTGGCTTACACTTCCTTTCCCCCAAGGAAATCTGAACTTCTTATTCAGAATCAGACCTTCTGAGTGAGATTCTGGTGGAACAGCCATGTTCCTGGGGTCAGGCTCAGAAGACGACGGATGCCTCTGTTGAGTCTTGGCTCTCAGTCTCTTTAATTAAAGCCTAACTGCATGTAATTACATCTGTGCATAGAGATAACTTCCATTAATCTAACCTTTGTCACTGTTGAAATTCAGATGGTGTGCCAAAATGAAAACGAACACAACAATGATTAAGAGTAGATTCGTGACTGATAAAAGGAAACACTTCTTAGACCTGGGTATGTGGAGTTGATGGAACTGTTCCAGAACACGAGGTCATAGATCATAAAGATCATAGAAAGAATGGTTGCAGGAACTGGTTATGTCTAGTTTAATGAAAAGAAACACTGGGGGAGACATGATAGCAGTGTTCTGATATCTCAGGGGTTGCCACAAAGAAGAGGGAGTCAACCTATTTTCCAAAACACCTGAAGGTAGGACAAAAAGCAATAGGTAGAAACTAATCAAGGAGAGAAGCAATCTAGAACTAAGGAGAAACTTCCTGACAGGTAGAACAATTAATCAATGGAACAACTTGCCTCCAGAAGTTGTGAATGCTCCAGCACTGGAAATTTTTAAGAAGAGGTTGGATAACCATTTGTCTGAAGTGGTGTAGGGTTTCCTGCCTAAGCAGGGGTTGGACTAGAAGACTTCCAAGTTCCCTTCCAACTCTGTTATTCAAAAATTGCTAGGTTAGAATGCCTCCAGTCATCGCTACTGTATTATTAAATGGAGCTTCCTATTTCAGGGATACTATACCAGCTTTTTCCCCCAGAGAGGGATCAATCAAAGGTAAGAGAAGATGGCTACTTTCTTACTCTGTTTTTTTTTTAGGTATATTGATGGGGAAAGCTGGGAAGTGGAATCCCCGTATGGGTTGAAGGGCACCAACTCAGAGAAGGATTGACGTTGGGGTTTCAAGGACTGTAGAATTGGAAGGAACCACAAGGATTATTTAGTTTAGCTTTTTTCAGCCTTGGCAGCTTCAAGATGTTTGGACTTCAACTCCCAGAATTCCCCAGCCAGAAATTTTGGGAGGTGAAGTCTACACATTTTCAAGTTCCAAGATTGAGAAACACCGATCTAGTCCAACCCTCTGCAATCTGTAGGACAATCAATTCAGTGATCTATATGAGGTGTTTGTCCAGTCTCTTCTTGAAAACCTTTAGAGATGAAGAATCACAGCATCTATCGTAGGCGAATTCTTCAGCTGCGGTAGAACTTGCTCTTAGGAAGTAGTTTCTTTATACTTAAATGAGATCTAGATAACTACGATTTGTATCCTTTATTAACATCTAATCAAATAGAGGTGGATGGGACATGGTGGCTCAGTGGCTGAGCTTGTCGATCAGAAAGGTTGGCAGTTTGGCAGTTCAAATCCCTAGCGCTGCGTAACAGAGTGAGCTCCCGTTACTTGTCCCAGCTTCTGCCAACCTAGCAATTCGAAAGCACATAAAAATGCAAGTAGCAAAATAGGGACCTCCATGCGGCTTCAGCATTTAGTCATGCTGGCCACATGACTACGGAGACGTCTTCGGACAGTGCTGGCTCTTCAGCTTTGAAACGGAGATGAGCACCGCGATGTGCTAGTCATTCCTAGAATCAGGATGACTAGCACATATGTGCGCGGGAAACCTTTACCTTTAAATAGAGGTGGAGTGGAAAAAATATGAGTTTGATGAAAGGAAAAAGCATTGTCCCTTATTTCCTTATCAGTATGAACAACACGGCTGAGATAACACAACATGCTACACTAGGTTAATGTAGGCAATTGGGTTAAGCTATAACAGTATGTCTTGGCACTGCATGTTGTATGAAGGTGGCAATTCCTTTTCGTTATACTATGTTCAAGATTTAGGGTTTAACCAGTTCTCTGCCACAGCTCTGAGATGGGCTACTTACTATTTGGGGAGGACATTTGGGAGGGGGGGTTTCCTCAGAATTGGTCTTCCATCATGGGGCCACTCTAATGCTGAGGTTGGATCAAAAAGATAGGCAGGAAAGTGGTGTTTCCAGGCAGATTTGGTTCATCTGAAGTTTTAGTTTGAGGTTCTGAACTGAATCTCCAAATTGATTCAAAGTAAATTGAACATCACTAAATTGATCTGATGATTTGACAGCCTTTTGAAAACAAAGGGCAGCGACAGAAATGGATAAAATAAAATAGAATAAGTGCTAGAAATAGATAACAATGTGCTATGTGCCATGGGGCGAGTTCTGCCAGGCACTAATGCCGGTTTGCTCATGTGCATACTGCATGTGTGTGCACACTTGATGTGTGCTGCGTGTGCATGCACAATGCAATAAAAATTGTTCTATGCATGTGCAGAAGTGAAAAACAAGATGGTGGTGACTACGTCGCTGCCCAGAGAACCGGTTTGGGGTGTGGCAGGCCTGGGTTGCTGCCAGTTCCAATGACCCAGGCCGCCAACCACTACCGGTTTGGCCGAATCGGTTTGAACCAGTAGGAACCCACCACTGATGAGCCATAAGTAAGTGTTCCCTGGTGGAATGAACAGGTGGAGAGCATCCTGAAGGACTGGAAAGGAGGAGAACCATAAGTAGTTCCTCTGGGAATTGGGTGGTCATTGCTGTGTTTCTGTGAATATCTCTATAGCAGAGGTGGGTTCTTACCAGTTTGTACTGGTTCAGCCGAACCGGTAGTAACTTGGCAGCCTGGGTTGCTGGAACTGGCAGCGACTCAGGCCTGCCATGCCCCTGAACTGGTTCTCCTATGATACTGCCATCTTGATTTTCAGTTCTGTGCATGCGCAGAACATTTTTCATTGCAAAAATGTAATTTTCCCCCTTTTAAACATTTTGCGCATGCACAGACTTTTTTAGATGCAAATGCGCACGTGAGCAGAGCTCATTTTTTGCACGTCGAACTGGCAGTAGTGCCAGCAGCAACCTACCCCATATGCAGAGGACCCTAAAATTCCAATTTAACTTATTTAGCTTCTTCTGCTCTGCTACATGCTCTTTTCCTAGCTGTCAGGAGCCCAGAAAACATGTCAGACATAGACTCCAAAGTTGTCCATGCAAACCTTTGCAAAGTTTCTGAGCATAGGCCTCTGGGAGTTGAGGGGGTAAGGCTTGATCGCCATGATAGCCAAAGGTAGATGGAACACTGTTACTTTCCCACCAAAGGTGGTTCCTATTTTTCTACTTGCATTTTTACATGCTTTTGAACTGCTAGGTTGGCAGAAGCTGGGACAAGTAATGAGAGCTCACTCAGTTATGTGGCACTAGGGATTCGAACGTCTGACCTTTCTGATCGACAAACTCAGCATCTTAGCCACTGAGCCATCATATCCCTGTATACCAAAAATATGTTGTAACCCTAAAAAGAGTGTAAGAATAAGAATAAGATAAGAATCTGGAGGCTAAACTGCACGATGAGTGGTTAAGAGAACTGGACATGTCCTGACAAAGAAGAGGATTAGGAGTGACATGATAGCTATCATCCAGTACTTGAGGGGCTGTCACAGAGAAGAGGAGATTGACTTATTCTTCAAAGCACCTGAGGGCAGGACAAGAAGCAATGGGTCAAAGTTTGTTAAAGAGAGATCCTAGCTGGAATTAAGGAGGAATTTCCTGACAGTCATAACAATTCATCAACTTGCCTCCTGGAGTTGTAGATGCTCCATCACTGGAGGTTTTTCAAGAAACGATTGGACAATCATTGGTCCAGGATAGAATAATGTCTCCTGCTGTGGGCAGGAAGTGTTGTGGCCCACCAGTGGCCAGCAGAGGTTGGGGAAGAACATGGGCCAGCCCTGTCAGTTGGGAAAGGCTCGGACAAAGTCTCTGTGTCAGAGGCAGAGATGGGACCAAGGCTGTCTGGCAGTTCTCAGCTGCCTTCACAGCTAGACAGCAGTGAGGCAGAGGAACAGCTGGAGCTTGTTCCCAGTGTGCGCATGTGCAGAGCTGCCAGAAGAAAAGAACAGCTAAGAAATCAGGGGCGACTTGGGAATAAACCCATAGATGGATGTGAATGGCCTCTCCCATAGGAAATAAAAGAGGAGCGAAAGGAGAGTGGGCTTTTGCAGGAAACCATTCATGGAACCTAATGTTGGTTACTGTTGAAAAATTGGTTGATCCTTGTGCTACCATTGCTGTGCTGGCAGCTTGCAAGAGATTTGGGCATTACCTTGTTTGGTATGTATGCTTTTTATGTTATGTTTTTCAATTTGTTTGCTTGAGTTAATAATAAAGCTTTAAAATCCCTTTATTTACTGGGGTGCTTATTATCTACGAATCCAAAAGAGCCAATTGCTTGGGCCCTTGAACACGGCCTTGAACTTAGGAAGACAAGAACTTGAGTTGCAATGCTGTGGCAAACCCTTTGCCATCTGTCTTGGCTTGCTGTGGATGGCTCTGCTTCTCAACTCTTTTCCCTGTCCAATCCTGGATTCACTTTGGGGATTTGGGTGTGCAAAATCGATGCCCTACAATGGAGCTAAGGCTTTTTCCTATGATCATCTGTTCAATTTATGCCCCGAGACATTTCTTCTGTAAACGTTTGACTCGCAAAGTGGGACTTCGACCTGCTTGATCACTGGGGATCCCAGGGAGATATACCTTTATCTTAACAAGAATGTGTCGATCTTTAGATCCACAATTGGCAACAAGACAAGACTACTTTGAATAGCAGTGGTTGCAAAAAAAATTATAATAGACAACTTCTAAGAGGCTACAAATCAGGGAGTTCATGAGCCCACAGGGATATTGGCTTGGAAATCAAAAGGAAGGAGGCAAAGGTGGAGTGATAGAAAAGCAAAATAGCTCCCCTGGAAGAACAAGGGAGCATGAGATGTTTGCTCATTGATCTTGAAAAGCTGAACAGATGGAATTGGCTTAACAGCAATCCGTGCAATGTTACTTCTACAATCCTTCAATTTTTTTTGCTCTGCACGCATGCTCCCTTTTTGTCTCTGAAGGCATCCATGGATGACCATTGATTCAGAGCTTACAAGCCAGGCCAGGTATGGGAAGATTTAGTTGTCCAGATAGATACAGATGGCCAACAAATACATATGTTGTCAATCATCCATCGACACATCATTATTGGGAAGAATAAAAATGAGTTGGGTGGATTCAGCCAGTTCGCCCCTATTTGGGAGAACTGATTGTTAACTTTCTAAGCAGTTTGGAGAACCGGTTTTTGGAAGAAATCTCCTTTTGTTTTTTTCCACTTTACAGGGCTATTCCTATAAGGAAGGCAGGAAGGAAACATTCTGGTGTTGTTTCTAGCCTGATCTTTATTGTCCTGCTTACAGAAACTGCCTCTTCAGTTAACCCTCATTACATTGTAACAGCTAAGGCAAAGTACCCATCGACATGAGTAACTTTGAGTTGGCCACACCCACCCAGTACATGACATGATAACCAAGCCACACTTACTCAACTGGTCTTTAGGGCAGAGAACTGGTTGTTAAATTATTTGAATCCCACCACTGGAAAGATGCCTCTTTGAAGGAGTTCCATTCATTCTGGTTCTTCAAGATATCATTAATCAGGCATAATCTGAAGGTACCCAATGGAAGACGTACAGTTTGTAGGCACCTATCTGCTCCCCATTCCTAATGTCTAAAGGCATTCTTATTCTTTATTTTGTTTAGAGCCAGTTATTGTTAGCCCTTTGAGGTAGGCTAAATCAGGAAAACAGACACCAAATGTCCCAGAGGTATATGTTATTAATCTATTGTTATGGAATGTGAGAATGACCTTGGGAGTTTTTCTCTCAGATAACATCTTTACTCCTGTGCAGTTATTGTAGAGTTGGGTACTTCATTATTCTCGGTATTATGGGAACTCAGTCACTTACTTAACAGGTTGCGGGAACCAGGCTATCATGATAAATCACAATCAGTTATTTGTTTGGACACAGATTGTTAGGTGAATGCAGCCGTGTGCTTACTTAGCTCAGAATTAGTTAAGGAAGTTATGCAGACCCAACCTTCGTGCAATCTTCTAGCTGTTGCATAATTCAGCATTCTGCTTGTTGGCCTCAGTAAACGTTTTGATGAGGTGATGACCTAACAACAATGAGAGGTGCCTGTGTGGTTAGACCCCTTACCTAAACTAGCATCTGTCTCTGAATATGCTGTATGGCAATTCCCTTCAAATCCAGATTTAGAATTGTTATCAAATACACCGTCCTAGCGGATGATAGATTTCCAGCATCTGTGACACTAACTAATGTGATTCCTCTCCTGATCACTAAAGTTTGCTTTGTGTTGTCACCTACGCTCCAATTTAACAAACCAACCTTCTCTACTTCCCTTGCAGTTCAGACAAGGGGACAGAGCAGTATCCATCTTCTTTGCCTTGCATGTTTTTTTAAACAATAAACTTTAGTGGTGTCACCTCAACACAGTTACTGTGTTGACAAATTTCCTTCTCTGCCAGACTCCATCCATCAAATGTGAGCTAAAAGGTATCCTTTTAGCCTCTGCCTTCCTGCTTCCCTCTTTCTCCAAACTATAAGGGACTCTTATGTTCACACTTCTGCGAACATGGAAATTGGGTGCAAAATTGTGCAAGGCGCAGGAGTGTCTATCATATTGAAGGAAGCCATCTTCTTTGAGGGGCTGCCACAAAGAAAAGGGGGTCAAATTATTTTCCAAATCAGCAGAGGGCAGGAAAAGAAACAATGGTTGGAAACTAATCGAAGAGAGAAGCAACCTGGAATTAAGGAGAAACTCCCTAACAG
This sequence comes from Thamnophis elegans, assembly GCF_009769535.1. Taxonomy (NCBI): domain Eukaryota; kingdom Metazoa; phylum Chordata; class Lepidosauria; order Squamata; family Natricidae; genus Thamnophis; species Thamnophis elegans. The sequence goes on from NC_045552.1 coordinate 22,995,794, forward strand.
TGGGGGCAATTAACCAGTGGAACAGCTTGCCTCTAGAAATGGGCGCTCCAACACTGGAGGTTTTTAAGAAGAGTCTAGACCAGGGGTGTCAAACGCTAAGCCCAAGGGCAGGATTTGGCCCATGGGGTGCTTAGATGTGGCCCACAGGGCCGCCCTGGAAAGAGCGAAGGACTGGCAAATGGTGCCTCTGCTGGGGAAAACGGAGCTCAGAAGGGCTGTGTGTGGCTCTCCCAAGCTCAGTTTTTAGTGGCAGAGAGTTGCAGGAGGCAGTCGCAGCTGAAAACGGAGCTTGGGAGCCTGTTTTCTCTGGTAGAGCACTCAGGCCACCAGAGGCGCTCCCGACATGAATGACACCAAACTGACCACACACACCCTGGCTACGCACATTCCGTCTCCCCCCCTCTGAGGTCAAACACAACCCTGATGCAGCCCTTAATGAAATCACGTTTGACACCCCTGGTCTAGACAGACACTTATCTGAAATGGTATAGGTTCTGCTTCGGCAGAGGGTTGGACTAGAAGACCTCCAAGGTCCCTTCCAGCTCTATTCTATTCTATTCTATTCTATTCTATTCTATTCTATTCTATTCTATTCCATTCTATCGGAGCATGTTGGACCTTTGGTTCTCATTTCTAAGTAAAATCTTCCCTCCTGGTCAACATAGTTTTAGTGCTTTTCTTCTTAACTTTCCAACCAGACGTTTAATAGATTCACCAAGAATCCACTGTTGGAATGCAGAAACACCTACAATGTTATCCCAATGGTGCTTTTTTGAAAGGCAACTGGATTTTCTTAAAGACATTTTGCTTCTCATCCAAGAACCAGTGAAGAGTCTTGGAAGAGAAGCAACATGTCTTCAAGGAAAACAAAGGAAGTCCAGTTGCCTTTGAAAAAGCACTTTAGGGACACTCATGACCTGGATGATTGAGAATCTCCAGAGACACCTATAAGCTTACCATCAAAATGTTTGTTCTGGTGGTTTTCTGCAGAAGCATAAGTTCTGCCCTTTCCGTTTTGCCCTTAAAAATTTTCGGTGGATTCTTCTAACTGTGTTGGATTGATGGATTCTAGATTTTTTTTTTGCTTGTTTGCTTTGTTTCTTTGTTCTGTACTGTTAACCCATCCAGTTCTCCCAGAATCCTGGTGTTCCATGAAGCCCATTCTGAAGAAATCTTGCTCTAGATGAATCCTCGTCCAGGACAAGAGCTGGTCACTTCTTGGCTTCTTTAAAAGTGTTTCCCTCTTTCCCCCTTCCTCTCTCTCTCTCTCTCTCTCTCTTTTTCCTTCCCTCTCCCTCCCTTTCTCCCTCTCTCCTCTTTCCTCTCCTCTCCCCTCTCATCTTGCTTCTCCCTCTCTTCTTTTCCCTCTCTCTCCCCCTCTTCCTCCCCTCTCCTCCACCCCACCCCCCTTTTGGCAGATCAAAGAGTACATTTTATTATTAAGGGAAGTTCAAGACACCGATCATGTCAAAGCTTTGGTTGTTGGTTGAGAAAAAACCAGTAAGAGGCCTTCTTTCTAAACTCTGGGACCATGACAGCTTCTGCACAACCCAATTACTACTACAACAAGAGCCGTTTATTAGATTTATGTTCTGTATGACAATCGGGAGATTGTGGGATTGTGGGATTGTAGGTTAGTGAGGCTGAGAGAGGTAATAGCTGGTTGAAAGTCACCTAGGTAGCTTCTGCATTTGTGGAAGGACTGGGGATTAAAATTTAGCTTTTTCTCCAATACGCATCCAGTATATGGAGGTAAACATGCTCCATCTCTGTGAGATAAATCTAACAATGTGCTAATTTCATCCAGAGTCAAACTTGTGAGATAGCCTTGGCTGAAAGAAAGAAACTGGTCTAAACTAACCCAGGGAGTCTCTATGATTGACAGGGTGTCTGTTGCAGAGCTGGCAGCAGATTCGGACAGTGAGGAGGTTGGGGAGGAACATGGGCCAGTCCTGGAGTAGGTCTGATGAGGGCTCAGTGTTGGAGGCAGAGAGAGGGCCAAGGCCGTCTGGTAGTGATCAGCTGCCTTCAGAGGCAGACGTCAGTGAGTCAGACAAACAGCTGCAGCCTATTCCCAGTGTGCACATGCCAGTGGTAGGTTGCAGGCGGTACGCCCCGGTATGGGCGTACTGGAGCCTGGCCGGAACACCGGATACCATTCCGGTACAGTGCTCCAGAAGGCCCACCTGCCCGCCCGAGCTCCTTACCTGTCTTTTAAGGCTTCTGCGCTTCCACTCACGTGCATAGTGCGTACAGCGCCTGAGCAACCCTCCGCCAAGCAGCTGGAGCATCGCAGAGGCTCGTGGAGGCGCTAAGATGCATGCATGCACTGCGGCATGTGGATGCCGCCAGGCCTGTTCCAACTGTACTGGATGGAACGGGATCCGGAACTCAGAGGGTTGACTTGGGAGGAAAGCCACAGGTGGATGATGAATGGCCTCTCCCAGAGGAAATAAAAGAGGAGCAAAAGGGGAGTGGAGTTTGCAGGAGACAATTAGTTCATGTAATTGGTTCGTGACTCTCCGAGATTCCTTGCCAAGTTTTGCAGATATAGGCCTGACAGCTCTCCAAGCCAGAGAAGGTCTGTGATTGTCAATCCCCCCTTGAAAGACTTTGCTGGATGTGAATGAGCAGAATTCACAGTCAATTAATAAAAGGGTTTTTTTCTCAGGAGTTTGCTTCATGCTCTCAGGAAGCCTGGATCAGAACAGTACCAAAGCCAAGGTCTCCCTGCTTCTTCTTTAACACCTTCACTGTGACACCCAGCTGCATCCATCCATTCCACATGGAACTCTTCTCAATTGATGTATTCTTGTATCACCAGAAGAGGTTCCCCTGTCACTTCCTGCCTGGGAGACACTAGCTTCCCCTTCCATAGAAACGTAGCTTAGTTCAGTTCCTGCTTTTATCATCCCCCCCAAATGGACAGGTTTGATGATGCTCCCCAATAAGTCCGCTCAGCAATTTGAAAGCATCAATTGTTGAGATGGATGGCAAAGTCAAAGTCAGTGCATTTCACCAGGAACTAGTACTTTTTAGAAGCTCTAGATTACTTTTGTCACTTCCCAGAAAACAGAAAAGATACTTCTGGTCTTTCCTCAGCTTCCATTATTTGGAAAAATAAACTTTTCTTAAATTGCAGGATGCCTTTAAGAGCTTGGGGTAAGAGAAAGGTTTCCTTCAAGGCATTATTTGATATAAACTTATAGAGATGAGCAATACTCTCATTGTAGACATCTCTTTATAATCATGATAATATTAAAATTACAAACAGCACAGAGCAAACGCTATTCACATGTTTTACTCTGCAGACATGTATAGTGCTTAAGAGCAGAGTTTGCTCAGGGATATAGGGAGTTCTCATTTAGTGACTGTTTTGTTTATTGACCACTTACAGTTAGAGTGGTGATGAAAAAATAACTTTGGGACCGATCCTCACATTTATGACCTTCACAGGTCTATAAAGCAAAGGAAAACTGACGTTGGATAATAACTATGGTCATGGTTTCACTTAGTGACTGCATTGCTTAATGACTGAGTTCCCAGTGCCAATTGTGGCCATTAAACTTGCACATGCTTTGCTACTTTCCTCCCTTGGACACCTATGTTAGAAGAGCAGAATACCAGTGGTACCTACAGGAAGGCATTCTTGGTAGGCCTTGGCCAACCCAGGGACTCTGACCACATAATAAGCTTAACTTGATTACTTTCAAACGTAATACTGGCTTGCAAGACAGATTAAAACAAGGGTAACATAGTTATTTGGATTCTCACAAAACCCTAACCAAAAAAACCCCAAACCAAACCAAATGCAAGGTTACAATGAACCAAGAGGAACATATTGTGCAATTGTAGCTGCTGGAGTTGTAACAAGATTGTCAAATGTGGGGAGGGACCCCAAAATATCATACTTAAAATGCTACTCTGTTCATATAATACCGAATTTTTCGAGTATAAGACACACCCTTTTCCTTAAAAAAAAAAGGCTGAAATCTGGGCATGTCTTATACACTGAATACAGCATTTTTTGCTTCCCAAAACTCCTCCCCTTCACAAAAATGGCCATGCAGAGCTTTTAGGAGGCTTCCAGAGTGCTCCCGGGGGCTGGAGAGGGCAGAAATGAATGAAAAATGCCCCCTCAACCCCCAGGAGCACTCTATAAGCCTCCTAAAGGCTCTGCATGCAATTCTTTTGACAAAATAGTCCCTGTTTTTGTGAAAAATGGGCTCTTTTGGGGAGGTCTGCAGAGTGCAAAAACATTTTTAAAAATTTACTTCTTCAAAACCTTGGTGCATCTTATATTCCAGTGCGTCTTATACTCAGTATGTACTCCTCAAACAAACTAGAGGATGACTTGAAGTGATGGGCTGGTTTATACAACATGTTGAAACAATGGCACATTTCTGACAACACACTGTGCCACAAACTAGCATATTTCATTTCAGCCCAGTTTGGGTGTTGTGTGAATCCAGTCCAAAAATAGGCTTGCATCACCCTGAAGTAAACCACAATACAATCCTAATTGCATACATATATACCAGAGGTGGGTTCCTACCTATTCGGCATGGTTTGGCTGAATAGGTAGTAACTCCGGCGGACACGTGACTGTACTGGTTTTATCCTTGATGGCGCCATTTTGATTTTCTGTACTACACATGCGCAGAACAATCTTCATCGAAAAAAATTAATTTTTATTCCTTTTTTAACATGCACATGCCCAGATCGTTTTAAGTGCAAATTTGCATGCGTGTGGAGCGCCGAACTGGTAGTAATGGTGGCCAGAATCCACACCTGATACATACACACCCACTTCCACACAAAAGGGTGAACTGAGAACCCTAACTTTGATTCACCCTCTCCATCTATGTGATCTTTTTAATATATACTATTAAAATTCTCACATCTGTAACCTTTAACTGGGAAAAACAATGTATCATGGGGCAACAATTTTTGAACCAAAGGATTTCAAATGTGTTAATTTACAGAATGCATTCAAAATCCGGGACCTATGACTCCTGCGGGATCGAAATTTGGCAAAATTGTGATTTGTGGCTACAGCACCGGTTCCGTGAGGTTCAGCAGACTGCCAACATCGTAGCCGTCTGGAGACCAGTTAGATCAGATTCTCTTGTTCTAGTTGAAAATAAAATCATCAAATCAAAACAAATCACTTCAGTTGCGTCAACTCAGTAGAAGTAATCCTCAACTTGCAACAGTTCATTTACTGACCATTTTGGACAATTGTAGGTCAAGGACTATCAGTACAGTGGGAACCCAGAATAGAAGCAAGAATGAAGGAAAATTCAACCCAATAAAAGATGATATTCCTTTTGGATCTTTGGCCTGCCACACTTTCTATTACTTTACTATGTCTCTGATTGTGGGAAAATGGGAGCGGGGATTGAATGGAGTTAGGTGCTATGTAGCCATAACAAAATTTCTTTCTGCGTGCCAACGTCATCCTTTGTTTCTGCACCTCTGCACCTGACCGGAACTGGATAGGTGGAACTGCCAGCATGGCAGTGGGAGATTGGACCATGTGATGGGCTGGTGGGTGTGGGAGCAAGTTCGTGAACTTTCAATGGGGTGGGGAAAACTGAGAAGCTTTCAGATTCGGATTTTCCCAGATGTGCCAACATGGCTCTCTTAATAAATGGGAACTTTGAGCAATACTTTGCTTTGGAGTCTAATTTCCTTTTGTTTGCTATTTGGAACCCTGACAATCAAACAATTGCATACAGGTAATCCTCAACTTATGACAGTTCATTTAGTGACCATTCAATGTTACAATGCCACTGAAAAATGGGACTTATGACAGTTTTTCACATTTGCGACTGCTGCAGCATCACCATGGTCACGTGTTCAAAATCCAGGTACTTGGCAACGGGTTCATATTTATGACGGTTGCAGTGTCTTGGGGTCATGTGCTCCCCTTTTGCGAACTTCTGTCAAGCAAAGTCAATGGGGAAGACAGATTCACTTAACAACCGCATTGCTAACTTAACAACTGCAGCAATTCCTTTAACCACTCTGGCAAGAAAGGTTATAAAATGGGGCAAAAGTGACTTAAATGTCTCACTTAGTGATAGAAACCTTGGGCTCAACTGTGGTTGTAAGTTGAGAACTTAGACTTAGACTAACTTTATTGTCACTTTATTGTCACACTAATCAGCATACATTGAAAGGAAATTTCGTTGCTACAGCTCTCAGAGGGTCTCCACCTCCAGCATATACTACATAAACATGACAAAATAAATAAATAAAAAATTATGCATGTGCCCACATCAGTGGTGCGATTCAATTTTTTTTACTACTGGTTCTATGGGCATGGCTTGGTGGGCGTGGCTTGGTGGGCGTGGCAGGGGAAGGATACTGTAAAATCCCCATTTCCTCCCCACTCCACAGGAAGGATACTGTACAACCTCCATTCCCTCCCCATTCCAGGGGAATGATAATGTAAAATCCCCATTCCCTCCCCACTCCAGGGGAAGGATACTGTAAAATCTCCATTCCCTCCCCACTCCAGGGGAAGGATACTGTAAAATCTCCATTCCCTCCCCACTCCAGGGGAATGATAATGTAAAATCCCCATTCCCTCCCCACTTCAGGGGAAGGATACTGTACAACCTCCATTCCCTCCCCATTCCAGGGGAAGGATACTGTAAAATCTCCATTCCCTCTCACTCCAGGGGAATGATAATGTAAAATCCCCATTTCCTCCCCACTCCATGGGAAGGATACTGTACAACCTCCATTCCCTCCCCATTCCAGGGGAAGGATACTGTAAAATCTCCATTCCCTCTCACTCCAGGGGAATGATAATGTAAAATCCCCATTTCCTCCCCACTCCACGGGAAGGATACTGTACAACCTCCATTCCCTCCCCACTCCAGGGGAAGGATACTGTAAAATCTCCATTCCCTCTCACTCCAGGGGAATGATAATGTAAAATCCCCATTTCCTCCCCACTCCAGGGGAAGGATACTGTAAAAGCTCCATTCCCTCTAACTCCAGGGGAAGGATAATGTAAAATCCCCATTCCCTCCCCACTCCAGGGGAAGGATACTGTGCAACCTCCATTCCCTCCCCACTCCAGGGGAAGGATACTGTAAAATCTCCATTCCCTCCCCACTCCAGGGGAAGGATACTGTAAAATCTCCATTCCCTCCCCACTCCAGGGGAATGATAATGTAAAATCCCCATTCCCTCCCCACTTCAGGGGAAGGATACTGTACAACCTCCATTCCCTCCCCATTCCAGGGGAAGGATACTGTAAAATCTCCATTCCCTCTCACTCCAGGGGAATGATAATGTAAAATCCCCATTTCCTCCCCACTCCATGGGAAGGATACTGTACAACCTCCATTCCCTCCCCATTCCAGGGGAAGGATACTGTAAAATCTCCATTCCCTCTCACTCCAGGGGAATGATAATGTAAAATCCCCATTTCCTCCCCACTCCACAGGAAGGATACTGTACAACCTCCATTCCCTCCCCATTCCAGGGGAATGATAATGTAAAATCCCCATTCCCTCCCCACTCCAGGGGAAGGATACTGTAAAATCTCCATTCCCTCCTCACTCCAGGTTACTGCAAAAATCCCCATTTCCTCCCAATCAGCTGGGACTCGGGAGGCAGAGAATAGATGGGGGCGGGGTCAGTCAGAGGCAACATTTACCAGTTCTCCAAACTACTCAAAATTTCCTCTAGCAGTTCTCCAGAACTGGTCAGAACCTGCTGAATACCACCTCTGGCCCACATATATTATATGACACAGACAACTACCTTACCTTACTGTCCCACCACCATCTCAAAGACATGGGATAAACACAGCAATTCTGCTATGCACCAGCTGTTGTTTCCTTTTGTGTGCAAAGGTTGGCTTGTTTCTGCTTTTTTTCCAGTGTCGACACAGCACAAAACCTAGTGAGACTGTTAAGGCTTGACATCCATCAAGGTGCCTACCTCTCTCATGCATATTAGGGCACTTCGTGACTTAGAAAGTTCTTGCTTGGCTAAACCGTAATAAATAAAAGGAGGGGTGAACTATGGATGTAGATCAGGAGGTGTAGAAGGGTCAATGGGTCCTTTTCTATTGTAAGACACTCATCACAGCAGAGGCTCTTAATCGGTTTGTGCCTGTGGACCTCTTGGAGACCTTGGGGGGGACCTGCGACCCCTTCTCAGAAAAAAGTTTTTTTAATGCATAAAATAAAACACACAGAGAGACAGTGTATTTACAGGGAGAAGCGAGGAGGATCAAATTCAGTGATGAAAAGAATTTTTTTAAAAAATTAACCATTATGTAATGCAGGGATGTTTACTGCCCCATTAAATCTGTAACAAGATCAGCTAAATTTCAGCCAGAGGTTAGCCAAGATTGACGGGTTAATTTCCCCCCCGTCCAAGGTCAAGGATCCCAGGTTAGCAACCCTGGTGTTTGAGGCACTGAGAATTCATGGATGTAATGAAGCCTCAGACGGGGAAAAGAGAACATTAGCTCCTAGAACAGGGTGGCGAACCTTTTCTGTACTGAGTGCTCAAATCGGAGCACGTTTGCATGCGTCAGTGGTGGGTTGCAGATGGTATGCCTCAGTAGGGCTGTACCGGGGCCTGCCCGGAGCACTGGGTACCATTCTGGTATGGTGCTCTGGAGGACCCACCCGCCCGCCCTCACTCCTTACCTGTCTTTAAAGTCTTTGGTGCTTCCGTGCACATGCCTGGCACATACTGTGCCTGCGCGATGCTCGGCTGAGCAGCTGGAGCATCGCGGAGGCTTGCAGAGGCATCATTAGACAGTAAGATGCATGCGCACGCTACACGCATCCATTTGGACACCACCGCACCCATTCCAACCATACCAGTTGGAACGGGATCCGGAACCCACCACTGGCATGCATGTACATGTGCATGCACCAGAACGCCAAAACATGAAGACCAGTTGGCTGCTGTGCTCATGCCTGTTTTTTGGGTCCAGAGTTTGGAAAACAGCCCAGAAAATGACCTAAAAGAGGGCTGAAAATGTCCCAGAAAACATGAAAATGCCCCCCAAATGGCCTGAAAAAGCCCTGGTGTTTGGGCATTCTTTGGGCTATTTTTATGCCATTTTCCATGGCCAGCAAAGATCAGCTTGTTGGCGTGCATTTGCGCACTGGAAACCAGAAGAGCAGCTGGTGATGGCATGCATGCCTACAGAGAGGGCTCTGTATGCCAGCTCTGGCACGCGTGACATAGGTTGGCCATCACGGCCCTAGAATGAACTCCCAGAAGGAACGGCTGATTTGGCCTCCTTAGAGCAAGGTTGGGCTCCGAGCGGCAGGTCTTTATTGACTGGAGGTATTTCTCACCTGCAATCCAGGAATTCGGAGTATCATAAGCAACCTTCGTTCCTCTAATTTCCCCCCAGAACAACCTCCCTGTGAAATAGGTGGAATGACGGCCCAGAGTCACCTGGGAAATGTTCATGCCTGAAAGGAAAAGTTAATTAGAATCCCCCAGTCCTAGTTTGAAAAATGGACGTAGGCCAGTTCTATCTATGGGATATAAATTTAAATTAAAGTTTAAATTTAGATTTAAATTTAAATCTAGGCAGCATACTAAAAAGTAGAGACATCACCGTGCCAACAAAAGTCAAGGCTGTGGTTTTCCCAGTTGCAATGGATGGCTGTGAAGATTGGACCATAAGGAAGGCTCAGCGCCAGAGAATGGAGGCCTTTGAACTCTGGTGCTGGAGGAGACTCCTGCGAGTCCCTTGGACTATAAGGCACTAGGGATTCGAACCAACAAACTGTTGACCTTTCTGACCGACAAGCTTAGCCACTGAGCCACCGTGTCCATTTACTCCACCTTACGTGGTCTCAATTTAGATGCATTTGAAGATGGAGAGATGACTTTGAAAAAGGAAGTGGTGGCAATTAGCAAAACTTGACTTACACCAAACAAAGTAAATGGGTCAGGACGGGAGTTGATTTAGCAAATGCGTATTCAGGATGGGAGTATTAGAGCATTTTGGCTGTGCATAGTGATTTCTATTAAGTGTGCATAAGAAAGCCATTGGAAGCTAAATCCCTCTGCAGTCAATTGATCTTTTGAAAACATCTGTCCACTGCTACCATCACTATTCCAACATTCAAAGTGTATAGTCAGATAGGTGATTAGACATTTTAGGAATATCTATGGAGATTCTCAATCATCTGGGTCGTCCCAAAGATTCTTTTCCAAAAGGAAATTGAATTTTCTTGGATTTTTTTTTTAGTTTCGCTTTTCATACAAGAAGCTTCTTCAGTTCTGAATTGAAGAAGCTTCCTGGAGAATAAGTGAAATGTTTTCAAGGAAAAAAACACAAGAAAATCCAGTTGCCTTTGGGGAAAGCACCTTTGGGACATCCTAGGAACAAAATTCTTCTCTGCCATCTTTCCAGAATAAGACTAATGGATTGAATATCAATTCAAGTTAGAGTAGACCCACTCTAGGTCTCTCCCCCAAGAACCACAGCATCTTACTTCAACAGTGTAATAATACTTTTATAGGAAACCTTGACCTTTTCATGAATCTCTCTTTCTGCCTAATGGTAGAGTCAGCTCAATGAGAACATTGCTATGCACTGGAGCCAGTCTTCATCCTTTCAGACGTCACCCAAGCTGTAGGGAACATTGTGTCCTCAACCTGAAATGAACAAGGAGCTTTTCTTCCCATTGGTCCAAGACAGGTGCCACCATGTCATTTCAGGGATCCTAAGCAAACCAGAGGAATTTTTAGGACCAAGTTCCATCACAGTTTTTCTCCTTTCCTTTCCTTTCCTATCCTTTCCTCTCCTCTCTGCTTCTCTTTTCTTAGTTGTTTGCACTGTATGTACACTGAGAGTTTAAGCACTGGTAATAAATTCCTTGTGTTTTCAATCACATTTGGCCAATGAAGAATTCTCATCCTATCCTATCCTATCCTATCCTATCCTATCCTATCCCATCCCATCCCATCCCATCCCATCCCATCCCATCCCATCCCATCCCATCCCATCCCATCCCATCCCATCCTATCCCATCCCATCCCATCCCATCCCATCCCATCCCTATTCCATTCCACTCCACTCCATTTCATTCCTTGCATAATGTAAATGGTAATAAAAGTCTCCAGACATGTAGAAATGAAAATAACAGGAACAAATGGAACTTGAAGTCTTCACCATGGTTTCTGAATGCTGACAATTTTAAAATGAGTGGACTTCAATTTACAGAATTCCCCAGCCAGCAATTTAATGTCAGAAGCCTGCTTCTTTTTTGTTACATGATGGACAGCTCAAAATGAAATTACCCTGATTGCACTTTTAGATTATGCTTTTTAAAATTCTTCATTATTACTAATGTTGATCTAGGTGCTTGTATGTATTTAAAAGATTTATATGTATAGGCTTTTGTACAAAGTAATCTAGGGCAGCTAAAGGAAAGGTCTGAAATCTACATTGCGTTATAAATTAAAAGAAAAGTTTTATAAAATGATGCAATATTGATACACGATGCCAGGAAATTAACTAGAATGTATAAGAACTTTAAATGTAAATTGGCACAAAGGCTGATTTTGTGCCAGACCTGGCGAACTTTTGAAAAAGAAATTGGTTCAAATATATCACATTGTGATGCTAAGAATGTTAAAGATTAATATTCAGTTGAAACCAGAACTATTCTTGCTGTGAGTTGTATTGTTTTTGTTCTCTTCAATATTTCTTTAACAATAATTATCTGAATCTCTCTGCCTCTGCCTTCATCTACTAACACTACAGTAAAGTTAGTGTTAGTACTCACAGTTTGTGCTTCTTGTTTGCACTACCTCAAAGGGCTGACAGAATGAAATGATGGTGGAACATCTAACAATTTGTGGGAAAAAATGATTTTATGAACAAAGGTGAATATATGTGTCCCGGGATAAAATTGCAGGATTCAGTCTGGGTCGGTCACTGGGAGGAGAGATTTAGTCTTCCAATCTTTTAGAATTGGAAGCCCATCCTCAGGGAACTTCTCTCTAACAGAGTGTGTACTGCAAATGTTTTGATCCTGCAAAAATCATTTTAAGTCTGTGGCAGAAGCACTTAGGCCCAGAGGTGGGATTCAGCCAGTTCGCACTGGTTCAGGAAAACCGGATGTTACTTTTGCATCTAGTTCGCTGAACCGGTTGCTGTAAGGACCGGCTGGTCCCTCCCACCCCACCCTGCTCCTCTCAGGAGTCTCCACATGGCCTGTTCATCATGCCAGGTAAGTGCAGAGCCCATGTGGAGGCTCTGGGAGGGTGAAAAATGGACCCATTTCCAGCCTCCGGAGACAGGGGGAAGCCGTTTTTGCCCTTCTAGAGGTTCAGGGAAGCCTCCAGAGCCTGAGAAAGGTGAAAAACAGGCCAACCGGAAGTACCGGAAGTCCAAAAATGGCCCTGTGTCTGGCTTCCAGAGGGGATCTGGAGTCTGGGGAGGCCATTTTCGTCCTCCCGGAGACTCGAGGAAAGCCTCCAGAGCCTAGGGAGGGCAACCCCCCATCATGATACAGGAGGTGGAGTAGGCCACGCCTACCCAGCAACCGGGCAGAGAACGAGTTGCTAACATTTTTCAATCCCACCCCTGCTGAGGCCCCCATGTACCTGTGTATATTCCAACCATCCTGTTTACTGCAAAGAATACATAAACCAAGAAGTAATCATCACACATGGCCGTGGAATGTGCGTTCCTGTTGGCAATTGTGCCTGTGGGCCTTTGCGTTCTGAACGGATTCGTCCATGGGGGGAAGTTGCTTTTCCCTTGGAAAGATGCTGGAATGTGCTGCATTCTCATGTGGGCCTTGGAATTGCTGATTAGACTCTTGGCTGGCAAGATAGCGTGGAAGAAAGATACTCTGCCAGATGCATTGCAACGGTTAGAAGAAGGAAGAACTTTTGAGCAGTCTGTCAATAGCCAATGACAATGAAAGATTGTTCAGCGATGTGGGATTCAATTAAATTGGCTCAATGTTTCCTCCTCTCTCTTATTCCTACTGAGCGGGCTTGCTATCTTCCTGTTTTGGCTGGATGCAGTGCTCTTTGCCAAGAATAATGGTGTGTGTGTGTGTGCATGTACAAGCCTCTTTGAGTCAGTGTTGACTCCTGGTAACTTCCTGGAGAAATCTCTGCATTTTTCTTGGAAAGTTTTTGGAAATGGTTTGCATTGTCTCATTGTTAGGGCTGGGAGAAAAGAACTGTGATCCAGCTGGCTGGGTGCCTAAGGTAGGACTAGAACTCACAGTTTCCTGGTTTCTAGCCTGGTGCCTTAACCTGGGTAGAACAAACTGGTTTTGGAGGAGTGGAGGGGAGAATGCTGAAAAGGAACGAAGGAAAGAAGGAAGGGAAAGAGAAAAGAAGAGGAAAGAAGGAAGGAAGAAAATAAAATAAAATAATAAATAAAATAATAAAATAAATAAAATAAATAAAATAAATAAAATAAATAAAATAAATAAAATAAATAAAATAAATAAAATAAATAAAATAAATAAAATAAATAAAATAAATAAAATAAATAAAATAAATAATAAAATAAATACAATAAAAAGGCAAAAGGCAACTAGAGGAGAAGGTCAGCCTGACCCCTACTGGCCATTTCTAGACCAGGTCCCTGGTTGCATTTGGGATGTCACTAGTATTTATTTATTATACATTATCTTGTAAATTTGAGTTGCCTAAGGCCAGAAATACAGGCATGTCCTTTTGCCTGTTTAAGACAGAGGATGTGTCACATTTTTCCAGGATGCAAGCCACCCTTGCCTTAAGTTTCTAGATCAGAAGAACAACTGAGAAACATACATTTCTTTCGGATGCTGCTTCAAAAATTCAAAAATTACAGTTGTATGATCACTTTGGAAGTTCTCTAGGTACCCGAGGGTCACCTAACGGAGTGAGCTCCCATTACTTATCCTAACTTCTGCCAACCAAGCAGTTCAAAAGCATATAAAAATGCAAGTAGAAAAATAGGGACCACCTTTGGTGGGAAGGGAACAGCCTTCCCTGTGCCTTCAGTGTTTAGTCATGCTGGCCACATGACCACGGAGACATCTTCAGACAGCGCTGGCTCTTTGGCTTTAAAATGGAGATGAGGACCGCCCCCTAGAGTCAGGAACGATTAGCACATATGTGTGAGGGGAACCTTTACCTTTAGGTAAAATGAGCTTCACCCCATTTGGGTCTGAATGCTGAAAAGCTCTAACTGGGCTAGAGAGACTCACATAATATGGACATTGGTAGAAAATGTGTGGTTAAATCTTTCCAGTGGGAAAAAAAATCCCTGGAAAAGAATGATGATAAAAACCAGAAGAGCGAAGGAGATACGGCAGGAATTGCAGTGCCATTCAGCACAGCTGGTTGTCGATCTACTTGACTCTCAATTATGTAAATAGTAAAGAAAAGCGAGAATAAATTATGCAAACTTAGACACGGTTGCCTAATTACACAGGTTATACAGGTTATGGCATGCAAATTTTCCTAGGGCCTGATTTGAATTTTGTGTGTATGTGTGCGCGCAAAGCAATCAGCAAACAGGCCATAACAGCTTCGGAGTGTGTTTAAAAGAACTCTTTAAAAATCCCACCGTTGATCAACTCTGCTTCTTCTACTTTCCTCTGAGTAGCTTCTCCTCTCTCTCCTATTTTCAGGTCCCTCCCAAATGTTATTCTATGGGTTGAATGGGCTTGACCCTGCCTGTTACCTGGCAAATACTAGACCCAGGCAAATTGGCCATGCTTTCTCTCTGACCAGACGGCCCCTATTTAAGAGCCGATCTTATAATAAATCAACAAGCCACAACCATGTAATTAAAACCCTACTCCTTTTAAACATGTTCCAAGTGTCCTAGGACTTGTCTCCAGATGTTGTGGATGCTCCAACATTGGAGATTTTTTAAAAGACGAGATTGGATGACCGTCTGAAATGGCATAGGCCAGGGTTTCCTGCCTGAGCAAGGGCTTGGACTAGAAGATCTCTAAGGTTCCTTCCAACTCTGTTTTCTGTTATAATAAACTGTTGCGGCCCGCCAGTGGCCAACAGAGCTGGAAGCAGAGTCGGACAATGAGGAGGTTGGGGAGGAACATGGGCCAGTCCTGGGGGTTGAGGAAAGCTCAGATGAGGGCTCTGCGTCGGAGGCAGAGAGGGAGCAGTGAGGCTGAGGAACAGCTGGAGCTTGTTCCCAGTGTGTGCATACGCAGAGATGCCAGAAAACAAGAACAACTAAGAAAGCAGGGTCAACCTGGGAGTACAACCACACATTGGAGGTGATTGACCCCTCCCAGAAGAAACAAAAGAGAAGCGAAAGGGATTTTGCATGAAACAATTTGTTCCTTTGGTCATTTCAAGAGTGGAAAGTTCTGTTTGTGACTATAAGAGACTTTGTGCCAAGTGTTGCCTTGCCCTGCATTTGGAAAATGGTTAACTGGCAGCTCACCAAACGAGATAAGGTTCGTGTTGATAAACATTCTTCTGAAAGTCTGTTTGCTAAGACCTTGCTGTCAGCGAATGACAGGAATTCATAGTCATATAAATAAAAGGGGTTTTGCTGGGACCAAGACTCTGCTTCTTGCTTGTCAAGGAAGCCTAGGGCAGAATATAACTCTTAAATGTGGGCGGTGCTTTAACTCTGCAGATGGCCCATTCGAGTGATGCTATTATTGATTTTGTTTTAAGGGACAGGAAGGCAAGCTGGCATCTAACATTTCGTCTTGAAAACAGATCACGTTTTATATTGATGGAAATAATGGTCATGTGGTGTTCCCCTGTTACTTCTGGAAGGAAAGATGTTCCCCTCTATTATGGGATACACACACACACACACAGCCTGATGAAAGGGAAATAAACTCTTACCATCAGCTATTCCATGAGTCCTTGGACAGCTCTTTACAAATTTAACACTTCCATCCTGGATTGCAAAAAGTAATCCAGACCTACCCCAATGAAAAGAGTTTATTACAGCTACATCTGGAGCCACCATTAAAATGCCCATACCAATATGTGTATATAATTAAGGATGGTTTTATCAGCTCCGTTTTAGAGACGTTTGCAATATCTCAGGTCTAATGCAGGCAGTAGATCATCTTGTTGAACTCTGCCTGTTTTTAAACTTCAGTGCATTTATGTATCAAGCAGATCTGCATGCCACGACAATCAGAAACAGCTCCTGGCAACTCATGTAGAAAAATTCAGTATTGAACAAATGCCATAAGAACTTAAACAACACAATCACTTTACAAGAATAGCAAGAAATTAAAGATGGCAACAACAACAACTTAGAAGAGGGGAAGGCTCTTCCCCCACCCAAATTGGAGACTTCTAGAAAAGTAGTAAAGATTGTGGTTTAATTGGGAAGAATCCTCAGTTCCTTCCCTGCCTAGCTAAGACAAAAATTTCATGTATTTAGAAAGGTAAAGGTAAAGGTTCCCCTCACACATATATGCTAGTTGTTCCCTACTCTAGGGGGTGGTGCTCATCTCCATTTCAAATCCAAAGAGCCAGTTCTGTCTGAAGACATCTCTGTGGTCACGGGGCCAGCATGACTAAACGCCAAAGGCGCACGCAATGCTGTTAACTTCCCACCAAAGATGGTCCCTATTTTTCTACTTGCATTTTTACATACTTTCGTAAACAGCTAGGTTGGCAGAAGCTGGGACAAATAACGGGAGCTTACATTGTTATGCGGCGCTAGGGATTTGAACCACCGAACTGCCAACCTTTCTGATCAACAAGCTCAGCGTCTTAGCCACTGAGCCACCATGTCCCTTCATGTAGAAACGTAGCAGTTAACAAACCCTTCCCTTACCCTGATTTGGTAGCTTTCCATGTGCAGTTGGGTAGGTTCTTCAAACATGCAATCCCAGGTCTATAGCCATGCTCCAAGATGCATTTTACTCCTCCAATGATCAACGGTGCTTCTTTATGGAGTTGATTTAAAAAAAACACCTTCTCCAAGCTTTTATTTGGCCTGATGCGTCCTTGCCAAAATCCTAATGTGGCAGATAGCCAACTGTTCTTGTACTTGTTCTGCCAACAAGGCTCTTAAAGGTAATAATGAACATGTGAGTCAAAGGGCAAAGGAGGAACAGAAAAGCCCTGGGTGGAGTTCAGAAAACAATGTGGCTGAGCCACAGCTAGGTAGGGTGTGTGTGTGTGTGCCCTAGCAGTGCCCAACCCTCTATTTATGGAGAAAGAGGCTGCAACATGGTCCCAGCACAGGTATGAAGCCATATAACCTCCAGGGGGCATCAAAGAGATACCCCTAAGCATGAGTCTTTGCTGCCCCCGAGTGGCCATCTAATTTTTCTGCAGATTGGATTTGGTAGCTTTACCACTGTGGGAGACAAACCATTTAAGGAAGAGAAATTATTTCCCAATTTGTACCTCTATTTATTAATTAGGCACATGCTGATTTTACATTGGTATGGGTGATTTTAGCCTGCAATGCATTTCCTTTTTCAGTGCTAGGAGTCATACCTTCCTGATTCATCTAGAGTTGATTGTCTCTGAGATCCTAACTTTGAAGAGGGCTTCCCAACTGCCCTCCTCCACAGGATCCCGGAATCTCTTCTTCCTAGCTGGGGCTCAGAGCTGCTGAGCGGGACCCATTGAAAGGAAAAGCAAAGCAGAGATAAGATGTGCTCCGTTGCTTTAACAGCAGGACTGATGGAAGTTACTTAGCATCTGAATGTATTAAGCATCTGGAGAGGAAGGCAAATTGAGGAAGAGAGTAAATTGTTATGCACTGACAAGCATTGCATGTCAATTTCTGTTGTAGGAAGAGTTGGGGAGCCAAAGATTGGGACTAACAGAAAAATCCAGAGCACCCTAGAGAAATAGAACATCTTTGTTGACATCTAGACTTCATTCAGACACCATCTAAACATCATCTTTGTTGACATCCGGATGTCATCTTTGTTGACATCTGGGTTTCTGCAGGCCAGATCTGCTAGCCCTCATGATGAGTGTCCTTTATAACACCTTACTTTGCAATTTCTCACCCATCTTTATTTTTTTCACCTTTGTTCAGGTGTGAAAGTCTCGCATGGGATGTTCTCCAAGGATTCAATGGAAGAATAGGAGGTCAGGAAAGGACAGAAGAATGGACCGAGAATCATAACATGAGAAGGAAGGACCCCCAAATTGTTTTCCCCTTGGATACTAATTTCTAAAGCAGATAATCTTTCATCAGATAGAATGAGAAGGGGAAGAGGAAAAACACAACATGAATTTCTGACCTTTCCTCTTCCTTAACTTTGAAACAAATGGAGGAGTCCTGGCAGAGCTAAGAGGAGGTCCACCATCCACATTCCTCTCGCATGTCCCACCACTAAATCAATTGCTCAAAATGAAGATGGGGCTTTTCTTTTGAAGGCCACTCAGTGGCTTCATCCCTACAGAACGTTAGGTGGGCAGAAAAAAAGGGATGTCATCCTCTGTCTGAAGATCTGGCTCTGAAAGACCTTCTTATCACTCTGGCTTGTCTAAGAAATGTTTGGTTCTAATCATCATTTTTTTAAAAAGGACCTTGGACAAGGGAAGTGATTGATGGACTTGCTTAATCAGCAAGGATAAGGGCAAAATAGGAAGAAGCACACTCACTTTAGATGCAATACGTGTCTTCCACTCTTGCAGACTAAACCAGAAAGAGGACTTACATCCAGGGGTGGGCTGCTGGGGGTTCACAAGAGTCTGGGAGAACTTCTAGCTAAGATTCTGTACAGTTCGACGAACCTAAAATCCCAACCCTGGCTGGCCCTGCCCTACCACCCCTCCCCTCCCAGGAGTCTCTACGTGGCCCATTTCGGATACAGGTAAGTGCAGGGTGTGCATGGAGGCTCAGGGAGGGTGAAAAATGGGCCTATTGGAAGTTCAGAAAGAAACGGGCCCGTTTCTGGCCTCCAGAGGGCCTCCAGAGCTTGGGGAGGTCATTTTCGCCCTCCTGGAGGCTCAAGGAAAGCCTCAGGAGCCCAGGGAGGGCAAAAACGCCCCCACGCCATGGTGCTGGAGGCTGACTAGGCCATGGCCACCCAGCAACCAGGCAGAGAACCCCCTGCTAACATTTTTGAAGCCCACCCTTGCTCATATCTGCAACTCCGCCTAGTTTGGCTTTGGCCATACCTAGTTCTGGATGGAGGGTCAGGACAGGTTTGGATCAAGGTAGCAGGACAGCCTGCCATGAGATACAGGTATGAGAGACAATGTCTGTAAAAGGGAAGCAATTTTCTAGCCTGGGATGAAGATGTTATTCACTGAGGAGCTGCAAATGCACATGAATGGTTGCCTAGCAACCGTGAAATGCTCTTTTCGGAAGCATCTCTTGCTTTCGCCTTTCTTCAAGGGAGAGGCATCCATTGCAATTAAGTGCAAGGCGTGACACTGAAGCACAAACACTCAGGAAGTGCAGGATCAAGCATTCATCTGATGCACAAAACAGGACAGTTTCATTGACCATCAGGTTAGGTTGGTTAGATTTAATCCAGGGTTCCTTAATCTACAGCAAACCTGAATGGGACCAAGATTTGTCTTACAATACCTTTGATTGTCCAAGAGATTGCTCTCTTTGCAAATTGTGGCAGGCGCTTACTTTACAATATAATAATAATAATAGAAAACCATTTGCCTGCAAGTAAGAATTGGTAGGATTTTGAAGCAGACAAAGTAATATAAAAAAGGAAGAAGCTAAAGTGCTTATGGTACTTTAGAATTGAAGTAAGACAAGCGCCTGCCACATAACATCCCCCTAAAGACTTAACAATTGTTGATAATAGAGATATAAAAGTTTGGATAGTGGTCATTGAAATGCTTGGAGACAGTAGAAGAGAAGAGAAAATAGTGAAAAAGATAGCAAGAATACAAAACTTGCAAATAGAAATAGAACATCTGGGGCAAAAGGAAGCAAAGGTAGTACCAATAGTAATAGGGGCCTTGGGTGCAACTCCTAAATAACTGGAGCACCACTTGAAAACTTTTGGCATTGACAAAATCAACATCAGTCAATTGCAAAAGGGAGCCTTACTTGGAAAAACTTACATCCCGCGACAATACAGGCACTCCTTGATTTACAACTACAACTGGGCCCAAAATTTCTGTTGCTAAGTGAAAGATTTGTTAAGTGAATTTTGCCCCGTTTTAGGTCCTTTCTTGCCCCTGTTGTTAAGGGAATCACTGCAGTTATTAAATTAGTAACACTGTTGTTAAGTGCTGGTAAGAAGGTCACAAAAGGTGACCACATGACCTCAAGACACTGTAAGGATCATAAATGTGAGCCAGTTGCCAAGCATCCATGTGCAATGGTCTTAAGTGTTAAAAATGGTGATAAGACACTTTTTTCAATGCCACTGTAACTTTGAACAGTCACTAATGGAATTGTTGTAAGTTGAGAACTACCTGTATTTTTAACACCATCAAACAACTACTGCCTATCCCAGGTCCTTGGGAAGGACTTGAGAGAAGTGGATAAAATTGCCAAATCTAGTCTAAACATCTGTTTGATGGTGTGATGAACTCTAATAATAATAAGACAAAAGAAAGATAGTCCTAATACAATAAGCACCCTGGATGCAATCCCAAAACAACTGGGGCACCACCTGAAAAACCACTGGCATTGACAAAATCACCATTGGTCAGTTGCAAAAGGCAGCTTTACTTGGAATAACTAACATCCTGCATTTTTAACAAACAACAATTACCTAAACCAGGTCTGTCTGTCTGTCTGTCTGTCTGTCTGTCTGTCTGTCTGTCTATCTATCTATCTATCTGGAACAATTGAGCAATTTCAACCAAATTTGGTACACAGATGACTTACTCTCTGGAAAAAGATACTGTTGGGGTAAGACCTCCCCTAACACCCATTGGGGTGTGTGCTTTGTTAAGATACTGCCTGTTGTGCCTTAAAATGGCTTCTACTGTGCAGTGCAGTGGAGTTGCCATGGTAACAGCTTCACAGTACTCCACAAGGGGACTCTCTCTGGTAAGGGGGAAAATCCAACATTAGAAATTATGTTTGGTCCGGACATTTCTCCCCAATAAATAAAGACCCAGGCAATGCCATGTTATAGGCTAGTAAGTGGATAAAAATGCCAAATCCAGTCTAAACATCTGGCTGACTGTGCAATGAACCATAATAATCATAACAGCGGAGCTCAGTCAAGATATTAGCCATGACTTCCCAAACAGAGTCCTCCCTTTTTAAATACAGTCAACATGGATAAACAGGACAGAGTTTCAATGGTGTAACTGCAGCTCCAATCTTTGTCTTCGGATCCCCAGCTCCTTGCATATCCCCTTGATAATAACCAGAAAGCTTCTGAAAATTTCAGACTTTCTGATTACCTTTTCCCAGATTTGACAATAGACAGGAAACAAACTCTTTGAATATATAGATGACATGATGGCGAACTTATGGCACGGGTGCCCAAAGTGGCACATGGAGCCATGTCACCTGACATGCATGGCATCGCCCTGTTCTCTTCCAGGTTATTGGCATGCATGTATGTGTGATGATCAGCTGGTCTTCATGGGTGCGGCAATGTCAGAAACTGGAAGAGCTGGTTTTCCATTTTACGGCATGAGCATGAGAGTTGGCCAAGTGATTATCATGCATGCATGTGCGCCAGTAACCAGAAGACTAGCTGGCGCGGCGGAAATCGGAAGTTCATTTTCCAGTGCATGCATCAGTGGTGGGTTCCAGCTGGTACGGTCCGATACGGCCCTACCGGTAGTAGTTGGGAGCAGTGGCCACCATACCGGTATGGTGATTCGTTTGGCTCACCTGCCCACCTGCATTCCTTACCTGTTTTTGAAGCAATCGGGCCAATTTCATACACACGCACAGCGTGCAGCACCTGTGTGACCTCCAATGAGCAGTTGGGTATCACAGGAGCCGTGAAGTGCTCACACGTGCGCAGTGCACTTCCAGCATGTGCACAAACAGACCACAAGCAGCATACTGGTAGTGATGGTAAGAGCAACCCATCACTGGCACGCATGCCCCCTGGGTTGCGGCCCAGATGAGCGCACGCACTCCCTTTTTGGCACTTGGTGCTGAAAAGGTTTGCCATCACTGATATAAATAATGGTTTTTTTTTTAAAACCCAGGAAATGTTCAGCACTACCAGGAGTAGCGGATGACATGTAGCTAAGCTAAGTTATGTTAGAGCTCTTCACCTCAGACAGCACAGAAAACACAGCATATAAGCGGCTTTTAAAAACCACTAATTCAATGGGTGTAATTATAGAAAGCTTTCATCAGCTCAGTCACTCAGCTAGAGGCTGCATTCCAGCAACACACTACAATAAGCTTGTTTAACTTTAACTTGGTTAACTTTCACTTAGGTTTTTTTAAAAAATTGTGTATTGTGTTAGTCCAAGGTTAGCAGGTTAAAAAAAAATTAGAAAATGAGTTAAATCACGAACTAAGTTTAAATGTGATGCATGAACTTGTGTGTGTGTGTCTCTGTGTGTGTAATTACATTGATGTGCTCCCATTTTAAGACAGATTTTGCAGCTACTTTCCCCTATCTTTAATTTTTTAAAATGTATCTGATTTTTACAGATAGTACTCCATTTATGGGGATGCAGTGGCTCAGTGGCTAAGATGCTGAATTTGTCAATCAGAAAGGTTGACAGTTTGGCAGTTTGAATCCCTAGCACCATGTAATGGAGTGAGCTCCCGTCCCGTTACTTGTCCCAGCTTCTGCCAACCTAGCAGTTCAAAAGCATGTACACATATCAATCACAGTTGCCATCTGTGGTGCCAATCACATTTGCCATCTTGACTTTTCTGATTCCTCCCTGCAAATAGCTCTGGTGCTTGAGCTCTCCAATGACAAACTGATCTAATGCATTAAAAAGAAAATAGCAGAATTGGGGGGGAGGGGGAGGCAGAATTCTACATTTATCTGAAGTGGCTTGTGGGACGTGGTGGCTCAGTGGCGAAGCAGTTCAGTGGTTCGAATCCCTAGTGCTGCATAACAGAATGAGCTCCCGTTACTTGTCCTAGCTTCTGCCTAGCAGTTTGAAAAACGCATGTTAAAAAATGCAAGTAGAAAAATAGGGACCACTTTTGGTGGGAAGGTAACAACGTTCAGTGCTCCTTTGGCGTTTAGTCATGCCAGCCACATGACTATGGAGAACGTCTTCGGACAGCACTGGCTCCTCGCCTTTGAAATGGAGATAAGCACTGCCCCCTAGAGTCAGGAACGACTAGCACATATATGCAAGGGGAACTTTTACCTTACTTGATTTATGATTGATCTTTTACTGACTGTTCAAACTTACAATAGACTTCTGTAGAGGCTACTTACAAGCCAGTTCCAAAATTCTAATGGCCAGCCCTTCTGGGCCATGTGACTGCATCTTGGGTACTCAACAACTGGCTGGCATTTATGGCCAATTGTAGCATCCTATGTCAATGTGACCATGTTTTATGACATTTTTTCTGGAAAGTGGCCTTTGGGTTTTTTGGCAAAAATGAACCATAGCAAACAATGGATTTGCTTTATGACAATGGATAGGCGGTAAAATTGGTTTGGGATCCATTTTTACAACCATCGTGATGTACCACTGCAATGGACAGGTTCCATCATGGTCATAAATTGAAGACTATCTATATAGGCAGTTGTCCATCTCAACAAAGAACAAATATACTCTTGGATTTGATCTACATATCCTGTGCTGCTCCTTGGCTTAGGAAACAAATCCTGGAGGCAGATCGTGGAAGATGAAAAGTTGCAATCTCTAAACTATTCTCAAATGTGCCACATTCCTTCTCCCCTCCCCAAATAAATTCCTTATATTCCACCATGAATATCAGCTATGGATTTTTTTAAAAAAGACTTTTTCGTTTGGATCGCCAGATAAACCTCACTTAAAAGGAAACAGAAGATACAAATCTACAGGATAAGAATTGCACCAGCTAATTTATATGCATCGAGGCAAATTTTATATATGTAGATCATGTGCACTGCAAATATTTTGCTTGGCACTAATCAAGATAGCAACCTCATTTTCATTTTTTAAAATGCTCTTTTAAGGGAGACAGAAATCTAACTACAGAGCTTGCATGCAGCATTATATATTGTGACTGCCTGGGCCTCAAAGGATCCTGGCACAGGGCCGTGGTCCAGGGGTTGAAAAGGAATTCAGGGGTGAGAAGAAGTGACAGGATCACTACCTTGGGTGAGGATCAAGATATGCTTTGTAGCCGTGGTTAAGATTCTGTAAACAGGCAATTCTTCCCCCATGCTGTAAAAGTGTCCATAGCAGGGTATCAAAGTCTTCAGTGGGATTAAATTCTCTCCTAACAACTGGTCCCATAATTGCAAGGAATTTAGATGACCATCCAGGGCTGCTAAGGTATGACTTTTGCATCATGGCATTGACAGAGTTTGTTGCATAAATTCACCCCCAAGATTAATACTAGAGCAACACTCAAGAAGCAAACTATACCCCAATGAAAGTATGACCAATTCAGACAAACAAACTAACAGTAAACAACAACCTAATCAAGGAACCACCAAGAACATTACTACCAAAACATGATGAGACAAACCACTAGTATATAAAAAGAGAGCAAACCCTACTTCTTTCTAGCACCAATGTAAGCTGGGTAATGAAATGTTTGCAAGAAAACCAGAACGTAGAACATCATCCAAGTTGGAAGAGACTTTGAGATCTTCTAGTGCAGGGCTGTCAATCTCAAGGCCCATGGACCACATCCAGCCCATGGGGTGCTTAAATGTGGTTCATGGGGCCAGCCTGCAAATAGTACAGGGCCAGCCCATAGCGCCTCTGGTAACAGCGAAAATGGGGTGTGGTGTAGGGTTTTTTTTGGCCTGGATGTCGTCCTGCAGCACTTTGCCAACCAAAATGGGGGGTGGGGGCTGCATGCAGCCTCCTTGCACCCTATTTTGGCTGGCAAAGTGCTGCAGGAGGACATCCAGTCTCCCCCCATGGCTGCCTTATGGAGCAGAACTACAATGCTGATCCGGGCCTCGAAGAAATCCAGTTTGACACCTTGTTCCAGTGCAACCCTCTGCTCAAGCAGGAGAACCTTTATCCGTGATGGTAAACCTATGGAACGTGTGCCAGAGGTGGTGCGCAGAGCCCTCTCTGTGGGCATGCGTGCCATCGCCAGCTGCTCTTCTGGTTTCCAGGGTGCACATGTGTGCTGGGCAGCTGATCTTCACGGACGCCAGAGCACCGGAAAAAAGTATCAAAAATTACCAAAACCCAGGCCATTTTCCAGGAGAGAAACAGTCTGAAAAATGGCCTGAAAATGCTCCGAACATGCCCTGTAAACAGCCCTCCAAATGGCCCTCCAAATGGCCCCAAAATGCCCCCCAAAACAGGTATGCATGGGCCAGTCAGCTGGTCTTCGGGTTTCTGGCACTCCCGCATGTACACATACACGCATGTTTCTGGTTTGGGCACTCGGTGTTGAAAAGGTTTGCCATCACTGCCCTATATCATTTTAGGCAAATGGCTGTCCAGTCTCTTCTTAAAAGCCTCTAAGGATGATGCACCCACAACTTCTAAAAGGCAAGCTGGTACCTTGATTGACTGTTCTCACTGTCAGGAAATTTCTCCTTAGTTCTAGGTTGCTTCTCTTCTTTATTAAGGCATCACAAAGGGGAGAGGAAATGGCAAAAAAATTTAGGAAGCCCTGGCCTAAACTCTCATTCCTGGATCAATACCCTTTCCTTTTAGCTCAGCAGGATTACGGAGGTCTCATACCTGGAATCAGATTTCATGTTATTCCACACGATAATGAAGCCGAAAAAGAGGGGAAAAATATTGCTGAATAGGCTAAAATGGAGCTGCTAAGTCCTCCACCTTTGCAGTAAGCCTGCTATTATTCAAAAGGGCTCTCATTAAATTTACTTTTGACACGTGGCTTAAAGAATCAATCTAGAATGCCTACTGAGGGCAGGGTGTTGAGGGCAATGCCCCCCTTCCAGTTTTGCATCACCTTCTATTGCTTTTCAGGATTTTATGCTGACTCAAATCCTGCTGAAAACCTTTGAACTTTAAGAGGAATTATGGAGAGAGAGAGAGAGAGAGAGGGAGGGAGGGAGAGAGGGAGGGAGGGAGGGAGAAAGAGAGAAAGAGAGAGAGAGAGATGTGGAAGTCCCATTGTGAACTATTATGGCTAATAACTTTCAACAGGGATTCTACACTCTGTGTACAGCAGGGGTGGGTTGCTGCCAGCATTACTGCCAGTTTGCTTCTGCTCGCTTTGCTTGCCCGCGTACCACCCATGCATTGGTTGCACATGCGCGTTTGCCTGTAGATTGTTCTGCGCATCTGCAGAATATTATAAAATGACTAAAAAACATGCTGGCAACAGCATGTTTGACTGGGGAACCGGTTTGGGGGTGAGGCCAGCCTGCCGTCTCTACCGGTTCAGCGATCCAGTCCCAATTTCTACTACCGGTTCACTCAAACCAGTGCGAATCGGTTGCAACCCACCTCTGGTGTACAGGTAGTCCTTGGCTTACAACCATTCGTTTAGTGATTGTTCGAAGTTACAACAATACTGAAAAAAGTGACTTATGACCATTTTTCATGCTTAATGACCATTGCAGCATCTTCATGGAGAGAAAATCAAATATTCAATTAGGTGGTTTTGGCTGATGAATGGGTGAAGGATGTCCAAGGATTCCTAGCATAGCAAAATGACAAAAGAGATTAGATCTAGATTGGGCTTTTCAATCTTGGCTGCTTGAAGAGTGCTGGACTTCAACTCACAGAATTCCCCAACCAACTTTGGGAGTTGACGTCCACCCCTCTTCAAGTGGCTAAGGTTCAGAAACCCTGATGTAGATGATGATTTTGGAGACTGATTTCCCTACAGCAAAGATTGATGGAAGGGAAAGAGAAAAGGATTGGGTGCACCCGTCCTTTCCAGAAATACCTGTTTCATCAGAAAAGCTCAATTCTAATTTTGATTGTATCCAAAGAGACTGGGATCGCCTGGGATTTAAATCCACTTCTATATTAAATCTAAATACATTTGGACATGGTGACAAATGTCTAGCTTTCAAAATGGGAGAGAAATACAGGTAGTCCTAGACCAGGGGTCAACAACCTGCGGCTCTGGAGCTGCATGTGGCTCTTTCATCCCTCTGCTGCGGCTCTCTGTTGCCAGTCGGCTCCACAATTGATAGGGCTTTTGGTTAGGACAGGTGGAGGAAAAAGGAGGCTGCGCTAGGAGGAGACTCTATGGTGGGGGAACAGGACTTCCGGTTGGCTCCATAATTGAATGGTGGGGACGGGGCTTCCTGTTAGGATCTTTGTGGCTCTTTGAGTGTTTAAAGTTGCCGACCCCTATCCTAGACTTATGATCACAAATGGGTCCAACATATCTGTTGCTAATCGAGACAGACGTTTTGACCTATTTTACAAGCTTTCCTGCCATAGTTGCTAAGTGAATCACGGCAGTTGTTAAATTAGTAACACGGTTGTTAAGTGAATCTGGCTCCCCCATTGACTTTGCTTGTCAGAAGGACACTGCAACCTTCATAAATATGAACCAATTGCCAAGTATCCGAATTTTGATCATGTGACCATGGGGATGTTGCAGCAGTTGTAAGTGTGAAAACTGATCATAAATCACTTTTTTTCAGCGTCATTATAACATTATCATGTTATGGTCACTAAATGAATGTGACCCGTCAAAAGGGCGAATGACAAAACCGCGCCCGACTAAACCGCGTCGCTGACGTCATCAACAGGGCGACAACAGCCAGCGCGGAGAAAGAAGGGCGCTTTAAATAGCGCGTTGAAAGAAAGCTGATTCAACTTAAGGTAAGGGTTAGGTTTAGGGTTAGATTAGCTGTTAGGGTTAGGTTTAGGGTTAGGTTAAGGGTTAGGTTTAGGGTTAGGTTTAGGGTTAGGTTTAGGGTTAGGTTAAGGGTTAGGTTAAGGGTTAGGTTTAGGATTAGGTTTAGGGGGGTTAGGTTTAGGTTTAGGGGTTAAGTTTAGGTTTAGGGTTTACAGCGTGCTTCTGTCTCCACGCTGTTGTCGCCCTGTTGATGACGTCAGCGACACGGTTTAGTCGGGCGCGGTTTTGTCGTTCGCCCTTTTGTCGGTGAACCCTAAATGAATGGTTGTAACTTGAGGATTAGCTATATATTTTTTTGATAATCATCAGAGTCCACTACAGGTACTCCTCGACTTACAACAACTCATTTAGCAACTCTTTGAAGTTACAACAGCACTGAAAAAATTAACTTGCACTTACGACCATTGCAGTATTACCCATAGTCATGTGATCAAAATTCAGGAGCTTGGCAATCGGAATGCGATTGTGATGGTTGCAGCATCCAGAGGCCAGAGGATTACTATTTGCAACTTTCCCAGCCGTCTTCCGACAAGCAAATTCAAAGGGGAAAGTTGGATTTCCTTAGGGCAGGGTTCGGCAACCTTAAACCCTCAAAGAGCTGCAAAGATCCTAACTGGAAGTTCCCCGTTCAGTTCTGGAGACGACCGGAAGTCCAGTTCCGCCATCACAGATTCTCCTCCTAGCGCGGCATCCTTTTTCCACTACCTAAATGAAAGCCCTATCAACTGTGGCACCGACTGGTGAAAGGGAGCCACAGCAGGGGGATGAAAGAGCCACAAGGAGGCTCCAGAGCTGTGGGTTGCTGACCCCTGGCTTAGGGACTGGATGATTTCTTTAACAAATGTCAAAAAAAGGTAATTAAATCAGGTGGGACTCACTGAACAAACACCTTGTTTAGCAACTGAAATTGTGGTCATAAGTCGAGGACTACCTGTATTCTGGGCTCTCCTTTAGGTGGGATATTTTCAGAGTGACCAATTCATAATTGGTCCACCCTCTCTCAAAAACAAACAAACACCAACTTCTGTCTGTAAATAGCAATTAAAGAAAGGGGTAGAAATTTTCCTGATTCCAGCTCGAAGAAGAAGCACATAGAAGCTACCAAAGTCAGCCTCAAATGGAGAGGACTCTTTTTCATGTCCCTACAAAGTTTCTTTCGGTCTCAGATGAAAAGCCGAACCAGAGGAAACAGCCTCCATGGCTTTCAACCATTTTGCAGAGCCAAGAGAGTGACAGCGAGATCTCCTAGCTGCGCTTCGCTTTCATCAGCCAAGGATAATGGGAGCTTTAGCAGCCCAAAATGCAGCTGACATCCCTGTCAACGCTCTGGATTTTTGGTTAACAATCTTTCTGCCAGCCTGTTCTTTTGCTGCCCACCCCCGCCCCCCTTGTCTAGGAAACACAAGGGCGAAATTCCATCAAATAATCCAGACGGTGCTTGAGAGAGGTTGGTGTCAAAAGAAAGAACAGGAATAAGATTTTTTACCCAGGCTGGAATTTTGACCCACCGCTTCTTAATTGGTAGCCTATTTTGTGGGATAGTGATCGTTATACAAAGTAGAACTGCATTTCAACAAGTGTGGGGCCCAAATTCAGTAGGGCCAGGGAGGCGTTTCACCTGGAATGAATGAAGAAATGTCTTTTTCTTTTCCATCATCTTTTGTAAATGCACCATTTCTTTTCCAAATAATATAACGGATGCTGCTTAATTCTATGATTCAATCAGAGGTGGTATTCAGCAGGTCCTGGAAAGTTCTGGAGAACCGTTAGTGGAAATTTTGAGTAGTTCGGAGAACTGGCAAATACCACCTCTGGCTGGCCCCACCCCCATCTATTCTCTGCCTCCTGAGTCCCAGCTGATCGGTTGGGTCTTCTTTTGTTGCCCTGGACAGGAGAACGGAGCTGAAAAGCAGGTTGGTGGGGTGGGGAGGGAATGGGGATTTTGCAGTATCCTTCCCCTGCCACGCCCACCAAGCCATGCCCACAGAACCGGTAGTAAAAAAAATTGAATTCCACCACGGGCCCAAATTCAGTAGGGCCAGAGAGGCATTTAACCTGGAATTAATGAAGAAATGGCTTTTTCTTCCTCACCATCTATTGTAAATGCACCATTTTGTTTTCCAAATAATATAACGGATTCTGCTTAATTCTATGATCCAACCTGGAACTAAGGAGAAATTTCCTGGCCGTGAGAACAATGAATAATTGGAATAGCTTGCCTCCCAGAATTGTGGGTACTCCATCGCTGAAGGTTTTCAAAAGAAGCAAGAAGCAATGGTTGGAAACTAATCCAGGAGAGAACCAACCTAGAACTAAAGCAGAAATTTCCTGATGGTGAGAGCAATTAATCAGTGGCACACTTGCCTCTGTAAGTTGTGGGTGCTTCATAACTTGAGGTTTTTAAGAAGTGATTGCACAATAATTTATCTGAAATGGTAAAGGGTCTTCTGCTTGAGTTGGGAGTGGCATTAGAAGACCTCCAAGGTCTCTTCCAACTCTGTTATTCTGTTAAGATTGAAAAGCCATTGGCTAGGATGCTTTGGGCAAGGGGTTGGACTAGAAGATTTCCACAGTCCTTTCCAGCCCTACCATCCTTTCCTTTCCTTTCCTTTCCTTCCCTTTCCTTCCCTTCCCTTCCCTTCCCTTTAATTCCCTTCCCTTTCATTTCCTTTCTCTTCCCTTTAATTTCCTTCCCTTTCCTTTAATTTCATTCCCTTTCCTTTAATTTCATTCCCTTCCCTTTCCTTTAATTTCCTTCCCTTTCCCTTTAATTTCCTTCCCTTCCCTTCCCTGTCCCGTCCTATCCTTCCAGAAGAAGAGAGGAATTAAAACATTGCAGGAAGACAGGAAATGATTCAGGTAACAGGTGCTTGAAGAGTTTTGAAAAATACCCCATCTGTTATTCCCTCCCGAAGAAGGAAAAAAAGCTGGTGGTTTCTAAATAAGTCAATGGAAAAACATCTAAGAGCTGGTAGCAATGCTGTCGGTGTCCTCCGTTTGGGAGGCTGTGAATCCTCTGTGTGATGAATTTTATGTATAGTCATAATGATTTATGTCAGGGCTGTGATATTTTAGAGCTAATTTGGCAAGATGGCAACTTGCCACCTCCTGGAATAGCTTTGTCTTCAGATTCTTCTGCATTCTTAAACTATTTCATCTCCACTCCCATTATCCCTTCTGCCAGATTATTTTGTATCAGCCAATCTGTTCCTGTCCAGGTGAGCTGGGACTATCATTCCTGGACAACGTGTCTAATTTGGCTGAAAATTCCAGAAGTAGGCAGCTATAACAGATGGCAAGAGATGGAAAGCCCACATTACATAGTGTTTCTTCACTCTCTTCTCTCAAATTCCTCTGTAGAATTTACCTTTCCTATTAAGCTTTTACTACAGCTTCATCCCCATTTTATTCAGGAACAAAAATAATCAACTAGAAATGACTTTTTGCTCTTTCTGTGGGGTTCTTGACGCTCTCCTTGGTTGTGATCTTGCAGACATTTTATTACCCAACTAGGTAACATCACCAGTGCTAGGAGGCAGTGGGGAACTCTGGTCCCTTCTAGCACTGATGATGTTACCTAGTTGGATAATGAAATGTCTGCAAGAAAATAACCAGGCTCTTTCTATCTGTTAGAAAATTAGCTAGTTCACATTTCTGTTTAAGCCATGTCTGGTTTAATTATAATATTCTGATTAGATCACAGTTAGTTGGAGCCACTCAGTATACTAATATAAACCACTTTTTTTTTTACAAACCCCTATGACTGGAATTCAGATAACACTATCAACTGTGTGTGTGTGTGTGTGTGTGTGTGTAAGAGAGAGAGAGAGGGAGGGAGGGAGAGATTGAGAGAGAGATTGAGAGAATATGAGTCAAAATATCACTATGCAGTTTACAAACGTAACTCCTGCCTTGTAGAGATTTTCATCAAGGATAAATGCAATAGCAATTACTTATTATACTGCTTCACAGTACTTTAGAGCCCTCTTTAAGTAGTTAACAAATGTCAGCCTATTGTCCCCAACAATCTGGGTCCTCATTTTACCCACCTCGGAAGGATGGGCTTCCTTAGACAAGAATTCAGCCTGTGGAATTTGCCATACTTTTATTTATCTATTTCATTTGTTTCTATATTGCCCAGCTTCTTAAGACTCTGGGATCTTTGCAAATCTCATAAAATAATCTCCAAAGAAATCCCAAGATTAGATCTGTCAATCAGTGGCATCTCCCGTGTATGTGTGTCAAAAGTTAAGATTATGGAAGCAACATCATGAGCCAATCCCACCATCCCTCCCCACTCCTCTCTCTCTGTCCCTCTCTGTGTGTGTCTGTCCCTCTCTCTCTGTCTTTCTCTCTCTCTGTCTGTCCCCCACTCTCTCATAATGTTTCTTCCCCCTTCTTGCCTTTTTCACCAATCACTCCTCAGCTGCTACTGAAGCTAATACACCAGCATACAGAAGAGAAGCTAGCCAGATTTTCAAAGGGATTGAAGAAATTAATGGAAGGTTGGATTCTCAGTGGCTCATCTTGTTAACTAATCAATAACAGGTCATTTCAGTCCATCTTTCTGTACAGGTAGATCACGAAGACTGCAAATTTGAACACTGAGAATTTTGATTTAGTGCAATTTATCAATTGATACCGGGTCACTTTAAATGTGAGCCAAAATCCAGTTAGGGCAAGGTTAGCACATGTGGTGGTGGAGGCTACCACAGTCACAGTTGCCTTTGTGGTTTTAGATGCTAATTATCTGTGCCAAATGGAGAAAGGAAAACTTCCCTTTGAGAAAAGCTCAAAAAAGAAGAGGTTCATTTTGAACAACTCTGGCAGAATAGAGGAGAGAGAAGGTGCACTTGGATACAGGCTTATCCTCTTTTAGCATACTTCATTAATAAACAGAGAAAAATGTACTTGTTCATTTTCATTTTGTTTTTATTATTTTTATAGATATTTCAAGGCAGCAAACCTATCTTCCTCCCTTCCCAGGAAGCTCAAACTGCCCAAGGAGCTGCTGATATAGTTCCACAGAGGAATTATTGAGCCTGTCATCTGCGCCTCCATAACTGTCTGGTTTGGCTCTGCAACCAAACAAGACAAACACAGACTTCAACGGATAATTAGAACTTCAGAAAAAACAATGGCTACTAACCTGCCTTCCATGGTACTTCACGAGTCAAAAAGAGGGTTGTGAAAATATCTACTGACCCCTCACATTCTGGACATAAATTGTTTCAACTTCTACCCTCAAAACGATGCTATAAGGCACACCTGAGAGAGAGGGGGGGAGAGGGAGAGAGGGAGGGAGAGGGACTTTGGGTGGGAGGGACAGGATCAAAGCCACCCAGCTGGCTTTCATGGTTAAGGCAGGGCTAGAACTTACAGTTGCCTGGTTTCTAGCCTGATGTCTTTCCCCATTAGGCCAAAGTGGTTCTATGTAATTACCTTATTTTCCATAGAAATATCACTTCAAATATTACACATTTAAATGATGTAACTATTTAGTGGGATTGATTCCCTGCACTAATCAGGACTGACTTATATTTCCAAAATAGGTCATATGGGCCCAAAATTCTGGCTGAAGCAAACCCCTGGCCTCAGTGGTGGGATTCAAATTTTACTACCAGTTCTGTGGGTGTGGCTTGGTGGGCATGGCATGGCTTGGTGGGCATGGCATGGCTTGGAGGGCGTGGCTTGATAGGTGTGGCAGGGGAAGGATGCTGCAAAATCCCCATTCCCTCCTGGTCAACTGGGACTTGGGAGGCAGAGAAGAGATGGGGCGGGGCCAGCCAGAAGTAGTATTTACCAGTTCTCCGAACTACTCAAAGGTTCTGCTATCTGTGACCCATCAAAACCGCGCTCGACTAAACCGCGCCCGATTAAACAGCGTCACTGACGTCATCAACAGGGCGACAACAGCCAGCGCGGAGAAAAAAGGGCGCTTTAAATAGCGCTTTGAAAGCAAGCCGATTCAACTTAAGATAAGGGTTAGGTTTAGGGTTAGGGGTTAATTTTAGGTTTAGGGTTTACAGCATGCTTCTGTCTCCGCGCTGTTGTCGCCCTGTTGATGACATCAGCGACGCGGTTCAGTCGGGCGCGGTTTAGTTGAGCGCGGTTTTGTGGTGGAACCTCTGCTATCAGTTCTCCACAACTGGTCAGAACCTGCTGAATACCACCTCTGCCTGGCCTGAGCCAGCTTCAGTATTAGTCCTGGGTTTGAATGTGACAACCATGGTCTTCCTCATACAACAACACTTATTAAGAGCATTGATTTACCCCTCCATGGATCAGTTTTGTGCTCAGTTTAACTCCTGTCAAATGCATATCATGTCAAATGGGTATCCGTGGACTAGTATTGGTCAGTGACCCATAGGGAACTGGTCCACACAAGTGATGGGCAAGAGTGTGATGCTTTATGCGCACATGCACTGGATTAGATTCTGTGTGCTGATGTAGAGTCAATTTGGTCTAGTGGTAAAGGCACCTGGCTAGAAACCAGGGGATGGCGAGTTCTAATTCTACCTTAGACATCAAAGCTGGTTAGGTGAATTTGGCCCAGTCATCTCTCTCAGCCCAATCCGCTTCAAAGGTTTGTTATGAGGAAAACAGATAGAGGATAGAAGTGTATTAGGTATGTTCACCATCTTGAGTTATTTATAAAAATAAAGGTGCGGCGTACATAAAATAAATAAATGTTTTATTAAGCAGGAATCTGTGCAATTAACAGGGGAGTATGCAAAATCCCGAGGAGACCTTTTGACAGCCGCTTCTCAAAATCCTTTCCTTTATCTCTCTTGCTCCAATTTCCCCAAAGGAAATAGCTATGGATCAGTCTGGCTGAGAAGGAAACCTGAGAATGAAGAAACATTGCAGGGAGGCTTATGTTTATTTTTTAAAAACAAAATATTGTTAGAAGTTACCAAAGAACCCACCAAGAGTGAAGGTTTGCCTGAATTATGGCTTTAATTTGCAAAGCTGATGAAGAGCTAAATATTTAAATACATAATTACAGCTTTTTGCACTAGTCCAATAAAGGGGTGTGGGATGGTAAAAGGAAGGGAGGAAAAAAAGACTGAATGGAAAAAAAGGAGATTATTCCCAGGGAGGCATAAAGGCAGAGAATGCAATTCTATCAGTTCAGGGAGAGATCCAACATCTCTCTTCCAAAGAATCAAACATAACTCAAGATGGCACACATACATAATGCTTCCTCTTCATCCTATTTTCTCCACAATAACAGCAACGTTGTGAGGTGAGTTGGGCTGAGAGAGTGTGACTGGCCCAAAGTTACCCAGCTGGATTTCATGCATAAGGTTGGACTAGAATTCACCATCTCCTGGTGATTGGCCCAAAGTCTCCCAACTGGATTTCATGCCTAAGGTGAGACTAGAATTCACCTTCTACCAGTGATTGGCTCAAAGTCACCCAACTGGCTTTCATCCATAAGGTTGGACTAGAATTCACCATCTCCTGGTAATTGGCCCAAAGTCACCCAACCAGCTTTCAGGCCTAAGGTGACACTAGAACTCACCATCTCCTGGTGATTGGCCCAAACAACTTTCATGCCTAAGGTGATACTAGAATTCACCTTCTACCAGTGATTGGCTCAAAGTCACCCAACTGGCTTTCATCCATAAGATTGGACTATAATTCACCATCTCCTAGTTTTTGGTCCAATACATTAATCGTTAGAGTAAACTCTCTGATTTTCTTTCTCAGTAAAGAGAAACATGAAGCCATATGATTATCACCTGGACAGAGATGCAGCCTTTGTGCATGGCGAAATTACAGTGAATTAATGGATGGATGGTCTGGGCCATTGAAGGCAGCTGAGCTTTCACCTCTACAAGTTTTCAGTTTACCCTTTGGTATTATCTGGAGGAAAGTGAAACTGTTTTCAATTTCAGCAGATTCAATACAGTATGCAATTTTCCTGCCAAAAATCTCAGGATTTAATCTGTTACATGTCTACACTGGACTGGCTACAAACAACAGCAACAGCAGCAACAACTATTATGTGCAAACCTGCAGGATTAGTCTCCACATTGGCTCTTCAATTGAGGGGTTATATGAAATTTCTTTCCAACAGAGACTTAATGTTTGCATTTTAAAAGGTACAAGCTTTTGGATGTAGATGTGCAGGCACATATACAAGTCACTTAATCTGTAAATCTTGCTTCCTGGAATATTGACTTCCCCACTCAGTGTAAGTGCTTTCTGCACCAAACACAGCATGAAAAATCCACAGCTCTTTTTTGACCAATGGAAACCCACTTTTGCAAAGCAGTTGCACCTCCTAGTACACGTATGAAGTTGGGAAGTGAGAACATTAAAAATAAGACACCAACCAACTCCACTCCTCTTTCCAATAGCGACATGTTTAATTCATTGCCTCCTTACGGAATATGCACTCTTGTCAATACAGGCAGCCCTCGACTTAGGACGGCTGAGATGAAATTTTCTGTTGTCAAGTGAGTTGTGCCCCATTTTATGACCTTTCTTGCCACAGTTGTAGTAACCGTGTAGTAACACCGTTGTTAAGTGAATCTGGCTTCCCCACTGACTACTTCGCAGAAGGTCGCAAAAGGAAATCACGTGACCATGGGATACTGCAACCGTCATAAATATGAGCCAATTGCCAAGCAACCAAATTTTGATCCCGTGACCATGGGGATGCTGCAACAGTCATAAGTATGAACAATAATCATAAGTCCCTTTTGGCAGTGCTGATGTAAATTTGAACAGTCACTAAATGAACGGTTGTCAGTTGAGGACTACCTGTATGTGTTTTCCTATTTGTTCATTGTGGGGGGTGTCTGCAGTATAACAGGTGCATAACTGGCAGGCCTTGACATTCTTGAGAAGGGTAGTAAGTTAGCACCCACCCCTCTCCTAGAAAATGAAATATTTTAGAAATATTAAAAGAACAGATTATTCCCCCTAAAAGGGAGGCAGAAACTCACCTCCCCACTTTGTCTATGGGCCATTAAGGCCTGAGCCAGTCTATTCCACATAAC
This sequence comes from Thamnophis elegans, assembly GCF_009769535.1. Classification (NCBI taxonomy): domain Eukaryota; kingdom Metazoa; phylum Chordata; class Lepidosauria; order Squamata; family Natricidae; genus Thamnophis; species Thamnophis elegans. The sequence continues at coordinate 23,032,661 of NC_045552.1, forward strand.
AAAGATCTACCTCCTTCAGGCAGAGCCATAATAGGAATCCCAAAGCCCTTTCATTGCATCATCACCCACAGGGGTGGGTTTCAGCAGGCACTACTGCCGGTTCGCTCGTGCGCGTGCTTTACACTGCATGTGCATGCACAGTGCAATTAAAATTGTTCTGTGCATGTGCAGAACTGAAAAACAAGATGACGCCGCTGACAGGGGAACTGGTTCAGGGGTGTGGCAGGCCTGGGTTGCTGCTGGTTCCAGGGACCCAGGCCACTAAGCCACTACTGGTTCAGTTGAACCGGTCGGAACTGGTAGGAACCCACCACTGATCACTCAGCATCAGCTCAACCAGGTTAGCTAAGACCCCTGTTCCCTGGGAGTCTGACCACCAATCAGAGTACATTTCTTACACAGGAACAGGAAGCTCCAAGGGAGGGCCCAAGAGGGTATATAATTCAGGCTCTCTCAGCATCTCTTCCCTTTTTTGTTCAAGATCTTCAAGGCATGTTATCTCCCTTTTCCCCCAGAACCTCAAACCATGTGGTCCTGTCCATCATCAATAAACCTTCTTTCCAAGCAACTTCCATGGATCCAGGGTCTTCCCCCCCACTTGGAACTGAACCCAAATAGACATTTCTTCCAATGGAAACATTGCCCATCTCTCTGCCCATGTATATTCATGTGCCATCATCCATCATGAGCAAGAAGAGAAATGCTTCCCTTGATTCATATAAGGTCACTGCTGCTTCTGTTTGTGCTGTGCACTGAGTCATACTGTAGGATCTTTGATTTTTGGTGTGGCTTATAAAGCAGGTTGCATATTTTAGAGGGCTAGGCAAATGAGTCCGTTGGGTTTTGCTTTGTAAGCCACAGCTAAATACCGCAGCTTAGCAAGATACATAATCTTGGTCAAAAAGAAAAGCGGCCAACTTGGATCGAGCTGAGATCAGTCAATCGATCAATAATATTTATTTGGTCAACGACCAGCAAAATTTAAAAGACCAAAAATAGAATGAAGCAAATAACTTCAATAATATGCTAGCAGCTAGCAAAATAAGTCACATGGTATAACATTCCCTTCTCTGTTACTATATTAATGCAGCTGTTAACCAGAGGATGAATCTGAAATATCAATAAATATGAAATAAAAATTATGTAAAAACTATGTACTAGAGCTCACTGTAACAGCATCACCAAAATGGCATTAAGAGTTGTTGTTAACCTAATCTTATGAAGCTTCTCCTCTGGTAATATTGTACTACTAACTAGGTTATACAAAACCTTTGCTAGACCAATTCTTGGATACAGCTTATCAGTCTGGAATCTGCACTGTATATCAGACATTAATATAATTGAGCGAGCCCAGAGGTATTTCAAGAGAAGAGTACTACACTCCTTTGCTTGCAACAGAATACCCTACACCACCAGGCTTGAAATTTTGGGCTTGGGCAACCTAGAACTATGCCGCCTACAGTCAGACTTAAGCGTAGTGCACAAAATTACCTGCTACAATATCCTACCAGTCAATGACTACTTCAGCTTCAACTGCAATAATACACAGGGCAAACAACAGATACAAACTCAAGGTAGACCGCTCCAGACTTGATTGCAGAAAATATGATTTTAGCAACAGAGTGGTCAATGCCTGGAATACACTACCTGACTCTGTTGTTACATCTTCAAATCCCCAAAACTTTAACCTTAAGCTGTCTACTATTGACCTCATCCCATTCCTAAGAGGTCCGTAGAGGGGTCATTCATAAACGCACCAACGTGCCTACCGTCCAGAGGTGGATTTCTGCCAGTTCTAACCTCTTCTTTAGAAGAGGTTCCACAAATCTACAGTGCTGTTTAGAGCTGGTTCCAGCTCCTTCCCCCCGCCCATCCGCACATCATCAAGATGAAGAGCGAGAGGAGAAATTCTGGGAGTTGAAGTCCACAAGTCTTTAAAAAAAATTTTTTAAATTAACAAACGTAAAACACACACACACAAAACTTAGACGTACACCACATTTACACAATACGAACAGGGGCTTCCTGTTCTTTCTAATAGCAATTATCAATCGATACCGCTCACCTTATATTATTTCCCCTTCTATTGTATTTCATTCGGATTTCACCATTCTTAACCCTCTTATTTTAGTCATAACTATTATTTTTGAGTTTTGTTATATTCCCTCATTGATTCTTGTTTCTTTCCTCCATCCACCTATACCATTTATCCCATATCTGGTAGAATTCTGATTCTTCTTTTCCCTGGATTTCTTTAGTTAGTTTGTCCATTTCAGCACAATCCATAACCTTTCTTATTATTTCATCTTCACTTGGAGTTAATTTGTTTTTCCATTTCTGGGCAAAGGCAATCCTTGCCGCCGTAATTATATGTAATATTAAATACTGGATTTATTTTTTGTATTTCGCAGACATTATTCCTAATAAAAAAACTTCAGGTTTCCATTCTATTTTAACCCCTGTTTTTGCCTCCAGCCAATTTTTGATCTTTTTCCAAAATTTTTTAGCCTCCACACAGGTCCACCATAAATGGTAATATGTTCCGTGTATTGATTCGTATTTCCAACATTTTGGGGAGGTATTTGTTAAGATTTTAGCTAACCTTGTTGGTGCCAGGTGCCATCTGTAAAACATTTTGTACTGGTTTTCCTTGTACGCAACCGATAATGTCATTTTTAAGTTTGTTCCCCAAAATGTTTCCCATTTCTCTAATTCAATATTATAGCTAAAGTTCTGCGCACATTTTATCATTTGTTCTTTCACAATTTCCTCTTCCATTTTATACTTCAGGAAAAATTTATATATTCTCCCTATCATCTTTCTATCTGCGCTTTGAATAATTTTATTCAATTAGTTTCATTCTGTTTCAATGTCATATAATTTAGTATCATTATTGTATTTAGTTTTGATTTGGAGGTAAGTTAGCCAGTCAATTTTCATGTTCTGTTCTGCCAATTCTTCAATTGTTTTTAAATTTCTCTGTCTATCAATTAAATCTCTGTATCTTAGCATTTTGTTCGAATCTATAAAATTTGGATGGGTCGTCCTTTCTGTCAGTGATAGCCAATTCGGGATTTTCACCGTGGATTTTTTTGATTTTGAGCCATTTTTGCAATAACACTCTTCTAATTAAAGGATTTTGAAAGTATTTGTTTTATTTTTATCATCCCATAGAAATGTATGCCAGCCTGCTTGCAAATCATGGCCTTCTAAGGTCAAAATTCTTTTATTCTTTCGCTCTATCCAATCCTTCACTCATGTTATCGTTACTGCTGATGCATATAAATCCCAATTTGGTAATGCAAAACCGCCCCTCTCCTAGCTGTCTTGCATTGACTTTAGTTTAATCCTCGCTTTTTGTCCCTGCTAAATGAACCTAGTGGTTATTTTGTTTAATTCTTGAAATAATTCTTGAAATTACCTGGATTAATAGGTGTGGCTTGCAACAGGAATAAGATTCTTGGTAAAATATTCATTGTAATTGTTGCTATACATTCCATGAGTGAGAGCTGAATATTTTTCCAATTTTCTAAATCTTTATTTGTATCACTAATTTATTATAATTATCATCTTTAATTGTGGAACATTTTGCCGACACCCAGATCCATAAGTATTTCACTTTCTTAGTTATTTGCATTCTGGTTGCTACTTCCAGTTCCTCTTCTTGCTTTTTTGTCGTGTTCTTGGTTATCATTTTTGTTTTTTCTTTATTGATCTTTAGTCCTGCTGCTTCACCATATTCTTCTAATTTTTGAATTAATTTCAGGCTGGATTCTAATGGATCCTCTAGAACAAATGCTAAGTCATCGGCATAGGCTTGGACCTTATATTCTTCATTTTTGAGTGTTAGACCTTTTATTCCCTGGTCCTTCCGCATTTCATTTAATAAAATTTCCAAAGTTAAAATAAACAGCAAAGGAGAGAGGGGGCATCCCTGTCTGACTCCTTTTTTTATTTCAATCTTCTCTGTTAGATCTTCATTCATCAGAACTTTGGCTGTCTTACTGTTATAAAATCCTTCTATCATTTTATAAATTTTTCTCCGAATTTCATCTCGTCCAATAGTGTTATTATAAATTTCCAGATCGTGTTGTCAAATGCTTTTTGTGCATCAAGGAAAACCAGTACCATTTGTTTTTCTGGATGCGCCTCGTAATACTCTATTATGTCTAGGATGACTCTCGTATTATTTTTAATGTGTCGGTGAGGTAAAAATCCGTTTTGCTCCGGGTGTATTCGTTCATTTAAAACCTGTTTAATTCTTCCTGCCATAAATGCTGCAAATATTTTATAATTGGAGTTTAGTAATGAAATTGGCCTGTAATTTTGAATTTCTTGTAGATTGGTTTCTTTTTTTTGGTATTAGTGATATTATTGCTTCTGTCCATGATTCAGGTATCTTGGCTTTTCCTAAAACTTTGTTAATCATTTCCACTCCTAGCTCTTCCAATATTATTTTATTATATTTGTATAGCTCTACCAGTATTCCGTCTGGTCCTGGGGTTTTATTATTTTTCTGGTTTTTCAGGACTAATTCCACTTCGGCTAATGTTATTGGCCTGTTTATCGCCTCCCTTTGTTCTTTTGAGATTGGTGTTATCTTTTCTATGTTTAAATAATGTTTTATTTTGATTTCCTCCATACTATCTTGCATGTATAGTTTTGCGATGTATTTATGAATAATATGCTTCTTTTCTTCCGCTTTGTATTGAATTTTTCCCTCATCATCTTTTAATTGATATATCATCCTTTTTTCTCTTTCATTCTTCAATCTGTATGCCAGCCATCATCCAGGTTTGTTGGCTTGTTCAAAGTAATTTTGCCTGGCCGCTTTAATTTTCTGTGCTAATTCCTTTTGAGTTATGAAGTTGATCTTATGTTTTATCATCTCTCTTTTTTCTTTTTTAGTTTTATTCTTTGGATCTTTCCATAGTTCATCTTCGGCTTCCATAAGTTCTTTTTGCATACATTCTTGTTCCTCTTTTTGTTTTCTAGTTTTCCTCGCCATGTAGACAATTGTAAGGCCTCTTGTGTATGCTTTCATAGTGTCCCAGAGATTTTGAATTGAGGTATCTTCTTTTGAGGTGGATTTTCTGTTCGTTGATTGCTAAGGCATTCTGTATCCTTTCAATTTTGTCATCCATGTTTTTGATATTTCCTTTCAATTCTCCCATTTCATTTTTCATTTCTTCATGATTCCTCCTTGTCTCTTCATGATTTGTAGCCATTACTTCTTGGCTTTTCATCAATGTCCCTTGTATCATCTGGAGCATCAAGTCCACAAGTCTTAAAGCTGTCAAGTTTGAACACCCCTGGGGTTTTTTTCTAAAGGGTTAGGGGTGCAAGGGTCTTATAACTTGACAGCTTTAAGACTTGCACACTTCAATGCCAGAGTTCCTGAGCCAACATGACTGGAGGAGGAATTCTGGGAGTTGAAGTCCACAAGTCTTAAAGATGTCAAGTTTGAACACCCATGGGTTCTTTTCTAAAGGGTTAGGGGAGCAAGGGTCCTGTAACTTGATAGCTTTAAGACTTGCGTGCTTAAAATGCCAGGGTTTCTGAGCCAACATTTTGGTTGCTAAGCAAGAGCGTTGTTAAGTGAGTTTCACCACATTTTACAAGTTGGCCATGCCCACCCAGTCACATGGCTGGCAAGCCACTCCCATAAAGCAGGCCACACCTACAGTTCTAAATTTTTTTGAAACACACCACTGCTACCATCCCTATCCTATTGTCCCCATTTATTTGTCCCTATTTCATTCATACTTATGTTTATTTGTATACCTATTATCTTGTAAATGACTGACAAATAAAATAAAATCAAATAAATAATAAAATAAAATAAACTGAGATTGGTAAGTCTGCAGAACTGAGAACCTGGCTGGTGCAGTAGTGTGGTACCCAACGTCTCCCCACTCTTGGTGAGGGATCCCTGAAGAGCATCTCAACAGCTTTCAGAAGAACTCTTGAGTGTTGGCAAGAGTTGCTCTGAGGAGCTATGAAGACACGAGCGCAACCAAGCCATGGACCTGCAGCAGCTGTTTTTTTTTGGGGGGGGGGGCGGGGGAGGAAGGGAAATGAAGGCAAGCGCTAAAAAAATTAAATTCAGAGCAGAGATTAAGGCTCCCAGCTGGGCATTTTGCAACTTCCAGGGAGGAGGGGAGGCGGATGGCGTTGCTTAGCAACAACAGCACCTCTTTGTTAAGGGCTTTCATTTACACCAAAGAAGTTGGGAGGACATCAAGAGGAAGGGAGGGATGGCTTTGACCAGGCAGATGATCCCACAATGGGAAGAGAGGGGTTCAGAGAGAGCAGCGGGCAAAGAAACTGGCCGGGAGAAAAGAGAAAAAGCAAAAAAGACCGAAGAGATTTTGAGCTCTTTTCTTTACCAGCTGGTTCTTTGTCAAATTAGCAGATGAAGCTTTTCAGGGCTTGGAGAGAAACAAAACTGCAAACCAACATTTTGCAGACCCAAATATGAAAAGGCACAGCTGCTGAGGCCGTTTCAACAAGCGGCAAGTCTGGAGTTGAAAACTTCTGGAAGACTTGCTGTGTTTTGTAGGATGGGGCTTTAACTGGGTGATGGGAAAGGTAACTCAGGGGTGGGATTCAATTTTTTTTTACTACTGGTTCTGTGGGCATGATGTGGCTGGTGGGTGTGACTTGGGGATGTGGCTTGGTGGGTGTGACAGGGGAAGGATTCTGCAAAATTCCCATTCCCTCCCCACCCCACTAACTTGCTTTCCAGCTCCGTTCTCCTGTGCAGGGCAACGGAAGAAGACCCAGCTGGTCAACTGGGACTCAGGAGGCAGAGAATAGATGGGGGTGGGGCCAGCCAGAGGTGGTATTTGCTGGTTCTCTTAACTACTCAAAATTTCCACTACCAGTTCGCCAGAATCGGTCAGAACTGGCTGAATACCATCTCTGGAAAGTTTAGGGTTTTTTTTGGTGTGTGTGTGTGTGTGTGTGTGTGAGAGAGAGAATCATTCAACCCCAACTGCTGTGACTGGGACAATTTTAACACCCTAGTATTGCTTTGAGTTAAAATGCCTTCCAATGTTCAGCTGTGCTGTTTGCTGACGAAAAATCTGTCAGATGATTCTAGTGTGGTGCATTGCTGAAGCGATTGATGTAGGAGCAGTAAGGCCAAGTTCTAAGTTTTCCTTTAACCATGGAAGTTGTCTGGAGAACTTAGGGCCAGTTCCTCTACTTTAATCCAAGACCAGGTGGTCTAGCAGTGAGCAGTCTGGATTAGTGTAGGAAGTTAACTCCCACCCCTCTCCTAGGAAAATGGGATAGTTTAGGAAATATTAAAAGGGACAAACCTTTCCCCTAAAAGAGAGGCAGAAACTCAACACCCCCCCCACACCATTAAGGTCTGGGACCAGCATACTCTATGTAACAAAGTTCTACCTCCTTCAGGTAGAGCCATAATAGGAATCCCAAAGCCGTTTCATTACATCATCACCCAGCAAGAGTCAACCAACCTTGGAACTCAGGACAGCTTACATAGTGGCCCCTGCACGACCCCATAGGAGTCTGACAACCAATCAGAACACAAGGTCAAATTCAAAAGCCCAGAGAGGGCATAAAACCCAGGCACTCTCAGCATTTCTTCCCTTTTCTGCCAAGGACCTCAAACCACATGGTCGTGTTCATCAATAAACCTTCTTTCCAAGCCACTTTTATGAATCCAGTGTCTTTCTCCCCACTTGGAATGGAACCCAGAAGGATATTTCTTCCAATACTAGGAATGGGGAAGCCCAGGTTCTGGAGCAGGAATGCCCAACCTTGGCAATATTAAGACTTGTGGACTTCAACTCCCAAATTTTCCGACGAGCTGGAGAATAGATGGGGCAGGGCCAGCCAGAGGTGGTATTTACCGGTTCTCCAAACTAATCAAAATTTCTGCTACTGGTTCTCCAGAACAGGTCAGAACCTGCTGAATACCACCTCTGAACCCATCCCAGAGTGGCTATTGTGGGGGGGAAAGAACAGGAAGGAAAAGCAAAATGTGATCCAAGCAAATAGATAAATCATCTAAAACAGCCATAATAAAAGGGAAAAATCATCTGATCCCACCTAACCTCTGAAAACATTTTCATATACTCAGGCCTGCTCCCAAAGGCTTCAAGCAACAGGGCCGAACAGCTTGCATGACTGGTGTAGATGATGAGGGAAAGCCAAGCATCTGCTGCCCTCTTTCCTAAGGCCTGCCAGTCTCAAGGCATTCACAAGAGCCATCGTGTTCCTCAAAAGGATGAAAGCAGCATTGCTCTGAGAGGATGCAGTTTTTAAAAAAAATATCTTTTAGATAAAGGTAAAGGTTCCCTTCGCACACATGTGCTAGTCATTCCTGACTCTAGGGGATAGTGCTCATCTCCGTTTCAAAGCCAAAGAGCCAGCAGTGTCTGAAGACGTCTCCGTGGTCATGTGTCCGGCATGACTAAACACTGAAGGCGCATGAAACGCTCTTGTCTTCCCACCAAAGGTGGTTCCTATTTTTCTACTTGCATTTTTTACATGCTTTCAAACTGCTAGGTTGGCAGAAGCTGAGACAAGGGATTTGAAACTGCTGAACCTCTGACCTTCTGATCAACAAGCTCAGCATCTTAGCCACTGAGCCACCACATCCTAAATGTAGTAGCATAGCAGATATATGATGGGGGTTCCCAGTGTAGATTGTTTTCAAAGGGCACTGAAGAAATTAAGGGAGGATTGGGCTGTCAGTGATCATTTTTGATCCCTTATTGATCCCTTATTGATGACTTGATGACTAAGGAGTCCCTCCAGAATCACAGATACATAGAGGGTAGGTGAGTTTAAAACAAGGTGTTATCTTCATCAGGTACTTCAAAGTCTTGCTCCTTTTCACTAGCCCTGGAACAGAATTCTGTAATATGTAGCCATATTTATTCCTAAAGGAGACCAGATCCTATGCCTAATGTACTTTACCAGCAGAGTTCTCTGCAGGATTGAGAGCTCTGATCAAAACAGTGAAAGCCATCTTATTATTATGTGCTGTCAATCAATCAGAATAGATCTGGAAGAGAACTTCAGAAGTCCTCTAGTCCAACTCCCTTCTCAAGCAGGAGATCCTATACCAGTGATGGTGAACCTTTTTGGCACCAAGTGCCCAAACTAGAACATGCATGCATATGCATGGCTAGAACACTGGAAACCCAAAGTCCAGCTGGCTGGTGCATGCATGCCTGTTTTTTGGTCATTTTCAGGCCATTGTTCAGCCTGGGTGGCAGTTCCACCCATCCAGTTCTGGTCAGGTGCAGAGGTGCAGAGACAAAGGATGACCTTGGATTCTAGAAAGGAATTTTATTTTGGTAACATCACATTCTACTCCTTACTATTCCCCCACCCAATTCCCCACTAATGAAACAGCAGAGTAGAATAGAATATTAGTATGGCAGGCCAAAGATCCCAAAAGGAACTGGCTGCAGGCCTGACAGGCGGCCTCTCCTCAGAAGAAAACGTTTCCTGAAAAGACAATAATGTAGGAGTTAATATAACAGAATTAACTACTTCTTCTAACCCCCAGGGGGACCCTTTGGCTCATCGGGAAACTTAGCATGGAATTGTTTTACTAACTCCTCTGCCTTTAGATTCCAGCTTTTCACCCATGTAGCTTCAGACAAAGGGTACCCCTTACAATGCACTAAATACTGTAAGCGACCCCTATACAGCCTGGAGTCTAAGATTTTTTTCACCTCATAATGTCTTTCTCCTTCTATCACTACAGGAGGAGGGGGAAACACATTATGAGGCCTGGAAATTGGCCCAAAAAATAGCCTGGTTTTTGGCTGGTTTTGGGACTGTTTCCCGGTGCTCCAGCGTCCGCAAAAACCAGCTGTGCATGTCCATATCTGAAACCAGAAGAGCAGATGGCAATGGCACGCATGCCAACCGAGAGGGCTCTGTGTGCCACCTCTGACACATGTGCCATAGGTTTTCCATCATGGACTTATGCCATTTCAGACAAGTGACTGTCCAGACTTTTCTTAAAAGCCTCCAGTGATGAAGCACCCACAACTTCTGAAGGCAAAGCTGTCCCACTTGTTTAATTGTCCTCACTGCCCCTCTTCCTTAATTCTACGTTGCTTCTCTCCTTGATTAGTTTCCATCCATTGTTTCTTGTCTTGTGGGCCATCATATTACATGTCCTACAAGGGCTAAGATCGTGTTTCATTGGCACAGTGCAGCTTTCGTAATTCGCTCTCCTTTGTTATCCTGACAGCCTCTTCTGCTTAGCAAGAACTGAAGAAAATGCAGTTGTGATTTGTGGTTTTGATGATTAGGAAAAAATTAGATAAAAGGAAAAAGTGAGGGTTTTTTTTATAACCATAGAGTGAGAAATAATTTTGTAATTATATTTGCTGCAAATTGGAAATTGGAAACTTTGTTCTATTGCTTTTTATCATTTTTCCCCTGTACTTTTGACCGGTCTCTCTTTTCTGCATTGGTCTCTGTTAGTTCTTTAATGATTTTAATAACATTTAGACAAAAATGGTGTCAGGTGAATGTAGTTATCATTTTGGATGGCTACTTTGCCTTTTCTACTTTGTTTTCCTCAAAATAAGAGCTCCCCAGATAATAAGCCCAATTGGGCTTTTGAACGCATGTGCTAAAATAAGCCCTCCCCAAAAATATTGCAACACAGCAGCTGCTATGAGGTGACCACACTCACTGACTCCTGCACCTCAAAAACAATAAGACCTTCCCGAAAATAAGGCCAAGTGCGCCGAGGTGGCGCAGTGGTTAGGGTGCAGTACTGCAGGCCACTTTAGCTGACTGTGATCTGCAGTTCAGCGGTTCAAATCTCACCGGCTCAAGGTCGACTCAGCCTTCCATCCTTCCGAGGTGGGTGAAATGAGGACCCAGATTGTGGGGGCAGGTTGCTGACTCAATTTGCTAAAAAAATTTGTAAACCGCTTAGAGAGAGCTGAAAGCCCTATGAAGCGGTATATAAGTCTAATAAATAAATAAATAAATAAATAAATAAATAAATAAATAAATAAATAAATAAATAAATAAATTTCATGGGTGAAAAGAAAATAAGACCCTGTCTTATTTTTAGGGAAACACGGTAGGGGCTTTGAGTCCTTCCATTTTAAAAATGGGAGTCCTGCAACTCTATAAGAATGGAGAATGCTTAGAATAAGCAGTCTCACAAGGAAAATATTCACAGAGTATTTTCCTTAGCTGTCCCAAAGGTGCTTCCCCACTCCCAAAAGGCAATTGGACCTCCTTGATTTTTTTCTTTGAAAATGTTTTGCTTTTCTATAAGAAGATTTTTGGATGAGAAATGAAACCTTTTCAAGGAAAAAAAAACAAGAAAGTCCAGTTGCCTTTTGGGAAAAAAAGCAACTTTGGGCCAACCATGACCTGGACGATTAAGAATCCCCATAGATAATTCCCATGTCCTTCACGATGAGAAATTTCTATTTTCCATGAAATAGTGTTCATGGGATGTGTGTATACAATGGTGAGATTCAATTGGTGTAACAACCGGTTGTCAGGCCTGCAGCCAAGGTTTTTTTTGGATCTTTGGCCTGACACACTTTCTATTATTCTACTATGCATTTTCTATTGTGGGGAAATGGGAGAAGGGATTGTACAGAGTTAGATACTATGTAGTCATAACAAAATTCTTTCTAGAAAGCCAAGGTCATCCTTTGTCTCTGCACTTCTGCACCTGACCGGAACTGGATGTGTGGAAGCTTCCAGCATGACAGTGGAAGATTGGATCATGGGAGGGACTTGTGGGTGTAAGGGCAGGAGCTTGAACTTTCAACTGGGTGGGAAAACAGGGAAGCCTTCAGATTCGGGTTTTTCCAGATGTGCCAACATTGCTCTTTTAATAAATTGGAACTTTGAGGAATACTTTGCCTCAGACTCTGATTTAATTTTGGATGCTATTTGAAACCCTGACATTAATCTGAATCTGAAAGCTTCCCAGTTTCCCCACCCAGTTGAAAATTCAATATCTTGCCCCCACACCCATAAGTCCATCACATGATCCAATCTTCCACTGCCATGCTGACACCAGTTTGCTGAGCTCAAGCGCAGTATGTTTGCAAACAGCTCAAAAACTTACCTTCTACTGTAGCCCAGTGAGTAAAACAGCTAAGGTGTGGCAATCCACTCTGCTGCGCCTATCAGCTGGGCTTCGAACAAAGAAAATATAGGTCAATATAGTGCGGGGGCGCGTGGGTGGGCTGGCCCACTCATCGTCGGTGTGAACTGGTTTACTTTCCGCTGATCATTGGAACTACCGGTTCACCTGAACCGGTCCAAACCGACTGAATCCCACCCTTGTGTGTATATCAAAAAAATAAAATAAATCAAGATGAAGCCACAACTGTGCAATCAAAATCCTGTCCCCTTTTTATGTAGACCTTGAGGGTTGTTTTTTAACTCCCTCTCCTTCCCCACTCCTTCCTCATCTGCAGAGGCCACTTGCCTAGACTATAAAACAAATGACCAGAGCTTCGTTTTTCTATCCTGCACAATGGCATTAACTGAACACTTGTATATTCTCAAATTGGTGGTTGAAGATGATAGGTAGGGACACAATTGGTGCACCAGGCGAACCTGGGCAAATGCCCCCCTGGTCACAGCCGACAAATGGTGATCTAAAGTCAGCTGTGGATCCAGGAGGACTCCCAAATTGCGAACCCTGTCTGAGGGGCATATAATTTCACCCCCCAGCCTGAGAGATGGAATACCTGGCCAATTTGTGGGAGAGAAAAACACAAGCCACTCGGTCTTGTCAGGATTGAGAGCCAGCTTGTTCACCCCCATCCAGACCCTAACATCCTCCAGGCACTGACACATCACTTCTACTGCTTCACTGAGCTGGCACAGGGCAGACAGATACAATTGAGTATCGTCCGCATACTGGTGGTATTTTATCCCGTGCCGTCGGATGATCTCTCCCAGCGGCTTCATGTAGATGTTAAACAGGAGGGGGGACAGGACCGACCCCTGCGGCACCCCATAATTAAGGGGCCTAGGGGTCAACCTCTGCCCTCCAACCAACACCGACTGCGACCTGTCCGAGAGGTAGGAGGAGAACCACCGAAGAATGGTGCTTCCCACCCCCACCTCTCGCAACCGCCGCAGAAGGATACCATGGTCGATGGTATCGAAGGCTGCTGAGAGGTCAAGGAGCACCAGAACGGAAGCCCAGCCCCCGTCTCTGGCTCTCCAAAGATCATCAGCCAGTGCGACCAAAGCAGTTTCCGTGCTGTAGCCAGGCCTGAAACCAGATTGGAAGGCGTCTAGATAATCGGTTTCCTCCAAGGACCGCCGGAGCTGAGAGGCCACCACTTTCTCAACAACCTTCCCAACAAAGGGGAGGTTGGAGACTGGATGGTAGTTATTAAGAACGGCTGGATCCAAGGACGGCTTCTTCAGCAGGGGTCTCACCACCGCCACCTTTAGAGGGTGGGGGAAGGACCCTTCCCGGAGAGAAGCGGTCACTATCGCTTGGATCCAGCCCCGTGTCACCTCCCTGCTGTTCGCGACCAGCCAGGAGGGACACGGATCCAGTACACATGTGGAGGAACTCACTGCTCCGATGGCCTTGTCCACTTCCTCAGGAGTAACAGACTGGAAATCAATCCAACGATGTCATTCAAGACCTTCCCCTGGTACCTCGGCTGGCTCTGCGCAATTGGAGTCCAGGTTTGCCCAAAGCCGAGCAACTTTATCCGTGAGAAATTGGACGAACTCCTCAGCCCTACCCTGTAGAGGATTGCCCGCATCCCTCCCCTTAAGGAGGGAGCGGGTTATCCTGAACAAGGCAGCTGGGCGCGACTCAGCGGATGCAATCAGAGCAGCAATGTATGTTTTTTTTGATGTCCGAATTGCCCGGAGGTAGGCTCTGATGCAGGATTTTAATAGTGCTCGGTCTGACTCGGACTTACTGGATCTCCAGCGGCGCTCTAGGCGTCCCTTTTGGCGCTTCATCTCCCGGAGTTCCTAAGTAAACCAAGGAGCCCTCCTGGATCCACTGCCTCGGATAGGCCGTAAAGGCACAATCCGGTTAAGGGCCTCTGCCGCCGCTGAGTTCCAAGCAGTGACCAAGGTCCCAACCGGACCACAGGCGAGAGTGTCAGGTATAACACCAAGTGCCGTCTGAAAGCCCAAAGGGTCCATAAGGCGCCTGGGGTGGAACCACCTAATCAGTTCCTCCTCCCTACAGTGGGGGATTGGCCTCCGAAAGTCAAGCCTCAGTAGGCAGTGGTCCGACCATGACAGGGGCAAGATCTCAATACCCCTCAGACCAAGATCACAACTCCACTGCTCCAAGAGAAATACGAGGTCAAGTGTGTGACCCGCCAAGTGGGTCGGATCCTGAATTACTTGGGTCAAGCCCATGGCTGTCATGGAGGCCATGAACTCCTGCGCTCCATCAGAGTGCTCGCCGAGCGAAGGCAAGTTAAAATCCCCCAGCAGATTAATCCCAAATATAGTTTGATTAACTGGGGGATTATTCTGCTGCAAGTTAACTGCACAGAATGTTTCTCCTCCAAAGATGAGATCTGTAGGAGAATGGAGGGTCAAGTTCAATCATACTCAAGAGATACAATTCCTTTTCATGACATTTTTAAAGGAGATATGTTGTATATAGCAGCTGCTGAATGAATTCCATTGTAAAAGCACTAAAGTGCACTTGAAACATAAGAGCTGTGTGATTGTAGTAGTTGCAAAATCTAATAAATAAATAAAATAAATAAACAGAAAAAAAATCCTGTGAATTAGACCCAATGGTTTTATAATCCATGTATCAGATGTTTCTAAGAATTAATTAAACTTCCTTGGCATTATGTGACATTCGGATATAAATCTTTGATCCTAGAAATTCCACTTCTTTTGTTATACTTGGTCCTGAGTCAACTGCCAAGCAAGTTCATTGGAAGATTCTCCACCACCAGGAAAAAATTCCGGATAGTTAGAACAATTATGGCTTACCTTCAGAAGTTGTAAGTGCTCAATCACTGGAGGTTTTCAAGAAGAGATTAGACAACCACTTGTCTGAAATGGTATAGGATCTCCTGCTCATGCAGGGGGCTGGACTAGAAGACTTCCAAGGTCCCTTCCAACTCTATTATTCTGTTAAGCCCTTTTATTAAAAGAAAGACAGGAGGATGGATCCCTTGATCATTTTTTCACCATCTCTAAATCTATTGTGTTGCTTCTTAGTCATCCCATTTTTAAAAAAATGAAAAAAACAACATCCCAAATGTTTCCTGGTAGGAAAAAAAATTGAATTTGCATGTCCAATTATAAAAATACACTAGTAGAATTGCCCTTCTTGCTGGGAACACAGGCTGCAAATATACAGGCTGTAAGTTCTCAAGGTAAGTGCCTGCATTTCAGTGTTTCTCAGGCTTAGCATCTTTAAAATATGTGGATTTCAGCTCCCAGAATTGCCCAGCTAGCATGCTGTTTGGGGAATTCTGGGATTCGAAATCCACTTATCTCAAAGTTGTTGAAGTTGAGAAATACCGCTGTATCATAATCTCCTCTCCCTAAAAAACCCTACCTTTTTTTCAATAGAGCCTGAAGACAGTGAAATCAGGGAGTAAGTAATGCTTGGAAGAAAGTTGAGGATGGCAAGATCAGAGTCTGTAAGTCTCCAGGGCATCAGGACAGGTATGCACTATGACATCAAGGCATTGTGTAATGACATAATAATGTTTTATACAGGTAAGTCATGTCAAGAGGTGGTATTCAGCCAGATCTGACTGGTTCTGGCAAACTGGTAGTGGGAATTTTGAGTAGTTCACAGAACTGGCAAATACCACCTCTGGCTGGCTCCGCCCCCCATCTATTCACTGCCCCCCGAGTCCCAGCTGATTGGCTGGGTCTTCTTTTGTTGCCCTGCACAGGAGTACGGAGCTGGAAAGAAGGTTAGTGAGGTGGGGAGGGAACAGGGATTTTGTAATATCCTTCCCCTGGAGTAGGGACAGAATGGGGATTTTACAGTATCGTTCCACCAGGAGTGGGGAGGGAGCAGGGATTTTACAGTATCCTTCCACCAGGAGTGGGGAGGGAACGGGGCTTTTGCAGTATCCTTCCCCCAGGAGTGGGAAGGAAATGGGGATTTTGCAGTATCCTTCCCCTGCCATGCCCACCAAGCCACACCCACTAAACCACACCCATAGAACCAGTAGTAAAAATTATTGAATCCCACTCCTGATCATGTCATGTGCATGATGGACACATGCCATTATTTCCACCCATTTCCTCACTCCTCTTGTGGACATGCATGCTTGAGGGCTGCTGCTGGTCACCACAAATTGGAATTCTTAAGCTGAGGCTCTCCAGATGTGTTGTCATGGCAACATTTAAAGATCTAGAGAAGAATGGGTTCAGATGGATAGGAATTTTGGGAATTGCAAGCTCAACATATTTGAAGAGGGTCAGATAAAGGAACACTGGCTTAGATCATCTAAGCAGGAATTCTCCCTTCAATGGAGTTTTGTTCTTGCTGCTTTCATAAATATCATCCATGTTAATTTTTGGGAGCAACATGGAAATATTTGCCATTGCCATTTTCCAGGATTGTTCTTGCTTTCTCAGTCTAACCAACAGTTCTGGAATATCCTGATAGCCTCCCTTCCATGTATCAAACAAAGGTCGGTTAAGGTTATCTATAAAAAGGTAAAGGTTCCCTTGCACATATGTGCTAGTCGTTCCTGACTCTAGGAGGCTGTGCTCATCTCCGTTTCAAAGCCAAAGAGCCAGTGCTGTCCGAAGAGGTCTCCGTGGTCATGTGTCCAGCATGACTAAATGCAGAAGGTGCACAGAACGCTGTTACCTTCCCACAAAAGGTGGTTTCTGCTTTTTTACCTGCTTTCGAACTGCTTGGTTGGCAGAAGCTGGGACAAGTAACGGGAGGTCACTCTGTTACGCAGCGGTAATGATTCGAACTGCCAAACTGCCGACCTTTCTGATCGACAAGCTCAGCGTCTTAGCCACTGAGCCACCATGTCCCTTAAAGTTAGCTATATATTGCCACAAAACTGGGCCTCGTGTAGCTAATACTGAGCTGAAGATATGCAAATGTCTGATTAAATTTATAGCCACTTCTCATGCAGTGACTTTTTCAAACTTAGTTGAGCAGTTCTTAATGTTAAGAAAAAGGTCATTTGGGAAATTTCTTTCCAACAGGAATGGCAAATAAATTCTTCTGTTTCTTGTGTTGACTAAACAACAAAGTGGCCAAAGGCTGTTTGCAAGCATTCTCTTTCATTGTTCAATCATCTCTCCTGCTGGGCTACTATATGTTGTCAGGAAGCCACAAAATAGGGCTTGTGCCATGGATTTTTTTTCATTTGCAGAGCTTCCGTCCTTGTAATGAGGGAATACTGCCCATGATAACCTATTGCAGACTTCTCCCCCCCCCCCCCGCAACAGAGAAATTAACCCACCCAGTTTCTCTACTGACAGTTTATAGCAGGAAATTGAAAAGCTGCTTGGGCAGATCTTATCACTTCTCCAGAGTTTGGAGTTGGCTTTGAATCATCATCTCCCTGTTTGATGTTGGCGCTGAATGGCTGGGAAAGATCGCAATAGCCATAGCACTTAGACTTATATACCACTTCACAGTGCTTTACAGCCTTCTCTAAGCGGTTTAAGAGTCAGCATATTGACCCCAACAATCTGGCTCCTCATTTTACCCACCTCAGAAGGATGGAAGGTTGAGTTAACCTTGAACTAGCAATAGCACGTAACGATAGCACTTAGACTTATATAGCACTTCATAGTGCTTTCACAGCCTTCACTAAGTGGTTTACAGAGTCAGCAGCCTCTTGCTCTCAACAATCTGGGTCCTCATTTTACCCACTTCAGAAGGATGGAAGCCTGAGTCAAGCTTGAGCCTGGTGAGATTTGAACTGTCAAACTGCTGGCAGCCGGCAGTCAGCAGAAGTAGCCTGCAGTACTGCACTCTAACCACTGCGCCACCTTGGGTCTTCCAGAAGATCCTACTAATGTGCTGCCCTAATGTTGTTTGGTTGCTTAAAAGATTCCTTACGACCATTAACCGTTACTGGTAGTTGCCACTTTAAGTGACGGTCCTTTCATCTCCACCAGCCCTTTCTAGTCCAGATAATCAGGACATGGAAATGTCTCGTGTTTGGACATGCCCCACCTTCTCCTAGCTGACTGGGACTTCTATATTAAGCCCAACACTGGATGAACTATATTATATTTCTTCATTAAGTTGAAGTCTCTTTCCTCCATAACCTCAGCCTGTAGTACACTTATAGTAGGTGCAGGTGCTGGACTGAGAGCAGGGAGACCCAAATTCATCTCTTTTGATCTATGGAAAATCAGGTGACCAGTGTTAGGCCTGCAGCCATCTTTTCTTTTGGATCTTTGGCCTGCCACACTTTCTATTATTCTACTATGCATTTTCTATTGTGGGAAAATGGGAGGGTGGATTGTACGGTGTTAGATCCTATGTAGCCATAACAAAATTCTTTCTAGAAAGCTAAGGTCATCCTTTGTCTTTGCACCTCTGCACCTGATCGGAACTGCATGGGTGGAACTGCCAGTATGGCAGTGGAAGATTGGACCATGTGATGGACATAAAAACTATGTGCTAGGGCTCACTGTAACAGCATTGCCAAAAAGGCATTAAGAGTTGCTAACCTAATCTTGTGTAGCTTCTTCTCCGGTAATATCGAACTGCAAACTAGGGCATACAAAACTTTTGCCACACCAATTCTTGAATACATCTCATCTGTCTGGAACCCGCACTGCATATCAAACATTAATACAATCAAATGAGTCCAGAGGTATTTCACGAGAAGAGTCCTCCACTCTTCTGCTCGCAACAGAATCCCTTATGCCACTAGGCTTGAAATTTTGTACTTAGACAACTTAGAACTTCACTGTCTTCAATCCGACCTAAGTTTAGTACATAAAATTATCTGCTACAATGTCCTACCTGTCAATGATTTCTACAGCTTCAATCACAACAACACACGAGCACACAATAGATACAAACCCAAGGTAAACCACTCCAAACTTGATTGCAGAAAATATGACTTCAGCTACAGAGTGGTCAGTGCCTGGAATGCACTACCTGACTCTGGTTTCTTCCCCAAATCCCCAAAATTTAACCTTAAACTGTCTAATGTTGACCTCACCCCATTCCTAAGAAGTCTGTAAGGGGCGTGCATAAGCGCACCAGTGTGCCTCCCGTCCTTGTCCTAATATTCCCCTGTATTCATATTTCATGTATTCATAAGCATGTTATACTTTTATCTTTTATCTTTTATTTTTATCTTTTATCTAATTCATGCTTGACAAATAAATAAATAAATAATGAGCAATATGAGACCGTCTTCCATGCTCTTGTATTGCTCATGTTTCAATAAAGCTGAAATGCACATTAGAGGCCTTTGAGGATAAAATAAATGGCAAGAGCAGAGTGTGCTATTGTGTTGTGAGCTCTGCCTCTCTTTTTACATGGTCTCTTTCTTACATGGTTGGGACGTCAGGACAAGATACAAAAGAGGAAGAACTTGTATCACAACAGCACCACACTGTTTTCATCATTTCCCCCTCTCCACTTCTCCCTCTCTTCCCATGCCTCTTCTGACAGCCCAGTTAAGTTTGCATATGGAGTGGAGAGGACATGGCATCTTGGGTTTTATTTCAGATGATGGAATTTAAATCTAAGCCTGCATCCATCTGGACCGGAAAAAACAAATAAATCCATCATCAGAAATGCTCTTGTACATGAGCAGCTGATTCCAGCAAACAATTAATATGTTAGAGGAGTAAGAATTGGAGCTTAGGAAGGGAGATGGGATGCTTAAGGCAGTATGTTGCCATGTGATTTCACTTTCTAACAGATGTGGTCATGGATAATGCTCTAGTAAACCATTGTTCTGACCTAGGCTTCCCAAGAGCATGAAGCAAACTCCTTATCCCAACAAAAAACCCTTTTCTTAATTGACTGTGAATTCTGCTCATTCACATCCAGCAAAGTCTTTCAAGGGAGGATTTACAGTCACAGACCTTATCTGGCTTGGAGAGCTGCCAGGCCGATATCTACAAAACTCAGAGAGTCAGGAACCAATTAAGTGAATTAATGGTGTCCTGCAAACTCCACTCCCCTTTTGCTCTTCTTTTATCTCCTCTGGGAGGGGCCATTCATCATCCACCTGTGGCGTTACTGCCAAGTCGACCCCTGTTCTTTAGCAGTTCCCTTCGTCTGGCAACTCTGTGCATGCACACACTGGGAACAGGCTCAAGCTGTTCATCTGCCTCACTGATGTCTGACTCCAAAGGCAACTGATAACTGGCATACTCTCTGTCTCTGACACAGAGCCCTCATCAGAGCCTTCCCCAGACTCCAGGACTGGTCCATGTTCCTCCCCAACCTCCTCACTCTCTGAATCTCACTGGCCGCTGGTGAGCCACAACAGCTATGCCATCTTCTAGAAAACTCCATTCCACCCGCCTGTGTGCCTGGTTTCCTGTTTCTCCCATGCGAATGACCCTCAATCTTCTACGGCGGTAAGACAGGTGTGGTCCTTGCTGCATCCTTTAGAAATAATTCTGTAGCTCTTGTAGTTTTCCAAATACCTTCATCTTGCATGCATCAGTGTCTCTGCTTGGACTCTATTTTTGTTGGCACTTCATTGCCCAAGGGGGAAGTAAACAACACTGCTGGGCCTCAATCCAGGTTAGAGTTCTGCTGTAAAATGGGCTTGGGACTGGAATCCAGTTGATCTAGCCAAGTAATGTGCTTGAAATCGGTTGCTTGGTCTCCCTGCTGTTCTGTCTCTAGATGAGGCAGCCCATATGGTCCTGGGGAAGAGATCCAGTCTTCTAACCCACGGTCACAAGACTGAGCAAAGAAAGTCAGCAGGAATTGGCTGGCTGCTCAGGAATGGCTTCTCCCACAAAATAGTAAGGAAAGGAGGAAAACAGGGAAAACCCTGGGGAAAGTTACTAGAATAATAAAAGTAAATACTCTGAAGAAAAGATACAATAACCACAAAAATAGGGAAAAGAAAAAGAAGAAGTTGGGGGAAAGGGGGAGAAGAAGGAAAAGAATTGAAAATGGGATTTTTTGGGAGCCCAAAAGAAAATGGTTAAAAGAGGAAGAAAGGGAAGAAGAGTTACATTAGCAGACTAAAGAGAATAGTAGTAAGATTCTTATTGTTACATAACTAAGAAATAATGAAATGATAGTATATTCTTAATGGTAGAAATTTTTTGAAAGGAATGCGCTCTATGCTTAAATTGAATTAGAGGATGTATGCTGTTTATAGCAAAATATACCAATGGAGAAAATAAGAAATGAAAATTGGGTGTAACTTTGAAGGAGCAATTGAAGATATTGTTTATGTATTAAGAAAAAAAATAACTATAAAGATGGAAAATAATGGAAGAGAATAATTTGGCTGAAAGTGAAAACAAAACTATGATGTAAAAAGAACTATGTAACTGAGAGGATGTAAAAGAAAAGACCCGGACAACTCTTTGTTGTATTAAAAAATAAAAAACCTTGAATGGAAAAAAAAAAAAGGAATGGTTTCTCAAACCAGATGAGTCAATTCTATTGGACAAATGCCACCATAAAGGGTACTAGAACAGCTTAGGGGGCATGGGGTGCCCCTATGGTGGAACAATATCATGCTGGCTCTTGACAATGGCAAGCCTCCTCTGTGAGATGCGGCTGTGGTTTTGGTCTCACATCTGGAGGTGACTTGCGGTTCTCTTCCAGATGAATGAATATTAACTTCCAGGTCGCAAAGCAATGTTCTCCTTATAGTAGATTATGGATTTAGAGAAATGTCGGCAAAATGTTTATTGTAAACAACTTATTGCATCCACCTTAAAAAAATAGGAGAAAGAGAAAGGAGAAATTCCTTGAGTAAAAATATTGCAGCTATCGGAACATCCAATAAGAGGATTTTATCTGTGACCCGACAAATGCGCGCACGACAAAAACACGCTGAAAAAACTGCGGCGCTAAAACCATGATGTCATCAACGCAACATCATCAACGCGGCGACAACAGCGTGCCAACAGAAGCGTGATTTAAGTTAAGGTAAGGGTTAGGTTTAGGGTTAGGTTTAGGGTTAGGTTTAGGGTTAGGTTTAGGGTTAGGTTTAGGTTTAGGGTTAGGGTTAGGGTTAGGCTTATAGCGTGCTTCTGTCGCCACGCTGTTGTCGCCGCGCTTCAGTGCTCATTCATCGGCGTGCTTTAGAACTCGCGGTTTTGTCACCGCGGTTTAGTTGGGCGCACTTTTGTCGTTCGCCCTTTTGTCGATGAACCGATTTTATCAAACCCCCTCCCCCTTACTGAATTGCTCTGTTGAGGTCAGCCCCTCGAGGTAGATTGGATTGGAAGAAGCTTCTTAGATGAGAAGTGAAATGTCTTCAAAGAAAAAAAAGAAAGTCCAGTAGCCTCTTGAAAAAGCACCTTTGGGACAACCATGACCTGAATGACTGAGAATCTCCACAGACATCAGACTGGCAACCCAAATTACTTTTACTATAAGGTTATAGTAACACCCCAGGGGTGGGTTCCTGCCAGTTCTAACCTCTTCTATAGAAGAGGTTCCACAAATCTACAGTGCTGTTTAGAACCGGTTCCAGCTCCTTCCCCCTGCCCATCCACACATCATCCAGATGAAAAGTGAGAGAAGGCATTCTGGGACTTGAAGTCCACAAGTCTTAAAGCTGTCAAGTTTGAACACCCCTGAGTTTTTCCCCCTAAAGGATTAGAAGTGCAAGGGTCTTGTAACTTGACAGCTTTAAGACTTGCATGCTTCAAATGCCAGAGTTTCTGAGCCAACATGACTGGAGGAGGAATTCTGGGAGTTGAAGTCCACAAGTCTTAAAGCTGTCAAGTTTGAACACCCCTGGGTTTTTTTCTAAAGGGTTAGGGGTGCAAGAGTCTTGTAACTTGACAGCTTTAAGACTTGCGTGCTTCAAATGCCAGAGTTTCTGAGCTAACATTTTGGCTGCTAAGGGCCAAGCCACTCCCATTTGGTCATATGGCTGGCAAGCCACTCCCATCCAGTCACATGGCTGGCAAGGTACTTCTGCCCGGTCACATGGCCGGCAAGCCACTCCCACAAAGAAGGCCACACCTACAGAAGAGGTTCTAAAATTTTTTGAAACCCACCACTGTAACACCCACTCCATTTAGCTTCTCCATAAGAACCAGGGAGGGTCTTGTCTGAGATGCTTATTCAGATTACAGATCTTCCCCAATTTCTTTTATCTGATCATTAACTTTGGGGCTCTTCCACCTGTCCTTGAAGGTCATTCCTTTCATCCATTGATGTTGATTTAACACATTGAATGGAAGTGGGTGCTTTTGAAAGAATGGGCCAATTCACTATGCATTTGTGGACTGGAGTTGCACGAAGACATTAGCATGTTGTATGAACTCACCCAAATGTTTTCTACTACAATCATGGCTAGGATTCATCCTGGAGAAGGTTCATCTGTGCCCATGATGGTGAACTTATGGCACGCGTGCCACAGGTGGCACGCAGAGCCCTCTCTGTGGGCATGTGCCATTGCCAGCTGCTCTTCCAGGTTCTGGCACGTGCATGTGTGTCAGCCAGATGGTTTTTGAAGACCAGCTGGCTAGTGCACGTGGGCACCGGAACCCAGGAGAGACCAGCTGGCCGGCATGGGTGCACATGCTAAAACCCAGAAGACCAGCTGGTGACCGCCTGTGTGCACACTATCCAGCTGCTCTCTTCAGCTTCTGGCACTTTGAAGCACTCAGCTTCGACACTCGGTGCCGAAAAGGTTAACCATCACTGATCTATGCATTTACTAAGAGGCACGAAACTATCCATCTATCTATCCATTAGTCTAGGAGGACCTCACCCCATCGACTGCAGACAGTCCCTTAAAATTAAGCCAATATTAACATCAAGAGATAACCATCCACATGTAGGCTGAACCATTTTATGGCAAGCCTCAACCTGGACCCTGAAGGCAGAGCAAAAATTGCATTTCACTCAGCATTAAATTGCTTTGGTGAAGGCTCCCTTATTTTTCACTTAGGAAAGTGCTGCTCTTGACACCCTCAGAATTTATGGCTCACCCTTCCCCATAGCTGCCCTTTGACACAAGAAAAAGCACAGGCGTCTCCAGGTGAGACTAGCAGAAATCGAAGGCCACTCCATCTTTTTACTAACCCAGCTTCAGTGATGTACGTCCGCTTTTCTTAACTGGGTTTATCAGCAATGCTGGCTAGGGATGGTCTAGCCCAGGGGTGTCAAACTCAGGGCCCAGGGCCAGATCTGGCTCGTGGGGTGCTTAGATTTTGTTGTGGCCCACCAGTGGCCAGTGGAGCTGGCTGCAGACTCAGACAGTGAGGAGATTGTGGAGGAGCATGGGCCAGTCCTGGAGGCTGGGGAAGGCTTGGACAAAGGCTCTGTGTCAGAGGTAGAGAGGGGGCCAAGGCTGTCTGGCAGTGATGAGGTGCCTACGGAGTTAGACACCAGGGAAGCAGAGGAACAACTAGAGCCGGTTTCCAGTGTGCCCATGCACAGAGCTTCCAGAAGAAAAGAACAGCTAGGAAATCAGGGTAGACTTGGGAGTAAAGTCACAGGTGGAAGATGAATGGTCCCTCCCATAGGAAATAAAAGAGGTATGAAAGGGGAGGGGGCTTTTGCAGGAAACAATTAGTTCATTTGGTCATTAGATTTGTTTCAGGAGTGTGAAGATCTGTCCATGAATCTCAGAGACTCTGTGTCCAGTCTTTCCTTGCACAGCACCTCATTTGGGAAATATTTACTTGGCAGCTTTCCAAGATAGATGAGGTCTGTAGTCATAAATATTCCTTTGAAAGACTGTTTTTCAGGCCTTTGCTGAATGTGAATGAGAGGAATTCACATTCATGTAATAAAAGGAGTTTTGTCTGGACCAGGACTCTGCTTCATGCTTTTTGGGGAAGCCAAGGTCAAAACAGATCTGGCCCTTGGGGCCATCCTGGAAACAGCGGACTGGCCTGCAGTGTCTCTACTGGCAAAAACGGAGCACAGGAGAGCCACACATGGCCTTCCCAAGCTCCATTTTCATTGACAGACAGTTGCAGGAGGCTGTCATGAACGAGCTCAGGAAGGCCACAACAGGTGCCCCCAACACGAGTGACATCAAATTGGCCACACTCACCCTGACTCTGCTAACTCTGCGCCTCTGAGGTAAAACACAACCCTGATGCAGCCCTCAAAGAAATTGAGTTTTACACCCTTGGTCTAACCTTGTAATGGCAAACCTATAGCACACATGCCAGAAGTGTCACATGGAAACATGTTGCTTGGCACATGCAGCATCGCCTATTCCTCTTCCAGGTTTCTGGCATGCATGTGAGCATGATGATCAGCTTTCCTTCATGCATGCGGCAGTGCCGGAAGCAGGAACAGCAGGTCTTCCATTTTCCATATATGGTGGCCAGCTGATTGTTGGGCGCGCATTTATGCCAGTAACTGGAAGAATAGCATGTGCGCCAGAAACCGGAAGTTCATATCAGTGCGCGCATGCTCCTGGGAATCTCCTTTTCCTGGTTGCGGCCCAGATGAGCATGCATGCGCTCCCTTTCTGGCACTCATTTGCCATCACTGGTCTAACCCATCTGGAAGATGAGCCACTGTTTGGAGAAAAACAAAGCTGCAGCCTCGCAAGAAGCAAGTTTTTTTTTTAAAAAAAACCCTCCTTAAAAAAATACTCCGGAGAGCTTTGAATAAAAATCTGGTGGAGTAGGGAGGGGAGAGGAGGAGAAAAGGAGAAGGGGAAGAACCCCAGGGGCTGCTTCGCAAGTTATATGTTCCCTGCTTGGTTTGTGAAAAATAACTCTTCCCTCCCTGCCTGCTGAAGTAGCACTCATTAGCAATATTAGAATTGTCAGATGCAAATGAGGCGCATGAGCCTCAGTGAAAATTTTCAGGAAGGAGAGGAAGATGTGAGATTCATTTTCACAGTTGACCCACCATTATGTGGCATCTGGCATCATATTCTTGTGGCTTCCCTCCCGAAGCCAAGAGAATGTTATGACTGCAACGCTTCATATATTCTTATTCTCACCAAGAAAAGGATATCCGAGCTTATGACAGATGTGGCTGAGCAGCTATAACCCGGAGCTCATTCCCAGCTCTGGATGAACCTGATGGAAATATGCTTCCAATTGCAGGGTACGTATATGTTTCGATCACAGCTATCATTCTGGCTTTTTTGGCCCACACTAGGGGCCAGCAATCTGTGGCTCTGGAGTTGCATGTGGCTCTGCTGCAGCTCCCTGTCGCCAGTCAGCTACACAATTGATAGGGGTTTTGGTTAGGATTGGTAGAGGAAAAAAGATGCCATGCTAGGAGGAGACTCTATGGTGGGGGGAACCAGACTTCCAGGCAGCTTCAGAATTGAATGTGGGGCTTCTGGTTATGACCTTTGTAACTCTTTGTGTTTTTAAGTTTGCTGACCCCTGGCCCACACCATGTTATCATCCCTGCAAGACATTGACTGTGTTTATGCTTTGTAAGCAACCATGTTTTGCTTATCTATAATTAATTGTGCAAGCCATCATTGGGAGCTTCACACCACATCTTTATGCCATTGTGTGGTTTGTTTAGCACAGGTATCCACAACCCCTGATCCATGGACTGGCACAGGGCCACAGCATGCCGGAAACTGGGCCGCACAAACAAGTGAAGCCCCAGCTGTGGGATGCAGTCATCATGCAAAACCATGGCCCTAGTCTGCGAAAAAACCTCTCTCCAAGGAACTTGTCCCTGGTACCCAGAAGGTTGGGGGCTGCTGGTTCAGCATCTTGTGTGAACCCAAGCAGTGTAAAGACCTCATATCCATGGTCAAAAATCAGCAAGGCATAGCACAATCCCAAATCTCCTAGCAGGCAGGCACCCTATGCATTGTTGTTCTTGTTAGTTGTGAAGTCGTGTCTGACCCATCACGACCCTATGGACAACATTCCTCCAGGCCTTCCTGTCCTCTACCATCCTCTGGAGTCCATTTAAGCTCATGCCAACTGCTTCAGTGACTCCATCCAGCCACCTCATTCTCTGTCGTCCCCTTCTTCTTTCGCCCTCCATCGTTCTCAGGATTAGGCTCTTCTCCAGGGAGTCCTTCCTTCTCATTAGGTGGCCAAAGTATTTGAGTTTCATCTTCAGGATCTGGCCTTCTAAAGAGCAGTCAGGGTTGATCTCCTCGAAGACTGAAAGGTTGGATCGCCTTGCAGTCCAAGGGACTCGCAGGAGTCTTCTCCAACACCAGAGTTCAAAGGCCTCCATTCTTTGCATAATTTTCCTATGCAGAAACCCTATGCATAATTTCTCCTTAATGTTCTCAACACGAGCTGCATCGTTCGTCTCCTAAAACCCATTCAAAACAGTTTTCAATCTCAAATGCAAGCATGGTTTTAAGGAAAGTGCAACCATTTTAAACTGTCGGTAAAAATAAGGATTACACACTCCAAAAAGTAGCATACTCTGCTAAGCTGCTCATTTTGTGCATTTCCCCTGTGCTCCCATGTTACAAACCATAACAAAACTTGAAAGCCCCATCAGCACTTCATTAATTTTCCCAGAGCAAAGCGACTGTGCTAGTGTACTTCAGCAGTTGTTGATGCACCAGCTTTGAAAAACGTCTCAGTGCACTGTGCTGTGGTCTTTGTTTTCCCAGACAAACGATCCCCCTGGTTACTTCTTTTCCAGGCGCAAACTGACAGGCACTGCCAATTTTCCAGAAGAAAAGGTTCAAAATATAGTATCTCCAACCACAGACAATACGATTTTATCACCTGCCGAGCAGTTTTTCTTCTGAAAGGCTCCCTCCATTTGTAATTAAAACTTTAATACCCTACACCAGTGTTGGCAAAACTTTTTGGCACCGAGTGCCAAAACAGAAGTGTGCACCCATGTGGGTGGGGTGTGTGGAGCACCAATAAGCGGAAGAGCAGCTCCACGGTGCGCACACACAGGAGCACTGGAAACCGGAAGAGCAGTTCTCCGGCATGCATGCACACATCAGGAAGATGAGCTTCTGGTTTCTGGTGTGTGCATGTGTGCCAGTCACTTGGTCTCTTGGTTTCTGGGGTGCATGCCCATGTTAAAATCAGCTGGCTGGCATATATGCATGCACCAGAAACCAGAACCTCAGCTTCCTTGAGCATGCATGCATACCAGGAAGCTGCTCTTCCAGTTTCCAGCACTTCCACATACACAAAGACATGTGTGTTAGAACCTGGAAGATCAATGGGTGATGGCTGGTGTGCCTGGAGAGATGACTCTGTGTGCCACCTCTGGCACATGTGCCATAGGTTCGCCATCACAGCCCTACACGTATATCTCTGGTTGCTTCTCCCCAGTAGAAGAGGGTATCTGAAGCTGTTGGATGTTCAGAAATTAAATATGTTTAACCCAACACTCAACTGTTGAAGAAACATGGCCTGATTTCCTCAAATGGACTTGACAAAGTATTAACAGACCTGCCTTTGCTTACGGGTGACTGAATTCATCCATCTCAGATGGTTGTGTTTGGTTGACAAGTATGAATGTATGGAAAGATTTGTGGTGGTGCTGATTACACTCTGACTTCAGCTGGAAGCCTGCAGTCAGAAGGTTCTTCAAGTAATGGTTTCTCTTGTGTGTTTGTTTGTTTGTGTGTTTGTTTGTTTGTTTGTTTGTTTATTTATTTAGATGCCCATCTCCCATACAGGCTGACTCTGGGCAGCTGGGCTGGGCAACCTTCTGACTTCAGGACAATTGAAAACTTCCTGGAACATTTGCAATTCGAGGTATTGGTTTTACCAATGTGATGCTTTCTCCTTTATTATCTAAAAGAGTCCCTAAACACTATTTAAGAATTGAGGCCTTTGAACTCTGGTGCTGGAGAAGGTTTCTGTGAGGCCCTTGGACTGCAAGGCGATCCATCGGTCAGTCCTAGAGGAGATCAACCCTGACTGCTCTTTAGAAGGCCAGATCCTGAAGAGGAAACTCAAATACTTTGGCCACCTAAGGAGAAGGATGGACTCCCTAGAGAAGAGCCTGATGCTGGGAAAGATTGAGGGCAGAAGAAGGGAATGACAGAGAATGTGGTGGCTGGATGGAATCACGGAAGCAGTCGGCATGAGCTTAAATAGACTCCAGAGGATGGTAGATGACAGGAAGGTCTGGAGGAATGTTGTCCATGGGGTCGCGATGGGTTGGACACAACTTCGCAACTAACAACAACAACAACAAAATATTATTTAGTATTACATGTCTATCTGCCAAATAAATACATTCCACACCTCTTCATTCTATGGCTACTTAGCAGATTCCATTATTCTAAAGTACTATCCAAGGTCCTGAAAACTTCTCTACTTCAAAGGTGAACAAGATAGTTGCAGAACAGAATCTGTTTTTTGCCTGTACGGACACCCTCCCGTGTAGAGATAACAATAGCAATAGCACTTAAACTTATATACACTCCACGGTGCTTTACAGCCCTCTCTAAGCATTTTACAACATCAGCCTATTGCCTCCCCACAATCTGGGTCCTCATTTTGCTGACCTCGGAAGGATGGAAAGCTGAGTCAACCTTGAGCCGGTCAGGATTGAACTTCTGACTGAGGGAGGAGATACAACTTAAGACACACCTGAGAAAAGACACCACTCTGCAATGATGATATGTCTGAAAAGTTCCTACCACCCAAACATAAAAACAAAAGAAGATTTACAAAGTGAGCATAGACATGGATATTTCATTCTTGCTACAAAGCTAGTATTCTGTTCTATAGAGGAATTATTGAGTCTGTCATCCGCACCTCTATAACTGTCTGGTTTGGCTCTGCAACCAAACAAGACAGACACAGACTTCAATGGATAATTAGATCTGCAGAAAAAAACAATTGCTACCAACCTGCTTCCATGAAAGATCTGTATAGTGCATAAGTCAAAAAGAGGACTGTGAAAAATATCTACTGACCCCTCACATCCTGGACATAAATAGTTTCAACTTCTACCCTCAAAACGACGCTATAAGGCACACCAGAACAACTAGACACAAGGACAGTTTCCTAATATAATTTGATTGCTTATTAGTAACCTATGACTATCACTAAATGTTGTATCTTATGATTCTTGATGAATGTATTCTATTTTATTTTTCTTTGTGTACACTGAGAGGCTATGCACCAAAGACAAACTGCTTGTGTGTGCAATCACACTTGACCAATAAAGAGTTCTGTTCTGTTCTGTTCTGTTCTGTTCTATTCTATTCTATTCATTAGAAATCACAGATAGCTTACACAGCCCCTTAGTTCATCCAACTGGCTGTAAATCACAATTCAGCTCTCTGAAGTACAAATTCATAAATACTAAATGGGACTAAGGAAGAAAAAAAGCTCACATCCATCCATCCTAAAAGCTATCCTTTTGCATAACATTGCAGCTTTGTTTTATGTTATTGTGTCCTTTCTTTTCTCTCTTTCGTGTTTTAAATAATAGTCAAAATTTAAATAATTGTCAGAAAGGTAGAACATAAACATACAGATAGAAAGATCATAAAGATAAATGGATAATTATTCCTCATCTTTCCAGGCAGAATAAAGGAAAACATGCTTTTAAAAAATCCCAAGATGCCCATTGCCACAGTTATTTATAACATTTGATTTTTTAAAAAATTGCTGTTCTTATTGTTCAACAAAACCAAAGTAGCTGCATTTGGTGGGCTAAGGAGTTTTCTTCCAAGAGATTTCTAAGTAAAGGATTTTAGAACTTGTTCTAAAAGAAGTCCTTTATTTAGATTGATTCCTTACATATATTTTATTTTTATTTTGGCTGCATTGGGCATTTAAATATGATTGTTGCTCATTTTAGGTAGGAAATGTCAGAAAATAAATATGTTATGCTTTTGGTTGACATACCCATAAAGTAAAAATATTTCCCATTATTGCACAAATGAACATTGCCTGCAAACCCCAGGCCTATTTAGTATGTGGCTAATTAGCAAATTCTGAGTGATTAGCATATTCTTTTTCCAGGAAATTTTGTTTAATTACCACCTTGCTCATCAAGGGATCCTTAGGGAATTTTTCTCAACCTGGAAACTTTTGTCAAAAATAAATGAGAGATACTTTAGTTACTTGCTCTGCAATACTTAAAGGTTGCATGAATCTTACCCATGTTTCTTGAGGGGAAGCAAAATTATAACAGACTAACAGAGTTAGAAGGGACCTTGTAGGCCATCTAGTCCACCCCCCTGCCCAAGCAGGAGACCCTACACCATTTCTGACAGATGGCAGTCCAGTCTCTTCTTGAAAGCTTCCAGGGATGAAGCTCCCACAACTTCTGAAAGCAACTTCTGTCCCATGGGTTGACTGTTCTCACTATCAGAAAATTTCTTCTTATTTCTAGGTTGAATCTCTCCTTGATCAGTTTCCATCCATTATTCCTTGTCTGGTCTTCAGGTGCTTTGGAGAATAGCTTGACCTTACCTCCTCTCTGTGGCAGCCCCTCAAATATCGGAAGACTGCTATCCATCTCTTCATTAGACTAGTCATGCCCAATTCCTGCACCCTTTCTTCATATGCTTTAGCCTCCACTCCCCTAAACATCTTTGTTGCTCTTCTCTGCACTTTTTCTAGAGTCTCATTATCTTTTTTAGAGTGTTGAATATGGTGATTGAACATGATGATACTTGCATCCAAGTAAGCCCAATTAAAAGGGTCCCAAAGATGCTTTTTCAAAGGCAACTGGACATTGTTTTTCTTGAGGATGTTTCGCTTCTCATCCAAGAAGCTTCCTTCCATTCTCCATCCTTTAATCAGAACTGAAGAAGCTTCTTGGATGAGAAGCGAAACATCTTCAAGAAAAAACAAAGTCCAGTTGCATCTTGAAATGCACCTGTAGGACAACCATGACTTGAATGACTGAGAATCTCAATAGCCAATTAAAAGGGGTACCTTTAAAAAAAAAACTTTATTAGATCTGAAGTAGATTTATCTCAGGGAAGGATAGGAATCCCACATCCTGTCGTTGATTTTGATAAACAACAATGCCCATCACCCTTAATTGTGGGCATGTTGCTTGAGGGTGTTAGGTGGAATCTGAGCGATGCATTTTACATCTTGCCTAAACATTTCACTCAGCGATATGAGGGACAGTGATCTTCAAGTATTTCAGTTATTTAAAATAAATATATACAATAAGATTTTTTTTTCACTGCATAATTCACACTGTACACTAAGTTATTTTGGGGAGATTAGTATAAATGTCCATAATATCTTACATTCATTCCATGCAGCTTTTAGCCACAGCCAGCAAGTCCTCTAATGTGAAATATGTTATGAGAATCCAGAGCAGCCATTATTTCTGGTTAACCATAATTTCTGATTCACACTGATTGCAATTTGAAATGAAGAATTAACCAGATTTTCACACTTCAGTTAATGCATGCCAGAAATAATTGAAAATAGGAGGTTAGATGTTTGCATGCTTGTGCTAACTATCCAAAGGGCTGAGCACATCACACAAATATACATTTACCATGTTGCATAAATCCAACTGTGGTGGTCCATCTGCCCTGCTTTATGTCTGAGTGTGTGTGTGGTGTGGTTCTAATCTGGAGATGTTGACTGAACAAGTGCAATGAAAAGAAACTGGCCGTAAGACATTCTATGAAAGCAGCCAATATTTGTTGCAGCATGCATTTTGAAGCTATCTTTTTCAAAGCGATTTCTGCTACTTAATTTCTGCAAAAATGAACATTTTTACCAGACAGAACACCTGTGCACTTTATTTAAGCCAAAGTTTCACAATTGTTTTTTCTGATGAGGGAAGAAATCTAAAATATGTTGGGCAGCTAACTCTGAAATGAATAATCTTTGGGAACAGCACTTTAGCAATAGTAATAGCACTTAGACTTATATACCGCTTCACAGTGCTTTACAGCCCTCTCTAAGCGGTTTACAGAGTCAACCTATTGCCCCCAACAATCTGGCTCCTCATTTTACTCATTTTGGAAGGATGGAAGGCTGAGTCAATCTTGAGCCTCGTGAAATCTGAACTGCCAAATTGCAGGCAGCCGGCAGTCAGCAGAAGTAGCCTGTAGTACTGCACTCTAACCACTGCACCACTGTGGTGCAACATATGTTCCACTCTAGATCTTTCTTCAGTCAATACCTCCCTTTTTCAGTGGATATCAAGGTCTTGGGAAGATCTGATTCAAAGATTCAGTTTGAAAATGTCAGAGTTTGTTGCAAAAAAATCAAATCCAGAAAGTACACACAGATAACTGATTCAGCTGGATTCATTAACTTCATTATATACATAATAACAGATAAATAAATGTACAATACCAATAGTAGATTGTTTAAATGTGGTAGAAGTTACAAACAGAACACAAACAGGAGAGAACAGTTTCATTTCAGAGTTCAGAGCAGACAGAGTAGTTTCAGTTTCAATTCTCAGCACAGACTCAAATCTGCTTAAGCTCCCATTGGCCATCTTAGTTGCTATGTCTATTCATTGGCTGACCTTGTTCCCATGTCTCTCCTAGTCATGAATATTCTAACAGGAAATGATTCTATCCAATGTCTATGGAAACTCTCAGTCATCTAGGTCATGGTTGTCCCAAAGGTGCACTTTCAAAAGGGCAACTGGACTTTCTGAATTCTTTCTCTTGAAGACCTTTCACTTCTCATCTAAGAAGCATCTTCAGTTAATGAAGATGTTTCTTGGGTGAGAAGCGCAATGTCTTCAAGAGGAAAAACACAGGAAGCCCAGTTCCTTTTGAAGAAGCACCTTTGGGATTCTACCAGATTGACTGTACAGCTGTAGAGATTAATTTGATTTTGCACTTAATAACTGCAGCAAGATTGTTGGTGGCGCAACACTGGAAGATGGAAGACTTGCCTACAATTCAAGAATGGACATTGAAAGTCACAAATTTAGCCGAGATGGCTAAAATATCTGCATATCTTAAGGACCACTCAAACGAGAGATATAAACGAGACTGGAAAAAATAGATTGATTATATACAAAATAAATACGGGACTAAGAAATTCCAGATAGCTTATGCTTAAGATCAGGAATGATTTAAATTGTTTAAAGTTAGTTTAGCAAGGAGGAGCTAAGTTCAATGTAAAGGTGTTATCAATTTTTTTATTCTTTTTTCCAATATATTGTAGACTGTTTTTGTTAAAAATCTATATCATGTACGGGTTCTGGGACAGTCGGGGGGGGGGAGGCTGTGGGGGATGGGGGAGAGTGGGGGTGACGAATATGTATTAGGTTTGACGAGACGTGTTAGATTTTAATGTAATTTG
Source organism: Thamnophis elegans (assembly GCF_009769535.1). Lineage (NCBI taxonomy): Eukaryota > Metazoa > Chordata > Lepidosauria > Squamata > Natricidae > Thamnophis > Thamnophis elegans. Next base: position 23,067,002 of record NC_045552.1, read on the forward strand.
ACTCTACATGTATACTGTTTTCTCTTATATTTTCATTACTATTATTATTATTTTTTCTTTAAAACTAGGATATGTTAAGCATATTGACATGAAGCGGAAATACACCAATGAGAGGAGGAGTGGGAAACAGAAGGGAGAAGGAAGATGGGAAGAGAGGGATAGGAGAGAGGGTAAGGGGGGAAGATGAGGAGGATGAGGAGGAGTGGAATGTAGAGAGAGGAGAAGGAGAAAGGAAGGGGAAGTAGAGTAGGAAAGGATGATGGAGGGAAGATAGAAAGTTGGAGAGAGGTAGAAGAAAGCGGTCTATGGAGAGCAGAATAGCTGTAATGGGTTTTTATTTTTCTGGGCATTGTTGACAAGAGGAACTGATGTAATTATTATTTAATACTATATGATACTGGCTATGTATAGTATACATGTGAGTGTATTTTATGAAAATGAAAATAAAAAATATTTATAATATAAAAAATAACAGATAAATAAATGTACAATACCAATAGTAGATTGTTTAAATGTGGTAGAAGTTATAAACAGAATACAAGCAGGAGAGAACAGTTTCATTTCAGAGTTCAGAGCAGACAGAGTAATTTCATTTTCAATTCTCAGCACAGACTCAAATCTGCTTAAGCTCCCATTGGCTAACTTAGTTGCTATGTCCATTCATTGGCTGACCTTGTTCCCATGTCTCTCCCAGTCATGAATATTCTAACAGGAAATGATTCTATCCAATGTCTATGGAAACTCTCAGTCATCCAGGTCATGGTTGTCCCAAAGGTGCACTTTCAAAAGGGCAACTGGACTTTCTGAGTTCTTTCTCTTGAAGACCTTTCACTTCTCATCTAAGAAGCATCCTCAGTTAATGAAGATGTTTCTTGGGTGAGAAGCGCAATGTCTTCAAGAGGAAAAACACAGGAAGCCCAGTTCCTTTTGAAGAAGCACTTTGGGATTCTACCAGATTCCCCTCTGTATAAAATCTTTGAACAAAATTATCTTATCGTTGTGATGTGCTACATTTACCCAATTGCTATTTGATGGATTTAATGATCAATGGGTTTCCAAATCTTACTGATCAATTGTATTGATCATTATGAAAGCTTTGATGTTGCTTTTACTATTTTGACTGTCAACGGCTTGGACAGTTGAGACTCAAGGAATTTGACATGGAATAGGTGAGCAATTGAATCAATTGGGCAACACAAATCTTCTTGGTAAATTAAATCAGATGTAAATATGACCTTGGGCAATCTGAATATCCCTATCAAATGCTATTCTACTAGCACCAATACAAGCTTTCCTTAGTTTAACTGTATGTGTAATTTAGAAAAGAAAAAGAAGAAATTACACCCTCTCTGCAAAGCTAAAATGACTTTCCAAACAAAACTGTCCAGTTAATCAGGCAAACCTTTCATTAATTCATCTTCCAATTAAACACATGAAAGCACATGGTTGTCATAATGAGCCTTCCATCCATTTCAGATGCCATCTGTGGCAGTGGCTCAACTCTTCCTTTCTTTGGCTTTAAGAAGTGATGGGTAATTACCCTTACTGGAAGACCTGATGTTTGCTTTCCATCTGACAGCCTTCTGCTTGTTATTTGTTAAGAGATGTTCCAGATCACATTCTTGCTAAGTCTTAGGGACGAGAATTCAACTAATGAGTTGTGTGCAAATATTATACTTCCTCCGCTCTGCTCGGCTCTTGCCTTCTCCAGACCAGAAGGAGCTTCATCTGGTGAGGGGGGAAAATGTTTGCACAGTCTTTTGGAAGGAGATGAGAGGAAGTAGGTGGGCAATGGAGGTTGAAAGCTAAACTGCACCTCGAGAACAAACAAGGACAATCACGGGAAGGACTGGGGAAGCACTGGAGCTCACAGATGCCCTGGGTGGATCTAATGTTTAAAGAGATCCGTGATGAGGTCAGCATGCTTTCTCAAGCACAGCTGACTTTTTGTCTGTACAAATTCTGGCACAACAGTCCAGCCCAAGAGCAAACATTAATAATGCCTCTTTACTGAACTGAATGAAAGCAACAAACACTTTGCTTGGATAACTCTTTGGGGCAAGGTTATGGAATTAAAGATCACCACCTACATTGGGGCATAATAATTCTTCTAGTGAGCAATTATGGGTGAAATATTTTCAGGATAAGCCTGTCAGCTTATCCCTGTTTCCCTGAAAATACGACCTCCCCAGATAATAAGCCCAATTAGGCTTTTGAGTGCATGTGCTAAAATAAGCCCTCCCCAAAATAAGTCCTGCCCGAAAATATTGCAACACAGCAGCCACCTTGAGGTGACCATGCTTGCTGCCTCCTGCACCTCAAAAATAATAAGATCTCCCCAAAATAAGGCCATGTGTTTATCTTGGGGGTCAAAAGAAAATAAGACCCTGTCTTGTTTTTGAGGAAACATGGTAAGAAGTTACTATTGGTATGTTTTATTTGTGAAATTAAAAGCATACCAATTAATTGTTATAAACTTATTTACCGGGCCTGGACAGTGTTTTTGACTTGAAGGGAAAAAGGAACTTCAGAATGACTGTGAGTTGCATATATTCCTTAAACTAAATCTTTTTGTTTTCCCTGCCCATTGTGTTGGAACTGTGGAGGGTAGCCATAAGATCCTAGGAAAAGATGTAGCTATTATATAGAGCTCCCACACACATTCAAAGTACTTCCCCCATCCAATCTGATGCAACAGACAGCCCTTCTTTCTACCCACCTATCCTTCTCTTCTCTCAAGAGCGTGGGGATATGTTGTCAACCTCTTTGACCAGACCTCCTCTTTAAGCAGAGCTCATCTGCTTTGATCAGTCACTCTGATTTTCTAACAGCAGCTGCTATCCATGTGCCTTCAGAAACAAAGCTTTGATTCACATGGAGGAATTGTTTCAGCTGAAATTTCACTGAAAGTGATCCGATTGCAGATTTCCTCAGCAACATAAAGAATGTCCTACTTTGGACATGGTATGCCAAGACCTTAACTCTTTGGAGAAGGTTCTAAGGCAGGGAAAGGTGGAAGGAAAGAGAAGAAGATGATCACAGCAACAAAGGGGATAGACCTTGTTTCAGTACTGATGAGTGCACCCTTGATAGAGTTGAAGGACCAGTTTCAGGAGAAATCATCTTGAGAAGGTGTATCTGTACAATTACTAAGAGTTGTGAACGACTTGATGGTCTGTAATCAATCAACCACCTATCTTGAAACAACCAGTTTGAGCAGATTTACAGAGCTGGAAGGGACTTTGGATGTCTTCTGGTCCAGCAGGAGACCCTATACCAGTGATGGTTAACCTTCCCAGCACCGAGTGGCAAAACTGGAGCATGGCGGAGTGCCGGAACCCAGAAGAGAGCAGCTGGCTAGGCGCACGTTTGCCAGCTGGTATTCCGGGTTCCATTGCACACATATATGCTGCAGTGGTGCGATTCAATTTTTTTTACTACCGGTTCTGTGGGCGTGACTTGGTGGGCATGGCTTGGTGCTCATGTCTGGGAAGGTTACTGCAAAATCCCCATTCCCTCCCTACTCCAGGGGAAGAATACTGTAAAATCCCCATTCCCTCCCCACTCCAGGGGAAGGTTACTGCAAAGTCCCCATTCCTTTCTGATCAGCTGGGACTCAGGAGGCAGAGAATAGATGAGGGCAGGGCCAGCCAGAGGTGGTATTTACCAGTTCTCCAAACCACTCAAAATTTCTGCTACCGGTTCTCCAGAACTGGTAAGAACCTGCTGAATACCCCCTCTGGCATGCTGGCCAGCTGCTCTTCAAAGACCACCTGGCCGGCATGCATGTGCATGCCAGAACCCGGAAGAGAGCAGTTGGCCAGTGCGTATGCATGATGGACCAGCTGTCCAGTGCACATGCATGATGGACCACCTGGCTGGTGTGAATATGTGACTGACCAGCTGCCCGGTGCTCATGCGCATGACAGAACTCGGAAGAGCATCTGGTGACGATGCGTGTACCCACAGAGAAGGTGTTGCGTGCTATCTGTGGCACATGCACCATAGGTTCACCATCACATCCCTATACCATTTCAGACAAATGGATGCCCAGTCTCTTCTTAAAAGCCTCCAGTGATGGAGCACCCACAACCTATGAAGGCAAGCCATTCCAGTGGTCTATTGTTCTCACTGTCAGGATGAGAAATGACATGGTGATTAAGGTAACAGGCTAGAATTCTATTCTGGAGACTTTGCATTGTAGTCCATCTTAGTGGGTGACTATGGGGCCAATCTCCCTCTCTCTCAGCCCTAGGAAGGAATCGATGGCAAATCACTTCTGAAATCCTGCCAAGGAAACTGCAGGGACAGTCCATGCCATCATTGGAAGTCAACACCGACTCAAAGGCACACACAGAGAAAAATCCTACCCTAAACCTGTGCATTCATCCCACGACAATGTGCGCAACATGTACCCTCTGGGTGTCGCAGTTGCTAAGGATCCTCCCATTTGGCCATGCTGGCTAGAATTAGTGAGAAGTAAAGGCCCACAGAAAGCCAGAGGTCACCCAATCCTGATTTGTAGTGTTGGGTTATTTTAATATAAGCTTTGCAGGTGGCAAGCCATTTTAGAAAAAGAACGTCCTTTCATTCCCACACAGCACAAGTGCACCTGCTGTGACCATGTACAAAAGCCACCGAGGCTTAAAGTAGATCAACAATCTTGTTTTAGCCAGAGGTCCATTTTTGCATTCTTTCAATTTGCTTTTATCCAAAGAGCTTGAACAGTGTGGTCATTTGCCTCCTACAACGCACCAAGGAATCCAATGACTGGTTATGACAGAGCCCATTCAGTTGAAAGTCTGACTTAATGGGTCTTTCTTCTAAGTCAGCACACTCAAGATTGAACCCAACAGGCTTAAAGGAATGGGGGAAGGATTGGAGTCAAGCAAACCAGCCGTGTGCGGCAGCTGCCAAAAAAGCCAACACAGTTTTAGGCTGCATAAACAGAGGGATAAAATCAAGATCATGTGAAGTGTTAATACCACTTTATAATGCCTTGAGAAGGCAACACTTGGAATACGGCATCCAGTTTGGTCACCATGATGTAAAAGAGATGTGGAGACTCTAGAAAGAGTGCAGAAAAGATCAACAAAGATGATCACGGGACTGGAGGCTAAAACATACGAAGAATGGTTGCAGGAATTGGGTATGTCTAGTTTAATGAAAAGAAGGACATGGTGAGACATGATAGCAGTGTTCCAATATCTCAGGGGTTGCCATAAAGAAGAGGGACTCAAAACTATTCTCAAAAGCACCTGATGGTAGAACAAGAAGCAATGGGTGGAAACTAATCAAGGAGAAAAGCAACCTAGAACTGAGGAGAAATTTCCTGACAGAATAATTCAGCAATGGAACAACGTGCATCCTGAAGTTGTGAATACTCCAACAGTGGAAGTTTTTAGGGAGATGTTGGATAACCGTTTGTCTGAAGTGGTGTAGGGTTTCCTGCCTAAGCAGGGGATTGGACTAGAAGACCTCCAAGGTCCCTTCCAACTCTGTTATTCTATTCTATTCTATTCTATTCTATTCTATTCTATTCTATTCTATGCTATGCTATGCTATGCTATGCTATGCTAAACCCAGCACCAGACCCTTCCCGAAACCCTGCAGCTTATGAAGTTGGAAATCTGGAATGAGGGATTTCTACTCCTGCTTTTGAATCCTAAAGTGGCTTTGAGAAGAGCAGCTAAGAATGCAAAATTGTTTTTTGCAGTGAATAAGGCAGCCTTTCCCTCCTGGTGACTCCCTTTCTCTCAAAACATTAAAACCCAAAGTCCATAGACCTGAGTAGCGAGAGATTCAGGATATAAGCCTTTGTCACAACTTAACAGCACAAGCTCTGCTTGACAGCTATTTATATGAGGGCTGTCAAGCAGAGCAACCAATAGGAACACAGTAAAATCCCGCTTTCAGCCTGGCACGTCTTGACCAATAGGCGTGAGCCTTTGGTTGCCGGGCTGTCGGTCGTAAGTCAAGGACTTGTGGTCAGTCGTAAGTCAAGGACCTAAGACCGGTCACAAGTCAAGGACGTTACAGGTGGCACACAAGGTATTGCCCTGTCAGCTCCAGCGCATGTGCGTGTGTTGACCAGCTGATTTTAGGGCTTGATTTTTGGCTGTTTTTCATGTCACCCCTAGTCCTTTTCACTAGACAAGACATACACAATTCCTACAACCATTCTTCCTATATATTTAGCCTCCAGCCTCCTAATCATCTATGTCACCCTTTTCAGCATTCTTTCCAGAGTCTCAACGTTTATATTGTGGTTCTCAAAACTGGATGCAGTATTCCAAAAGTTCTAAAATGTTTAACAAAAAAATGAGTGTTCCGCAGTCCTAAATGGAAGTGAGCAAGTGAAAAGCACACATGTGTGATATTTCGCCTCCATGGCTGGACAACTATAAACTCTTCTTTTCCCTCTGAACTGCACTTTCTGGTAAAGAAGCCAAAACAAACAGCTGAGCTAACTGTAAATGGAGCCAACATGGCAATGTAGCCAAAGCTAAGCCATGGAGACAGCTGTCCCCCTTCCAAGACCGAGTTCTCACCACTCCCTCAATTACTCATGCATTAACCTCTTCTGTGCTTTGGCTCCAGCTCCTGCTCAGATGGGTGTCACCTCACCTATTTGTGACTGATCAACTAGGAGAGGTACAAGTAATTGATGCTAATTAATCACTTTAAATGTCTTCGGTTCTCCTGACCTGAGATTTAGGAAGCCCTGAAGTGGGAAACACCCCTCCCCCCACGGTAGCCTTTCCTTCATCAAATTTGTTCCTGATGGTCCTTGATGGATATTTATTCTGATTGAGCCAAAATAGATTTTATAATGAAAGCTTCTTGGTGCACAACCTTCTCTAAGCATCTTCATTTTGAATTCAGAGGAAAGAATCTCAACTCAGTTTTTTTTTCTGCCTTTGGATACACCATCGTTAGTAGCAGGACTTGTTTTTCCCTAACATGGTATCTGAGAAATGGCTCATCCTTGGATCTGTTCCGGGGTGGGCTTAAAAAATTTCAGCAATGGGTTCTCTACCTGGTTGCTGGGTGGGTGTGGCCATGGCAGGCATGGCCATGGTGGGCATGGCCTAGTCGGCATCCTGCACCACAATCAGGGACCATTTTTGCTTTCCCCAGGGTCCAGGGGCTTTCTTCGAGCTTCTGGGAGGGTAAAAACTGCCTCTTCCGGGTTCCGGAGGCCCTTTGGAGCCTGGAAATGGGCCCATTTCTGGCTTTCCAGAACTTCCAGAGGCCCATTTTTCTCCCTCCCCAAGCCTCCGTGTGGGCTCTGCACTTATCTTGCATCCAAAATGAGCCATGTGGAGACTCCTGGGAGGGCTGGGCTGGGCTGTGAGGAGCAGGCTGTGAGGGGCAGGGCCAGCCAGGGGTGGAGGTTTTCCAAACCAGCCATAACCTTAGCTATGGGTTCTCCTGAACCCAGGCAAACACATAGCAGCCATCTATTACATTTTAGTGAGGTGTTAGGAAATGTGTTGGTTGGTTGGATTAGCTGTTGTTGCTGGGAGCTCAGTCTTAGCATAGTTAAGGAAAACCAGGACTATGGAATTATGTAGCAGGACAGAGACCAAAAAAGAAAAAAGAAAAAAAAGAAACAGAGGCATAGAGTCAAGATCACATGAAATATTAGTATTGCTTTACAAAACCTTTCCATGACCCCAAGATGGTTGCAGAATCTTCAGGTCGTATGATAACCTCTTGTAACCTTCCCAGGGAGCTTCTGACAAGAAAAGTCAATGGGGAATGCTGGATTTGCTTAACAACCACATGATTAGTTGAACAAAAGCAGTGATTTACCTAACAACTATGACTTACATAACAACAACCTTGCTTAACAACCTTTTCCCAATTATAGTTGTACATCAAGGACACCCCATATAGGAATACCCTCCTTATACCTTATTTTTATAGATAAGTAAACTCTCTGAGGGATTTTAGCCAAGAAAGCTATGGAACAATACAGAAGCATTTGGCCCACAGGGTATCCGTTCCTTACAGATTGATGGAAGTTAGTGTGAGTGGCTGCAATGCAGCTCACGGGACTTTACTGAGAGAAAGAGGGAAGATGGATGATGAATGAACGATAGAGAGCATGGCTATTGTCTGGAAAGTAGGTCAAGAGTCTTTCACATCGAGGACAATCTTTAGACAGAGATTGCTTGGCCCTAGCAGCTCCAAACAGTGGCTGGACTCGGCACATTAATCACTGACCCAAATGTACTCTCCAAACTTTCTTGACTTATGTCAGCTGAAGGTCAGCATTCAAGCAATGCCTTTCCCCATGTTACTCAAACCTTAGCTCTTTTCCATTCTATAGAAGAAATGCAAAGTGTTTCAGTTCTTGGTATTTTTAAAAAAATCTTGCAACATTTTGGTGCAATCAAAAGAGGCTGGAGCAAGAGGCAAGAGCATTTTGGGAGCATTTTATCAGCTCTGGGTTTTTTTTAGCACCCGTGGGCATATCCATGCGAAGGGTAGAATGGTCTCCAGATCTTGATACCATCATCTAGGAAGAGAAGATGGGCCCAAAGCAGAAGTCTATCCCATACCTTGCTTCCCCTCGCACATATGTGCTTGTCATTCCCGACTCTAGGGTGTGGTGCTCACAACTGTTTCGAAGCCGAAGAGCTAGCGCTGTCCAAAGACACCTCCGTGGTCATGTGGCCGGCATGACTAAACTCCAAAGGCACATGGAATGCTGTTACCTTCCCACCAAAGGTGGTTTCTATTTTTCTACTTGCATTTTTCCATGCTTTCAAACTGCTAGGTTGGCAGAAGCTGGGACAAGTACTCACTTCATTACACGGCACTAGGGATTCAAATCTTGTCTGGCCTTCAGGTGCTTTGGGAAATAGCTTGACCCCCTCCTCTCTGTGGCAGCCTCTCAAATATTGGAACACTGCTATCATGTCTCCCATGGTTTTTCTCTTCACTAGACTAACCATGCACAGTTCCTGCAACCGTTCTTCATATGTTTTAGTCTCCTGTCCCCTAATCATCCAAGTTGCTTTTCTCTGCACTTTTTCTAGAGTCTCAACATCTTTTTTGTAATGTGGTGACCAAAACCTGATGCAGTGGTCTTACTAGGGATTATTAGTTAATTAATTAATCAAACAGAATTAAATATGTTCATATTTAATAATTTAATTAAATAGAATTAAATTAAATTAATTAAATATGAATTAAAATAGAGGAAGCCAAGGAGGCTGTAGGCTGCAGGGCACAGAACTGTGCAATGGAAGACAGAAGGTCCTTAAATACTTCTTGGAACCATTGAAATAAATAAGGGCAAGAATTACACCCCATTCCATCTCTTAAGAAATTCTCCAAAATTCTCTTCCGTTTTGGAAGAAATTTTGGCATAAAAGAGAACAGATAGAGAATATATACAGGAGGATTTATCTGCCTGACATCGAGAGTCTTCAAAGTATTTTCCAGAGCTGAGCAACAGCCCTGAAGCTTCTCCCAGGCTTCTCAATTCAGAAGGCCAATATTAATTAGGTTTTTCTGAAATGTGTGCTGCTTTTCCCCCAGGATCTTTTCACTCTCTCCCATGATCTCCAGCTACACAACTGATCACTGAGGGTATCCTGAGCAAATGCTCAGTGTTTTAGAGGGTGACAGAAGTGAAATACCAGGAGGAAGAATGGTCCCTGCCCTAGTAAGACCACACCTAGAGTACTGGATCCAATTTTGGTTGCCAAGATGTAAAAAAATATGTTGACACTCTAGAAAAAGTGCATGAAAGAGCAACTAGGATGATTAGGGGACTGGAGACTAAAACATATGAAGAACAACTACAGGGACTGGGCATGTCTAGTCTAGTGAAGAGAAGGGGAGGCATGATAGCAGTCTTCTAATATTTGAGGGGCTACCACAGAGAGGAGGGGGTCAAGCTATTTTCCAAAGCACCCAAAGGCCAGACAAGGAATAATGGATGGAAACTGACCAAAGACACATTCAACCTAGAAATAAGGAGCAACTTTCTGACAGTGAGAACCATCAACTAGTGGAACAGAAGTTGCCTTTGGAAGTTGTGGGAGTCATTTGCGTCTTTCAAGAAGAGATTGGACTGCCATTTGTCAGAAATGGTGTAGGGTCTCCTGCTTGAGCGCGAAGGGGGGTTGAACTAGATGACCTACAAGGTCCTTTCCAACTCTGTTAATCTGTTAACCTGTTTTTGCAATGGGCAGCGGTAACTGTGTCTAGCAGCCATGGAATTGACAGCCGCTTGATTGCCGTGCTTAGCCTGCTGATAAGCTTTGTTTTCTGTTTTGGCCAGGAACAGAATAACAAAATAACAGAAGTTGGAAAGGAGTTTGGAGGTCTTCTAATCCAACCAAGCAAGAGACCCTATACCAGGGATGTCAACCTCGATTTCATTGAGGGCCACATCAAGGTTATGTTTGACCTTTGGGGGTGGGTGGGGTGGGGTGGAAGGAAGTGGTGGAATTTAACCAGTGTAACAATCAGTTTCCAGAGCACACACTCTACACGTGTACAGTGCATTTGAAAACAGCTCAAAAACTTACCTTCTACTGCAGCCCCAGTGAGTAAAACAGCTGAGGCACAGCAATCCCCTCTGCTGCACCTATCAGCTGGACTTCCAACAAAAGAAATATAGGTCAATATAGCACAGGGGAGGGTGGGCCCACTGGATTGTTGGAGCGAACTGGTTCTCTCTCAGCTGATCATCGGAGCTACTGGTTTGCCTGAACCAGTCTGAACCAGCTGAATCCCACCCTGGGGAGGGGGCATGGCCAGGGTGAGCGTGGCCAGGTCAATGCCACTCATGTTGGGGGCACCTGTGGTGGCCAAAGCAGAGCTGTGGGGATCATCCTGCAACCCTCTGCTAGCCAAAACAGAGCTCTGTTTTCGGTGGCAGAGGGCTGCAGGAGGCTGTTGCAGCTGAAAACGGAGCTCGGGAGAGCTGCGCACGACCTTCCCAACGTCTGTTTTTGCTGGCAGAGGCCCTGCACGCTGGTCCTTCGCTATTTCTAGGGAGGCCCCACAGGCCAGATCTAAACATCCTGTGGGCCAGATCTGGCCCATGGGGCTTGAGTTTGACACCCCTGCCCTATACCATTTTGGACAAAAGGTTGTTCAATCTCTTCTTAAAAACAGGGAGAGGGCAGGGCAACTCGGCAACCTTGGATAGTGAGGTGCAAGAAGTGAAGCTGCAGCACATCACTCGAAGCATTTTCTGTTAATAAAAGTGCTAGAAAGGATCTATGCTGGGCACAGCTCGAAAAAAAAATCAACAACATTGAGTGGAATATCAATAAATCCCATATTGATTATTTTTGGGGTCCTATTGTCAGGCCCCAAAACCAAGAAAGATACATTGCAATTCTTTCAAGTGGATATTTTTTTTAAAAAATGTTCCTCGTCTGTAGTCATTGATTTTATATGTACAGTAAAACATATATTATATTTTTGGACTATAAGATGCGCCGGTGTATAAGACACACCAAGATTTTGAAGAGGCAAGCAAGAAAACAAAGTTGTTGCCTTTCCTGTTTTTGCTTTCCCCCAGCCCTGCTGAAGCCTGCAGAGTGCTGCTGGGGTCTGAGGGAAGGCAAAAAAGCCTCTGTTTTTGCGAAAAATGGCCCATTTTTTTTCCCACAAGTCTTTTTTATTTCCATTTCATTCTATACAATCACATGTTTACTGTGCATAACCGAGGCATATAACATTGGGTAATAAACACAGCCCTCACTTTTATAGAAAATGCCCCCTACAATACAAACCCAATATACCGCCTTAGCCCACCACACACCCTCTTTCAACCCCCTCCAACTTTCATTCTTCCTTCTCTCATACCCCTCTACACCTACTTCCCCGCCCCCTCTATCTAACCCTAACCCTATCACTCCCTCTCTTAATCCATTCCCTCCCTTCCTTCTCCTCCTCCTCTCTCTCACCCTCTCCACCCTCCTTCTTCTTTCACTCAGCTCCTCCCTTCGGTATACTTCTATTACCTTCCAATATATTCAGTTTGTTCTGTTTTGACACTAACATTAAAAAGCCACAGTATACAAGTGCAATCATGTACCTTAAAGTTTAACACATATTATATTTCCCCCCTCCCCCTAGATCCCCACCTCCCTTCCCTCCCCCCGACTTCCCAGAGCCCATACATGGTATAACTTTTTGACAATCACAGTCTAAAATATCTCTACATTGAACTCAGCTTCTTACTGTTACCCAAATTTTTAACAGTTTAAGTTATTACTGATGTTAAGCATAAGCTATCTGGAGTTTCTTAGTCCCGTATTTGCTTTGTGTATAATCAATCCATTTTTTCCAGTCTCGTTTATATCTCTCGTTTGAATGTTCTTTAAGATATGCTGAAATTTTTGCCATTTCGGCTAAGTTTATAACCTTCAAGTCCATTCTTGAATTGTAGGCAAAAATGGGATGCAGGGATGGGGCTTCGGGAGGCCAAAAATGGCTATATTCAGTATATAAGACACACCAACATTTCCACACTCTTTTAGGCGGGGAGGAAGGTGCATCTAATACTACGAAAAATACGGTACTTTGGAAACTGTTAGGGAGGAGCTGTCTTCATCCTCTTTCTCTTCCACAAATGATCTAAACTGTATTGTCTTTTAATCCTCTATGGTGCCCTCCCTCCCCTCTGAGAATCCGAACAACATTCCATCACACCTACTGATCATGCCAGGATCACCGGTATTGAACAAAAGAGATCTGTAGGTTGCTATCTTCCTCCACTAAGAGACTCAGCTGTATAGCCCAAAGCACATTTGTCAGAATCCATGTAGCTCCGAGCACTTCCTGGGAGGAGCCTACTGGTGGGGGCAGCAAAAAATCAGCTGCCTCCAAATTCCTGGCTACGTACCTGTTTAGAGGATCTTCCATCTGACGTCTTATCAGGTTTTCTTATCCTTCAGGCAAGAAGGAAAGAAGAAACTGTTTTGCTGGCAAATGCTCTTCGATTTTTGCAGCTTTTGTGCTTGCAAGGAAAGGGGGGCTAGCCCAAGGCAGAACGGCTGTCCGTGCTGGGAACTTCAAACTGCCTTGTGCAGGACAAAGTAGGTCTCCCCCACTCTGCTCAAAGTTTTGTTTGATTTAATCTTATCACGAGCTGAATCCGTTTACTGCATGGACAATAATTGCTTATCAACATTTTAGCTTCTTTTCTTTTTCTCCTCCGAAAAATTATTTACACAGAGGCTTTTAAAATGGCGCCGAGCAGGCTGGTTTCTCCGGTAATAACGAACACTTTTTGCTAATCCTCACAAGAATTCAAAACAAAAGAGATTGCTTATCATATGTTTTGGTTTCACAATAGAAGAATTTTACTCCTTCATTAACCTTGCTTATCTGGAAGTTAAATGGTGATGAATCTGCTGAACGGTCTTGTTACAATGTTTACTCACTGAAAGTTTTGCCAAGCCTTAAACTTCAAAATAAAAGCCTCTTTACTTAAAGCTGCATATTCAGGCAATAGAGTTTTATTAACTGCAGGCAGATAAATTTTGAAATGGCCTCAAAACCAAATATTAACTTGAAGTCGTCACCCTCTACTTCCAGGGGCACATCCTCAGTGCCTGGCACAAAGCTGCAGCCTCCGCTTCCTACGCCCCCTGCTGGGGATGTGTTAACGAAAGAATTTTTCCTGAGTAATCTAAGCGAGGCTCTTAATGCACAGACAATTAAAATGGAAGATAAATTTAGAGATAATAGAGAGGAGAGAAAAGAGGAAATAAAAGAAATGAAAGAAGAAATTAAAAGTGAAATAAAAGGACTTAAACAGGAGCTGTATGAGAAATTTGAGGCTAAGGTTGATAAAATTAGAGACGACATGCTGAGTCTTGTAACTGTATTAACAGAACATATTTCTGGAGTGGAAGATACTCTAGAGGTTCTTAATGATGCCAATGCTAACTTGACATTGAAAACAGAGGTGGTGGAACAAAAAGTGGAAAATGCTGAAAAAGAAATTATTATGATACAGTACCGACAAATGGAGTTCGCATTAAGAGTAAGGGGGCTGCGTGAGGAGAAACAGGAGAACCTGAAACAGATCCTATCGGAAGCTTTTGACCGCCTGATGGGAAGACCAGGGACCAACCAAGACTGGCAAATTGACAAAGCTTACCGCGTTAACTCCTGGCTGGCAAAGCAGAAGCAGCTTCTTCGAGACATCGTTATATATTTTACTACAAGAGAGCTTAGAAATATGGTACTGCAAGCGTCTTATAACACTAAGCTTCAAATTGGCGGTCAAGACCTGGCTGTTTTGAAAGAGATACCACCTCAAATGTTAAGAGCCAGGAGAGACTACGCTTTTTTGGTCGAAGAACTCAGAAATCGTCAGATACAGTATAGATGGGATGCACCATTCGGCATCATATTTACATTTGATAAGCAAAGGTACCGCCTCAACTCTGTATGGAAAGCCCGAGATTTTTATTATAATATATTGAAGGCCGGACACCCTGCACCATCTGGACCTAGAGAAAGACCACAAGAAGGACAGGATAGACAGCAAACTACACAACCACCAGACAAGATGGAGCATCTCTCTTCTCTAGAAGTGCAAGGTGCTATGGAACCAAGACCTAGCCGCATGACTACTAGACGTATGGAGAAACAAGCTAAAAAGCAACAGCATCAACAATCATCGGCCATCGATCAAGGAACTACAATAACAAATCTGGAAGCAGTGGGAGGAGCTAGACCTAAGGTTAAACAGGCCGTGCAGGAAGCTCTAAAAATGCTTCAACCAACCAAAGATGACAACTAAGATTTTAACATGGAATGTCAACGGACTGAACTCTCCACAGAAGAGGAAGAAAATATTTCATTATCTCAAACAGTTTAAGAACGATGTAATTTGTTTGCAAGAAACTCATATCAAGTCAACTGATCAAAAATATTTGATCAACTCAAAACTTGGTCAACATTTTGCAGCTTCTGCTATGGAAAAGAAGAATGGTATAGTTGTATACTTAAGAAAAGATATGAAAGCTGAATTAATAGAAGCAGATCCCTTCGGAAGATATATTGCTTTAGACTTAATCTTAGAAGGGAAAAAGACATTACTTTTGGGAATTTATGCTCCCAATCAACAGCAAGATAGATTCTATAGAAATCTTCATGCTAAATTAGTACAGTGGGACTATAGTTCCTGTATACTATTGGGTGACTGGAATGGAGTGATAGACACTAAGAGAGATAAGAAGATTTCCCGCCTAAATACCAAGATGCGAGCAAAGTTACCCAAATCTTTCTTTGACATTATGGATGATTTTGAATTGAGAGATATTTGGCGAGAAAGAAATGCAGAGGAATATGACTTCACTTTCTTCTCGGACAGGCATCAATCCCTCTCAAGGATTGATTTTATTCTAACCACTAATGATTTGCTTTCTAGGGTCAAGAAAACAAAGATTGCAGCTAGGGTCCTTTCGGACCATAACCCAGTTTGGATGGAGTTGGGAAGGGTAGTGCAGGCAAGAAGGTCTTGGAGATTGAATGAAAACTTATTTAGATATGAAAAGTATATTAATGATTGTAAAAAATTACTATCTGAATATTTTGTTTTGAATATGAATAAGGGTACATCTATGGAATTTGTATGGGACGCAAGCAAAGCGTATATGAGAGGAGTTTTGATGAATATAAATAAAACACATAGAAATAAGCAAGGGTTAAAACGAACAGAACTGGAAGAGGAAATTAAGAGAAAAGAGCTGGAGTTAACAATGAACCCAGACGATACAAAGGTTAAGGAAGCTATTAACATATTAAAATCTCAATTTGACATGTTGATCTCTGACCAGGTAGCTACTAATTTATTATATGCAAAACACAATACTTTTTGTAATGCAAACAAACCTGGCAGATGGTTAGCTTATCAGATTAGGAAAAAAAGGAAAACTCGAAATATATCTAAACTGATTTACAGAGGGAAGGAGGTGTTTCAACAGGAAGAGATTCAAAAGGCTTTCTGGGAATTTTTTACAGAACTGTATAAAGGGGATAAAATTAATGGTTTAGACATAGACAAATATTTAGACAAAGAGAAAATACCTTCAGTTAGAGAAGAACACAGGCAAAAATTGAATCAACCAATAACCTCGGGGGAAATCCTGCAGGTAATTAAGCAATTAAAGTCAGGGAAAGCACCAGGTACAGATGGCTTGACAGCGGTTTACTATAAAAACTTACAGTTAGAAATGGTAGAACCTCTTAGAGAATTATTTAATATGATTCAAATGGAAGGTAAAGTCCCTCCATCTTGGAAGACAGCGTTTATATCTTTGATACCCAAAGAAGATCAAGATACTACTCAACCCAAAAATTATAGACCTATTTCATTACTGAATGTAGATTATAAAATTTTTACTAAAATATTAGCAAATAGGTTAATGTTGGTCACTCAACAATTGATACATACGGACCAAACAGGTTTTATACAAGGGAGACAGATGAAAAGTAATGTTAGATTAATTATTAATGCATTAGAATATTTGGGAAAGAACAACCAGATCCCTGCTGCGTTTATATTTTTGGATGCTGAGAAGGCCTTTGATCGAGTTAACTGGCAATTTCTGTTGAAGATACTGCAAAAAATGCAGATAGGAGATAATTTTTTACAGTCAATTAAAGCAATATACCAACAGCAAACAGCACAAATCATAGTCAATGGAAGTTTAACAGACTCTTTTCAAATTGGAAAAGGTACAAGACAGGGCTGTCCTTTGTCCCCATTATTGTTTATTATAACTTTGGAAGTATTGTTGAATAAAATACGGGGCTTGGATGGTTTAAAAGGGATCAAGATTAGGCAGCAAGAATATAGAGTCCGCGCTTTTGCGGATGATTTGGTCATAATATTGGAACAACCGCAGGAATCCAGTATGGTTTTTTTTTTTTTTTTTTTTTTTTTTTTATTTTTTTTTTTTTTTTTTTATGAGAACTTTTTTATTTTTCTTTAAAAAAAAAAACAAACACAAATATGTCATCATTTGTCAATCATTAAGACATTGAAATACAATTTTTTTTGTTGTGTGTACCCCTCCCTCCCTCCACCCCCCCATCCCCCCTCCTCCTTCCCCCCCCGACTTCCCAGAACCCGTACACGGTATGGATTTTTAACTAACACAGTCTAAAATCTATTGAGAAAAAAGAAATTAAGAAATTAATGACATTCTACATTGAACTTAGCTTCTTCTTACTGAACTAACTTTTAACAGTTTAAATCATTTCTGATCTTAAGCATAGGCTAACTGGAATTTCTTAGTCCCGTATTTATTTTGTATATAGTCAATCCATTTTTTCCAGTCTCGTTTATATCTCTCATTTGAATGATCTTTGAGATATGCCGATATTTTAGCCATTTCAGCTAAGTTTGTTACTTTCAATGTCCATTCTTGGATTGTAGGCAAGTCTTCCTTCTTCCAATATTGCGCCACCAACAGTCTTGCTGCAGTTATCAGGTGCAGAATCATGCCTGTGTTCTTCTCTAACTGAAGGTATTTTCTCCTTGTCTAAATATTTGTCTATGTCTAAACCATTAATTTTATCCCCTTTATACAGTTCTGTAAAAAATTCCCAGAAAGCCTTTTGAATCTCTTCCTGTTGGAACACCTCCTTCCCTCTGTAAATCAGTTTAGATATATTTCGAGTTTTCCTTTTTTTCCTAATCTGATAAGCTAACCATCTGCCAGGTTTGTTTGCATTACAAAAAGTATTGTGTTTTGCATATAATAAATTAGTAGCTACCTGGTCAGAGATCAACATGTCAAATTGAGATTTTAATATGTTAATAGCTTCCTTAACCTTTGTATCGTCTGGTTTCCTTGTTAACTCCAGCTCTTTTCTCTTAATTTCCTCTTCCAGTTCTGTTCGTTTTAGCCCTTGCTTATTTCTATGTGTTTTATTTATATTCATCAAAACTCCTCTCATATACGCTTTGCTTGCATCCCATACAAATTCCATAGATGTACCCTTATTCATATTCAAAACAAAATATTCAGATAGTAATTTTTTACAATCATTAATATAGTTTTCATATCTAAATAAATTTTCATTCAGTCTCCAAAACCTTCTTGCCTGCACTACCCTTCCCAACTCCATCCAAACTGGGTTATGGTCCGAAAGGACTCTAGCTGCAATCTTTGTTTTCTTGACCCTAGAAAGCAAATCATTAGTGGTTAGAATAAAATCGATCCTTGAAAGGGATTGATGCCTGTCCGAGAAGAAAGTGAAGTCATATTCCTCTGCATTTCTTTCTCGCCAGATATCTCTCAATTCAAAATCATCCATAATGTCAAAGAAAGATTTGGGTAACTTTGCTCGCATCTTGGTATTTAAGCGGGAAATCTTCTTATCTCTCTTAGTATCTATCACTCCATTCCAGTCACCCAATAGTATACAGGAACTATAGTCCCACTGTACTAATTTAGCATGAAGATTTCTATAGAATCTATCTTGCTGTTGATTGGGAGCATAAATTCCCAAAAGTAATGTCTTTTTCCCTTCTAAGATTAAGTCTAAAGCAATATATCTTCCGAAGGGATCTGCTTCTATTAATTCAGCTTTCATATCTTTTCTTAAGTATACAACTATACCATTCTTCTTTTCCATAGCAGAAGCTGCAAAATGTTGACCAAGTTTTGAGTTGATCAAATATTTTTGATCAGTTGACTTGATATGAGTTTCTTGCAAACAAATTACATCGTTCTTAAACTGTTTAAGATAATGAAATATTTTCTTCCTCTTCTGTGGAGAGTTCAGTCCGTTGACATTCCATGTTAAAATCTTAGTTGTCATCTTTGGTTGGTTGAAGCATTTTTAGAGCTTCCTGCACGGCCTGTTTAACCTTAGGTCTAGCTCCTCCCACTGCTTCCAGATTTGTTGTTGTAGTTCCTTGATCGATGGCCGATGATTGTTGATGCTGTTGCCTCTTAGCTTGTTTCTCCATACGTCTAGTAGTCATGCGGCTAGGTCTTGGTTCCATAGCACCTTGCACTTCTAGAGAAGAGAGATGCTCCATCTTGTCTGGTGGTTGTGTAGTTTGCTGTCTATCCTGTCCTTCTTGTGGTCTTTCTCTAGGTCCAGATGGTGCAGGGTGTCCGGCCTTCAATATATTATAATAAAAATCTCGGGCTTTCCATACAGAGTTGAGGCGGTACCTTTGCTTATCAAATGTAAATATGATGCCAAATGGTGCATCCCATCTATACTGTATCTGACGATTTCTGAGTTCTTCGACCAAAAAAGCGTAGTCTCTTCTGGCTCTTAACATTTGAGGTGGTATCTCTTTCAAAACAGCCAGGTCTTGACCGCCAATTTGAAGCTTAGTGTTATAAGACGCTTGCAGTACCATATTTCTGAACTCTCTTGTAGTAAAATATATAACGATGTCTCGAGGAAGCTGCTTCTGCTTTGCCAGCCAGGAGTTAACGCGGTAAGCTTTGTCAATTTGCCAGCCTTGGTTGGTCCCTGGTCTTCCCATCAGGCGGTCAAAAGCTTCCGATAGGATCTGTTTCAGGTTCTCCTGTTTCTCCTCACGCAGCCCCCTTACTCTTAATGCGAACTCCATTTGTCGGTACTGTATCATAATAATTTCTTTTTCAGCATTTTCCACTTTTTGTTCCACCACCTCTGTTTTCAATGTCAAGTTAGCATTGGCATCATTAAGAACCTCTAGAGTATCTTCCACTCCAGAAATATGTTCTGTTAATACAGTTACAAGACTCAGCATGTCGTCTCTAATTTTATCAACCTTAGCCTCAAATTTCTCATACAACTCCTGTTTAAGTCCTTTTATTTCACTTTTAATTTCACTTTTAATTTCTTCTTTCATTTCTTTTATTTCCTCTTTTCTCTCCTCTCTATTATCTCTAAATTTATCTTCCATTTTAATTGTCTGTGCATTAAAAGCCTCGCTTAGATTACTCAGAAAAAATTCTTTCGTTAACACATCCCCAGCAGGGGGCGTAGGAAGCGGAGGCTGCAGCTTTGTGCCAGGCACTGAGGGTGTGCCCCTGGAAGTAGAGGGTGACGTCTTCAAGTTAATATTTGGTTTTGAGGCCATTTCAAAATTTGTCTGCCTGCAGTTAATAAAACTCTATTGCCTAAATATGCAGCTTTAAGTAAAGAGGCTTTTATTTTGAAATTTAAGGCTTGGCAAAAGTTTCAGTGAGTAAACATTGTAACAAAACCGTTCAACAGATTCATCACCATTTAACTTCCAAATAAGCAAAGTTAATGAAGGAGTAAAATTCTTCTATTGTGAAACCAAAACATGTGATAAGCTATCTCTTTTGTTTTGAATTCTTTTGAAGTCTTGTGAGAATTAGCAAAAAGTGTTCGTTATTACCGGAGAAACCAGCCTGCTCGGCGCCATTTTAAAAGCCTCTGAGTAAATAATTTTTCGGAGGAGAAAAAGAGAAGAAGCTAAAATGTTGATAAGCAATTATTGTCCTCGCAGTAAACGGATTCAGCTCGTGATAAGATTAAATCAAACAAAACTTAGAGCAGAGTGGGAGAGACCTACTTTGTCCTGCACAAGGCAGTTGGAAGTTCCCAGCACGGACAGCCGTTCTGCCTTGGGCTAGCCCCCCTTTCCTTGCAAGCACAAAAGCTGCAAAAATCGAAGAGCATTTGCCAGCAAAACAGTTTCTTCTTTCCCTCTTGCCTGAAGGATAAGAAAACCTGATAAGACGTCAGATGGAAGATCCTCTAATCAGGTACGTAGCCAGGAATTCGGAGGCAGCTGATTTTTTGCTGCTTCCACCAGTAAGCTCCTCCCAGGAAGCGGCCAGTATGGTTTTAATGAATACGATTAATCAATATGGTCAAGTGTCGGGCTTTAAAATAAACTTAGGAAAAACCAAAATATTAGCTATAAATATGAATATTAAACAAAAGGAAGAATTAGGAGTGATGCTAGGATGTGAGGTAGTTAAAAAAGTCAAATATCTTGGAGTTAACATTTTAACTTCAAATGGGAAATTATATAAGCATAATTATGAACCACTTTGGCATAGCATACAGACAGAGATGAAAAAATGGGAGAAATTGCACTTATCTTTGCTGGGTAGGATAGCGGCAGTGAAAATGAACATTTTACCAAAATTTTTATTTCTTTTCCAAATGTTACCTATACTTAAAAAAGATGCGAACCTTTTAGAATGGCAGAAGGGTATCAACAAATTTGTGTGGGCAGGAAAGAAGCCGAGGGTAAAGATGAAAATAATGCAAGATGTACGTGAGAGAGGAGGATTGAAACTACCTAATTTAAAACTATATTATGATGCAGTGGCATTATCTGTAATTAGTGATTGGATTCATTTAACCAATGATAGAATATTGAATATTGAGGGACACGATCTGGTATTTGGTTGGCATGCTTACCTGTTATTCAACAAAAAATTGGATAAGAATTTTAAAAGTCATATTTAAGAAATGCTTTATTGCGGGTTTGGAAGAAATACCAATATAAATTAAATGACAAGATACCCATGTGGGCAATTCCTAGACACGCAATTGAAAATATGAATACAGCACAAAAACAGGACAGAATTACTTACAGACAGCTTCTTACCTCGGAAAGGGGGGTATTACAATTAAAATCTTTAGAGGTATTAAAAGAGGAGAAGGTAGTTCAAACATGGTTCCAGTATGGGCAATTACAGGCTAGGTGGAAAATAGATCAAAAAATTGGTTTTATTCAAGTTGAGGATAATCTGTTTAAACAAATAAGAGATCAAAGCTTAGTGCATATAAAGAGGATATATAATGTATTAATACAGATGGATTCGGAAACAGAATTAGTTAAAGATTGTATGATAAAATGGGCTCAAAATATTGAGGAACCAATAATGTTGGATACATGGGAAAGAATCTGGGTAAGAAATGTGAAATTTACACAAGCTCAAAATCTGAGAGAAAATTTTTACAAGATGTTCTATAGATGGCATTTAGATCCTAAAAAGTTGGCTTCTATGTATCCGAATGTACAGCCTAAATGTTGGAGGTGTGGTTCTCTCGATGCTACATATTATCATATATGGTGGACCTGCCAAAAGGTTAAGGCATTTTGGATAAAAATATGGTGGGTCATGCAAAATGTTTTTAAAAGAAGGATAAAGTTTAGTCCTCAGTTATTTTTACTAGGTATATGTACTGACTTTACAGTGGTAGAGACCAATTTGATTCTGCACCTGATAACTGCAGCAAGACTGTTGGTGGCGCAATATTGGAAGAAGGAAGACTTGCCTACAATCCAAGAATGGACATTGAAAGTAACAAACTTAGCTGAAATGGCTAAAATATCGGCATATCTCAAAGATCATTCAAATGAGATATATAAACGAGACTGGAAAAAATGGATTGACTATATACAAAATAAATACGGGACTAAGAAATTCCAGTTAGCCTATGCTTAAGATCAGAAATGATTTAAACTGTTAAAAGTCAGTTCAGTAAGAAGAAGCTAAGGTCAATGTAGAATGTCATTAATTTCTTTATTTCTTTTTTCTCAATAGATTTTAGACTGTGTTAGTTAAAAATTCATACCGTGTACGGGTTCTGGGAAGTCGGGGGGGGGGAAGGAGGAGGGGGGTGGGGGGGTGGAGGGAGGGAGGGGTACACACAACAAAAAAAAATTGTACTTCAATGTCTTAATGATTGACAAATGATGACATATTTGTGTTTTTTTTAAAGAAAAATAAAAAAGTTCTGTTCAAAGAATCCATGTAGCTCCCATTCATCTTTATTTAGATTTCTTTTCTTTCTTTTTATAGCAATGAATACAGGCTGTTTATATCAGCAGGAAAGCATGTAGATATTTTCTATCCAGTTGTGATATTTTTTCCCGAAGACATTTGGCTCATCATTGTTTAAGAAAATGGAGAACCATGGAGAAACAAGCAACAGAAGGGAATGTATGGTTCAGTGTTACTCAGCCTGAGTAACTTTAAGATATGTGGACTTCAGCTCCCAGAATTCGCCAGCCAGCACGCTGGGAGCTGGAAGTCCACATACCTTAAAGTTGCCAAGGTTGAGAAACCTGATCTAGATGATGCTTAATGATGGTTTTCTCCAATATCTGTCGGTCTGGGCAATTGTGAAGGGTTCTGGGATCTATAAGTTGGCAATTTTTGAGAAGTGAATGAATCAAGTTGTTTTCCCATTTATCAAGCATAATTGGCTGGGCTGTGTTATTCAACTAACCATGTCGATTACAGACTAGAAACTACTTTCACCTAACAAGCTAATATTGGCCTGCTTTAATCTTAGTTTCAGGCCTGCAGCCATCTTTTCTTTTGGAACTTTGGCCTGCTACACTTTCTATTATTCTACTATGCATTTTCTATTGTGGGAAATGGGAGAGGCAATTGTAAGGCGTTAGATGATATGTAGCCATAACAAAATTCTTTCTAGAAAGCCAAGGTCATCCTTTGTCTTTGCGCCTCTGCACCTGACTGGAACTGAATGGGTGGAACTGCCAGCATGGCAGTGGAAGATTGAACCATATGATGGACTTGTGAGCATGGGGGCAAGATCTTGAACTTTCAACTGGGTGGGGAAAACCAGAAAGCTTTCAGATTCGGGTTTTCCCAGATGTGCGAACATGGCTCTCTTAATAAATTGGAACTTTGCCTCAGACCCTAACCCTAACCCTAACCCTGACACTTAGATGAACTCTTGCTCATGTCATGCAGTATCCTTTTTAAGAAGTGCTCTGATAGCCTCGATCATTTTCAAATACAAGGGCCGCATAGATTAATTTTACATTTGTTATTTTTTAAGGGATGCTAACCCTACATTCACCTATCATGCAGCCAAATATCCCCCAGTTATACAACTGTACAAAACTTTTAAGTAGATGCACTGTTTTATTGTCCTATTGTTTTCTTTCCTCTCCAAGTAATGAATTATTTTGTCAAACTATTTCTCTTTTTTACTGTAAAGGCTAGTCAAAGGTCCTAATAAAAATATTTGATTTGAATTAAACATTTCACTTTGCTCTTTTTTAACTGATCCCCACCCCTTTGGTTGGTTTGCAGTTCTATGCACAATGTAAATCCAGAAAATGGACTGTGTAAGTCACTGACTCATCTCTTTCTCTGAGAGAGAGGGGGAGAGAGGGAGGAAGGGAGAGAGGGAGAGTGGGGGAGAGGAGGGGAGGGAGAGAAAGGGTGGAAAAGAGAGGGAGAGAGAGAGAGAATCTATTTTCACTGTATCTCAGCTCACCTGTCATTTCTAATAACTCTACACCTTTCTCACCTACATCTAAACTCCACCAATTGCTGTTAATACTAAGGTAGGTTCTTACTTTATGATACCATAATCTTTTTGTCCTAATTCACATGTCAAAGCTTATATGAGTGCAGTGGATGAATCCACTTCTGACTGTACAGCTTTCTGAGATCATCTTTGGTGATGATGTGATCAGAAATCCTGATGGCCCTGCTATCTTCATCAGGTTTTTGATCCCTGGCTTTGAATGTATTTCTTTATTTTGATAAGTAGTCAATGGGAATTTAAGCACTTAATAGTGGTCGTAATGTTAAGGACTGTTTGTAATACACACAGTATAATAAGGATTGGAGACAGTTTTCCTTCTCCCTCCCTGATCCTTTTCTTTTAGAACAATATCTGAAGGCAACGACAGTGACATTGCTAGAATGGAGAAGCCAATCTGGAAGCTTTGCAGGGAAATGGCAAGATACAGTATATTAAACCAGCAAAACAATATTGCTGTTGTGTTGGGTAACAATCCACATTTTACAGTGCTGGAAACAAAGGTGGTATTCAGCCAGTTCGGACTGGTTTGGGTGAACTGGTAGCAGAAATTTTGAGTAGTTCAGAGAACCAGCAAATACCCAGTTGTGTTGGGTAACAATCCACATTTCACAGTGCTGGAAACAGAAGTAGTATTCAGCCAGTTTGGACCGGTTTGGGTGAACTGGTAGCGGAAATTTTGAGTAGTTCAGAGAACCAGCAAATAACACCTCTGGTTGGGCCCACTTTCCCAACCCTGGCGTTCCCTAGCCTATATTCCCTTGTTTTGTAGCTCAGCTGATCTGTGCGGCAGAGCAGATTGCTGCGCCTCAACTGAGCAAAAAAAAAAAGCTCAGCTCACCAGCGCTGACACTGAGGGCGGTCTTTGTGTGCTGTGCGCACGCAAAGTGCACTCTCATAGAACTGGTAGGAAAATATTTGGAATCCCAACACTGGCTGGAAAACAGGAAGTCAGGTTGTTTCAGTTACCACTTCAGAACCATTAAGATTCCCAAATGATGGATATTTGATATCTCTGAGAGCTAATCAACTTCTCTGAATGAAACGTTGGAAGCTCTATGGGATTAGCATTGGGAAATCTCAGCTCCCTCAGTCCTGAAATCCACTGAGCAAAAGACTTGTCAGGTGTCGTTTCTCCACAACTTTGTCAAGTATTTGTATCTGCTGGGACAACGCTGATCTCTTCTGCAGCAGCTTCTTAAAAACAAAAAATATCTGCTGGAAACAGCAACCATGTTTGAGAACAACTTTGGGGAAGCTTCTGTGAAAGGAGATGGATTTTTCCCCTTGAGTCTATCTGTCTTGAATCAAACTGTCTGGTTAGGCTCTGCAACCAAACAAGACAAACACAGACTTCAACGGATTATCAGAACTGCAGAAAGAACATTTGCTACCAACATGTCTTCCATCGAGGACCTATATACTGCATGAGTCAAAAAGAGGGCTGTGAAAATAACTACAGACCCCTCACATCCTGGACATAAATTGTTTCAACTTCTACCCTCAAAATGATGCTATAAGGCACTGAACACCAGAACAACTAGACACAAAGATAGTTTCTCCCCAAATGCCATCACTCTGCTAAACAACTAATTCCCACAACACTGTCAAATTATTTACTAAGACTTTATTACTATTCCGCTTCTCTTCCTTCCTAGTATCTATCTCTCTCCACTTATGACTATAACCATGCTGCTTGTATCTTTCATTTTATATTGTTTTTATATGTTTCCTAGTATGATTTGATAGCTTATTAGTAACCTTGACTATCACTAAGTGTTGTATCTTTTTATTCTTGATAAATGTATTTTATTCTCCTTATGTACACTGAGAGTATCTGCACCAGAGACAAATTGTGCGCCCAATCACACTTGGCCAATAAAGAATTCTATTCTATTCTATTCTATTCTATTCTATTCTATTCTATTCTATTCTATTCTATTCTATTCTATTCTATTCTATTCTATTCTATTCTATTCTATTCTATTCCACTCCACTCCACTCCACTCCACTCCACTCCACTCCACTCTCTATTCTATTCTATTCTATTCTATTCTAGAATAATAAACAGTGACTTTGCTAACATGCCCTCCATATTTTGACCCAGGGCACTACCTTGTCTTAAGAAGCCAAAACCATGGATTTAGAATTATTTAGAATGTGAATGAATTAGAGTTAGAATGTAGAATTAGTTAGGGATTGGTAGTGCAGGCAATTTTATATTGTTCTAAGTTTCAGTTGAGTTGAGGCTAGGTGGAAAGTGCTTTAGCTTTACTCAGCAGTGGGGAAAGGCCTGGAGCCCCTATTTCCTGCATCAGCAGGAGTGATTAAATCATCTTCGATACCAACCTGGAGAGAATTACTTCTAAATTCTGAATGTTTGTAAAGAAGCCTCCAGTTGGCTAACCTGTTTTGACCTTGAATATCACATCTCTTCCAAAAACTCAAATATGAAACCCGTACTGTCATCCTCAATCACCAAAATGCATTTTTTGAAAACTGCAGGTGGGGGGGGGGAGGGAAGAAGAAATACACTAATTCCACATCTTTTCAAAATGCTGTCAGGAGTATTTTGGTGAAGACAGAAAGAGAGGGGGGAGGGAGAGGGAGAGAGAGAGAAGGACAGAGAGGGAGAGAGGGAGGGAGGGAGAGAGAGAGAGAGAAAGAAAGAAAGAAAGAAAGAAAGAAAGAAAGAAAGAAAGAAAGAAAGATTCCATGCTTTGCATTGGTCAACAGCAGAGCAGAATTAGTAATTATAGGCAGAGGGGCTCTTTCCCATTTTTCTATCAGTTTTTGTTTGGTTTGATGCTTTCAAAATCTACTTCAAAGTTGAAAAGCGTTTCACAGAAAGTCTTTTGGAAGGGAATATGGGATTCTTTTAAAAAATGCCTTTTTTTCAGGCATGCATAGTCCCTTTTTTGACTGGTTTTATTTTGAATTTTAATCCATCCGGGAAGTTCCCTGCAGTTAGGCAGCTTCTAAATTTAATTTAATAAAACCATTACGACAAGGACTTATTGTCTCATTTTTCATTTTATTCTCATTTCTCCAGCATTCAGTGGCCTTTTGACCTTCCGTTCAGGGAAATCTGTACAACAACCCTTCTAATGGGCAGTAATCGTGGTCTGAAGAACAGATTTCCTGAGGTTTCACTTATAACTGTGGCTGGCATCCTCTGAAGTCTAACATTGTCCAGCAGATACCGGCTGTGAAAACCTACGCCTGTATACCTTTCAGTGGGGGTTCCTCAGGAAGTAGGAGAAAACATAGAATTATGATAGAAAATGAGATGGAAGGCCAGGCCAGGCACAGCAACTCCTTGTCGGTGATCTACTGAGCTGAAAAACTGCTCAAAAGACCTAAGAAAAAGGAAGCCACTCCCAGTCCTTGACTTACCACAATTCATTTAGTGAGTGTTCCAGGTTACAACAGCACTGAAAAAAGTGACTTGTGACCTGTCATAGCATGCCCACAGTCATATGATTAAAATTTGGATGCTTGGCAATGGTGTATTTATGACAGATGCACAAGGCTGGGGTCATGTGAGCTGCGTGATTGTCAAAAGCTTTTTTTTTTTTACTACCGGTTCGCAGAACCAAGGACATTCGTCCCTACAGAGTTGAAATGGATCTTGTAGATCATCTAGTCCACCCCCTTGCTCAAGTAGGAGACCCTACACCATTTCTCACAAATGGCAGTCCAATCTCTTCTTGAAAGTCTCCAGTGATGAAGCTCCCACAACTTCCGAAGGCAACTTCTTTTCCATGGGTTGATTGTTCTCACTGTCAGAAATCTCCTGTGTCTCCTCCCGCACTGCCTTGCCCTGTTTTTAACGTTAGACAATTGGATCAGTGTATAGGTTCCATTTGGCAATCGGCAATGATTTGTCAACTTTGCAATTCCAGCTAAATCTCTTTCAAGTTGGCGAACGTCTAAACTTGTTTTGCAAGGAGCTCTCTGGCTTCTTATTACATTCTTGGTAGGTGTTCAGGCCAGTTCTAGGTTCTAGTTCTTAGTTCAAGGTTGCTTCTCTCATTGACCAGTTTCCATCTATTATTCCTGTCTGGCCTTCAGGTGCTCTGGAAAATAGCTTGTCCCCCTCCTCTCTATGGCCACCCCTCAAATATTGGAAGACTGCTCTCATGTCTCCCCTGGTCCTTCTCTTCACTAGACCAGCCATGCCCTGTTCCCCTAACCGTTCTTCATATGTTTTAGCCTCCAGTCCCCTAATCATCCTGGTTGCTCTGCTCTGCACTTTTCTAGCGTCTCAGCATCTATTTTATAGTGTGGTTAACAAAACTGGATTTATAAGTTCAGCATGCAACTTTCATGCAAGTATGAGTTAAAGACATTTAGGAATGGAACTTTTTCTTAATTCAGGGACTGCCTGTATTATATTAACTATGAAGTTTCACTGGCCTTTGTTTTTAGGCCTGGAATTGTCCACAAAAATGAACGGGAGAGAAAGTCCCTTCATTTGCTCAGCCGCTATCATCTTAGCTCTCCTATCTGAGAAATTACACAGAGGTTGTGACAATCAGGCCAAGTCAACAATCCTGATGCTGATTAAGCCAAATGGCTCCATGTACGCAGGTCCCTGATTGCCAAGATGTATTTTTAATTCTGTGCTTTTTCGAGGCTTTGATTTATGATTAGTTGGTGGTATATTAAAGAATGGTGCCTCTCGCCTCCTGCAGTTTGCTTTGATCTGCAGATCACGTATGCTTAATGATTAAATTAAGAGCCTTTAATTCTCAACTGGCAGTTGAACATCTTTTACTCTGCAGTGGCCACACCTCCAGTGGCAGTGGCTGCTGCACTTCCTCACTTTCAGTTTTTTGAATGCCGATTTCAAGGGTGGTGGTGTAATTGTTGTTTTTTCCTTCTAGGAAAATGAAAATGCACAAACTCTCAGCAATCCCAATGCATCAACTTGCTTGTTGCAATGGTGCAGTGAGGCAGGATTTCTATTCTACGTGTGAAGTCCAACTCAGAGAAATCCCGATCCATAAAGTCACCTAAGTGAGGTTTCAAGGTCTGAGCTTCACTAAGGCTGCAAGAGATGAAGATTCAAATATGTTCTTTCATTGGATCATAGTAGCTGCCACAAAGGCTTAACTTTTTGATTATCTTGGAATATATTATCATTGATGAATATATTAACATGTTCTAGAAGCACATGTTTTCTTCTAGAACATGACCAACACTGTCTTCACATCTATATTTTTTTGGATCGAAAACCAACACATTAAACCAATTTGGACCTTTTAGAATTTTGTGTGGAGGTTCATGGGTGATTTCTATCTGGAAAATAGCAGATAATAAACCCCACTGTTATACTTCTTATTAAAGTTATCACCACCTCCCTTCATTTTCACAGTCACTTTATAAAGAAAAACAAAATTCTTTAGAGAGCTAATTACCACTTTCAGAGAACAATCTATTCAGCACCCTGGACAGCTCTTAGAACCATGGACAGTTCCAGATAATTGCTCCCTCGGGCTCAAAGCTATTTATTAAACTCAGGAGATTCTTGCCTGCAGTGGACTCAAACATCACCAAAAGTAGTGAAATGCAACCACCCGTGGAACTTGAGGGCAGACTTCTCCAGATAAAAGAAACTGACAATTTCTGCAGTAAATGCCCTGTAACTCAACGAGACCTATTTTCTAATACTCGTATATCCTCTCTCCTCCCCAACTTCCTTTAAAAAAAAAAGCATTTACAAAACCTTCTAAGTGCTAGATTATTGGTTCCTTCTCTGGAGTTATATAGTAAAAGATTCTGTGGAAGTTCAGTGGGAGAATGTGTGTTTCTGTGCTCTCGGTAGGGAAATTTGCAACAACAGTTTTTAGAACTGGCTAAATCTCTGCAGTGGCCAACTGAGGTACAATGTGAAGGAGAATGCAAGTAAGTGACTGTTCAACTAAAGAACAGTCACTTAGCGACTGCTTGAAGTTACAACAGACCTAGCCTGGGGCTATTAGTGCTGGCAGAATATACAGTTTGGCCACTGAAGCCACTCAGTGTTTGGAAAGTGTGTTCTCCCTCAATATTTGAGAGGCTGCCATGGAGAGGAGGGGGTCAAGCTATTTTCCAAAGCACCATCCAGACAAGGAATAATGGATGGAAACTGACCAAGGAGAGATTCAAACCTAGAAACAAGGAGGAACTTTCTGACGGTGAGAACAATCAACCATGGAACAGAAGTTGTGGGAGTTTCATCAATTAAGACTTTCAAGAAGAGATTGGACTGCTATTTGTCAGGAATGGTGTAGGGTCTCCTGATTGAGTAGGGGTTGGACTAGATGACCTATAAGGTCCCTTCCAATTTGTTAATCTGTTCATCTTGGCTTTGGAAGTAGGCTTTGTAATAGAGAAGCTGATTTTCCAGCTGCTCTTTGTCTCCATCTCTCTCTCTCTCTCTCTCTCTCTCTCTCTCTCTCTCTCTCCCTCCCTCCCTCCCCCCTCCCCCCTCTCTCTAGGACTAAACATGCAAAATAGGGGAACTGACTGGGTAGGTCTTCCTCATCCAGTCTCAGGCCTTTTATTTTTATGCCAATACTACTGGCCTCAGAAGAAAGTTGATGGCATTCTACTTCAAAGGGTCATTGATTTTTAGGTTTTTATGTGTACTGAAGAAAATCAAAAGTTATTTTTTTCCTATGGCTTTCTTTTTGTTTCCCTTCCTCAATTTTTTTGCCTATCCCCTTTTTCTTAAAACGCCTTTGCTTTGTTTTGTGGAAATTTTATGTGTTTTTTTTTAAAATTTAATAAAGATTTTGAGAAAAAAAGAAAGTTGGTGGAAATTTTGGATTTTGGTTGCTTTGGTGGAGGATGGGGATTGGAAATCTGTTTCCTTGGTGGCTTTTCTATGATGGACTGCAGTGTAAATTAGCCTGGAAACAACTCTAAAAAATTAGAGCAAGATGTCCTCAAAATAATTTAAATCAAATAAAACAAATATTGTAAAGTGCAGAGATGCCATTTCTACACTCAAGATGAACATTTAGAAATACGAACGATTCTGGGAAGAAGCATATACTGTAGCACTAAAAATGCTCCTGTCTTTTGCTCTGCTTGAATGTGTAATAGTTATGAGGCTTGAGATGCTAAATACAATTATAAAATGATCTTTCTTTTTTTCTTTTTTTTTTCTAGTTCTGAGCCCAAAGCAGGTCTCTGGCCGTCACAATGGAGAGCAGAAATGAAAGGAAAGAAAATGGGCAAAAGAATTCAAACATTATATTTCATTTCCATTATTGAGTCTTTAATTCAATTTTAACAGTCTTCAAATATGCATGAGGGACGGCAGACTCGGTTCAGTGCATTAGTTCTGTTCCTAACAAAGTGAAGGAAGGAGTTGGATTAGATGGGTGATTTTGATCCAACTTGCTTGTCAAATCTGATACTGTTGAGATAAAAGAGCTTTTCCTAAGGATGAGCTGATCCGTTCTGGGGTACAGGGCAAGGGCATTTGTGCGTGTCAGGGTGTGAGCACATATGGTTTCCATGCACCTTTGTTTTATACCTCAAACACATGTGCATGCACCTCTGTGTGCTCACACATGCAAACTGAAAGTGCCTGGACCAGTCTTTCCCCACCAAGTGGTGTTAAGGCTGGGAATTCTGCCAACCAAAGCATAAAAGCATCCGGAGAACATTGAAGGAAAAGATTAGACCTAGTTAGAGAATGTAAAATATGAATATGAATAAGAGAAAAGAATTGATTGTGCATTCAGGGCCGTATAAGAAATGTAGTAAAGGTAAAGGTAAAAGTTCCATTCGCACATGTGTGCTTGTTGTTCCTGACTCTAGGGAGCAGTGCTAATCTTCATTTTAAAGCTGAAGAGTCAGCGCTGTCCAAAGACATCTCTGTGGTCATGTGGCCAGCATGACTAAATGGTAAAGGCGCATGGAACGCTGTTACTTTCCCACCAAAGGTGGTCCCTATTTTTTCTACTTGCATTTTTTACGTGCTGCTAGATTGGCAGAAGCTGGGAAAAGTAACGGGAGCTCACTCCATTATGCAGTGCTAGGGATTCAAACTGCCGACCTTTCTGATCAACAAGCTCAACATCTTAGCCACTGAGCCACCATAAGAAATTAGGGTCGCATAAATAAATATCAGGTTTTCGTTCCCTCCCCCATGTACCCCGAGATTAAGACCATTGAGAGATTCATGCAGAAGGAGATGTTAGGACGACGGGTACCAAATGCAATATGTCCAAGCTGAAAATTAAAGATGTACATAGGAGAAAACATTTTATTCTTTTAAAAATCAAAATCTTTCTGGGAAAGAGGCAGGCTTTTCATGGCACAGAGAAAGAACAAGGGAGACTTAAAAGGGCTTTATTTCCCTCGCTTGTTGGCTGTAAATATTGCCATCAATTTATCTCTGTTCAAAGTGCGTATCACTTTCAGAAGCAATTTTCGTCATGTCGGCCAATTGTTCTTAACTCACTGTGGCTCACAAATGGCTTCTCATTAGTTTCTGTTTGAAAAAAAAAATCCGTTGAAGCTACTGAAAGAGGCAAGTACAAGAAAAGGAGGGATTACGCAGATGAATAATGAAGTATGTATAGTAGCTCTGGATTAAATTTTGAATTGTACTGTATATTGAAGTATTTGAGTCAAAATATGTTTTGCTGTCCACAGACTCCATGCAATTGTTTATACTGTTACCCCTTTAAACTGGGCCTGAGCCCTTTTGCAAGTACTCACTGCAGTAAGTGTTCTGACCTAGGCTTCTCCCCAAAAACACGAAGCAGATTCCTGGTCCCGACAAAACCCCTTTTATTAAACAAATGTGAATTCCTCTCATTCACATTCAGCAAAGGCCTGGCAAACAGGTGAATTTATGACCACAGACCTTATTTAGCCTGGAAAGCTGCCATGTCAATATTTTCCAAACGCAGTGCTCTGCAAGGGAAGACTTGGCACAGAGTCTCTGAGATTCACGGACAGTTCTTCACACTTCTGAAACGAACGAACGAACAAATGAATGGGTTGTTTCCTGCAAAAGCCCACTCCCCTTTCACTCCTCTTTTATTTCCTATGGGAGGGGCCATTCATCATCCACCTGTGGTTTTACTTCCAAGTCAAACTTGATTTCTTAGCTGTTCTTTTCTTCTGGCAGCTCTGCGCATGCACACACTGAGAACAGGTTCCAGCTGTTCTCAGTGTGTGCATGCGCCTCCCTGCTGTCTACCTCTGAAGGCAGCGAAGAACTTCCGGATGGAATTGGAATTGGAATTGGAATTTATTGCACTTATATGCCGCCCTTTTCCCCGGAGGGGACTCAGGGCGGCTCACAATCCTTGGCCCCCTCTCTGCCTTGGACACAGAGCCCTCATCCAAGTCTTCCCCAGACTCCAGGACTGGCCCATATTCCTCCCCAACCTCCTCACTGTCCAACTCTGCTGCCAGCTCTGCTGGTGGGCCACCAGAGTAAGACAGACCAAGGTTATCCTCATTTGATATACCTATTCTGGTTATTGAATGAAACCAGGCACAGCATTGTTAGAATACAATAACTTGTGGCACCAAACAGACTTGGGTTCACTTACCATGCAAATCCTGATTTTTTTAAAAAAGTAAACCAACGAAATTCACAAGCCAGAACGAATACTGATCAAATGAATGTAGTTGTTTGTTCTTTAATTGAGTGGACTAAGTGAGTTTTGTGAACATGATCCAATAGTTATAGTGGGGGTAAGAAGGGCAATGCAATTTTATCTGTCTGTCCATCTGTCTCTCTGCATGATCTACTCGCCTAATTTTGTAAACTCTGCGTAGCTAAATATTGGCAAAACCAGATGAGCCCCTTAGCATCCTTCCAATATTTTGGGATGTGATTTCTGAAAATTCCTGGCCTGCTTTCTTGTGATTTTCTTTTTGTAATGGGGGAAAAAGGGAAATTGACATCTCCAACCAGGGAAAAAAAATATGCTGTGAGGTTTTTTGTTTGCCTTCTGTTATCAGAGGAAAACCAAACCTGGGTTCTATCAGGAAAAAGACATGCTGGCTGGGGAATTCTGGGAGTTGAAGTCCACATATTGCAAAGCTGCCAAGGTTGAGAAACATTGTTGTAATCTGTTCTGAGCTCTTTAATCCTTTGCATTTGATCACAGTCACTCTGAAGATCATCTCCACTTTAGATCTTTCCGAGCTGAATTTCTGGATATTTAACAAGATTTAAAAGCTAAGCCCTGAGAAATCTGGGCATCTACAAAGAGAAAACGTAAGTTATAAGAAGGAAAGATACCCGCAGCTCTCATGCAACAAGCAATACGCAAATAAGGAGGACAATCTATCCCTTTTCATCCAGAAATTACCAGCTAGTAGTTTCAATTATTGAGTCACAAAGGCCAATTGGACTCAGCATCCTTGGGAACAAGTATACAGCACATTGAAATAGGTTTTAGTAGACTGGTTTTAGGCAGGCAACATTGCGTGGATGGGCAGAAAGTTGGCCACAGATGTCTCCTTGGCATTTGCTAAGGTTTCTTGTGTGTATGCACAATGTGATTTTTAATTTTTTTTTTAAAAAAATAGGAAGCTGGAATGTTGCCAAACAGCACACTAACCCCTAGCATCATTAAAAAAAATACTCCTAAGTCCCGCCACTCTAAAAATGTGCTTTCTTTAGCCAACAAAATAAGACCAAATTCCTCTACATTGAAAAATACAGTGATACAAATGACATCATCAGCTAGGCTCTCTGATGGCTCAACAAAGATACCAATATAAGATTAGGTAAAGGTAAAGGTTCTCCTTGCACATACGTGCTAGTCATTCCCGACTCTAGGGGGCAGTGCTCATCTCTGTTTCTAAGCCGAAGAGCCAGCACTATCCGAAGACGTCTCTGTGGTCATGACTAAATGCTGAAAGCTCATGGAACACTGTTACCTTCCCACCAAAGGTGGTTCCTATTTTTCTCCTTGAATTTTTACATGATTGTGAACTGCTAGGTTGGCCAACCTAAGTTAATGCCAACGTTTCTGATTGACAAGCTCAGCATCTTAGCCACTGAGCCACCATGTCCCTATAGTGTAAGATTAGAAGCAAGTAATCCATAGAAGGATTGTAATAATACTTGAATTTAACATGGCAAACTCCCCCTTGCCCCCCCAAAAGGAACATAAAGGAATATTTGAATCTCCAAAAGTCAAATTAAAACACCAATATAAGGTCCAGGGACACTAGGCAACCTTCAAACTTTGTTTTAAACTCATTGATTACAGATATAAACTTAAATTCCTGAAAATTAGCCATGAGACATTTTGGAGATGGAATATGAACATGGGAGTTGAAAGCCTTTGTAGCAAATTTAAAAGGGAAAAGAACCAATCCCTCTCACAAAAATGTTTCTTAACCATGGCAACTTTAACAATATTGCAACACAGCAGCAGCCATGAGGTGACCACACTCACTGCCTCCTGCACCTCAAAAATAATAAGACCTCCCCAAAAATAAGGCCAAGTGCTTATTTCTGGGGTTCGTGGGTTCAAAAGAAAATAAGACCATGTTTTATTTTTGGGAAAACATGGTATATAGATGTCATTTAACTCAATGTAAGAGTTGATGGCTGATTTGTCTGAGGGTCAATTTTCCATTTGGGAAGTTATTTATTTATTTCAGTTATAGTTCTACCCATCTCAGTTTTAGGTACCAAGTTTCTGACTGACAGCTACTGATCCAGAGGTAGCCTGAGTGACAGTTTCAATTTCCTGGAAACACTCTGATCATTTCCCTTTGTTATACTCCCTGTCCCTATTAGTGGCTGATGCTCCAGCAGGCGAGTAATGAGCAGTTTCATTTTTCTTTTCAAAGACCTGAGGCGACCTTGAGAACTCTTTTTGTGATCTATCAATCTCACAACCAGGCTGGGGTCCACAACTTTCCCTAGGGACACTTTGTTCACCCTAGAAAAAGGAGGAAGCTCAACTTCAAACTTCTCAGGATTTGCAAGTGCCAAAGTATTTCTGAAAGTGAGGACGGTGGAAATAAAAGGTAGAGAAGAAACTGAATATTATTTGATTTGGAATATATGGTGCAACTGGTTAGAGAATAGAAGCAAAGATTAAGGAATAATTAAAGAAAGATGAAAGAATATGTACTGTATTTTTCGGAGTATAAGATGTACCTTTTTCCCTCAAAAAAGAGGATGAAAATCTGGATGCATCTTATACATTGAATACATTGAATACAGCATTTTGTGCCTCCTGAAACCCCACCCCCTTTGCCAAAATGGCTGTGTGTAGCCTTTAGGAGGCTACCAGAGTGCTCCTGGGGGCTGGGAAGGGCAAAAAGGAAAATGGACCGTTTTTTGCTCATTTTTGTCCCTTCAGCCCCCAGGAGCACTCTACAAGCCTCCTAAAGGCTATGCATGCCCCCCCTTTTTTTTTTGACAAAAGGGGCCCATTTTCGGGAAAAATTGGATGTTTTTGGGAGGTCTGCAGAGTGCAAAAACGTTTTTAAAAAATTTGCCTCTTCAAAATCTTGGTGCATCTTATACTCCAAAAAATATGGTGATGTTAAAGTATGAAAAGATATAATAAAAATTATATATACATACATACATATATATATGTAACAACTGCATGGTGGGTGTGTAGATTATTATAAGTTGCTAACTTCTACTTAGCAGTTATAAAGGAATGTGTATGTATATAAAAAGGGAAGAAAAACAAAAAACAACCTGCATGTACTTATGAGGTATACTGATACCAAAGCATTGTAAAGATGAAAATTATGATATAAAATGAAGAAAATTGCTTAATAATAATTTTAAAAAGTATTCCTCAAAGTGAGCAATGCGGAAGCCTAGGTGTATCTTCTTATTTAATGAAGATACTCTACTATAAGCCAAAGAAACACAGATAGCACTTTCTCTGAGAGACACAGTGGCCGGCCAAACCCACGCTTTTACAAAAAAGGCTATTTATGTGATGCTGAAAAAGAGACACCTGCCCAGAGGATAGTTTGGGAGAAAACACACGTTTGGGAAAAAAATACAACATTTAAAATAATTACACCTCTGAAAAAGAAGTATCTTTCAATTTGTTGTTGAAGACTGTGAGAACACTAACGCTAACTGCTGGTCAGTCTCCTGTTCTAGTGCAAAATATTGAGAAAGGTAAAGGTTCCCCTCACACATATAAGCTAGTTCTTCCCGTTGCTAGGGGGTGATGCTCATTTCTGTTTCAAAGCCAAAGAGCCAGCACTACCCAAAGACGTCTCCGTGGTCATGTGGCTGGCATGACAAAATGCCAAAGAGCACTGTTACCTTCTCACCAAAAGCGGTTCCTATTTTTCTACTTGCATTTTTACATGCTTTCGAGCTGCTAGGTTGGCAAAAGCTGAGACAAGTAATGGGAGCTCACTCCATTACGTGGTGCTAGGGAGTTGAACTGCCAGACTGCAGACGGCGTTTCTGATCAACAAGCTGTGTCTTAGCTCGTGAGCCAACGCTTCCCCTGAGTAAATAAATGAATATAAAATGAATTAATACATGCATTCTTAAGACCAAGGGCCTCTTCTGTGTTTGATGTCTTCCATAAAGGTTCAGCCAAGGTCATTCCATTCATCACTGAAAAAATATACTTTATGATATTTTAATGAATACTGCAGTATCTCAGATGAAGAACAGGCATTGTAACAGCTTTCCTCAACATGCAGAAGATTTGCTGCAAATAGTTAAAAGGCAGCTGCACTTTTAAAAATAATTTTGGGACAAAGGAATATTTTAACCACCTTCAAATGAACATGAGTTGGAGTAAATGAATGGGAGTCAAATTTATTTAATTGTTTTTCAGAATGGAGAAGGATATTTGTGCAGGCAGTAGTATATTCTTTTCCCCACTCCCCCTTTCTCTGACACTTAAAAAAAATCCTGTCTAGGCCAATGTTGGCCGTTCTGTTAAAAATATAACATGCTATTAAATTGTGTTCAACTGGAAATTGGGAGTAGAGGTTTAGCTACCATGCTTTACCCTGTTTCCCTCCAGTGATATCTAGAAACAATGTGTCTCAATCTGCTCAACTTTAAGATGTTTCGACTTCAGCTCCCAGACTTCATGCTGGGAGTAGTTGACAAGGTTGGGAAAAATTGTCCAGAAGGAATGAATTGAGAAGATTAGCTTGGTCAACACAATTCTGCTTCTTGCAAGCCATGATTTCAACCAGGGATACTGAACTTTGAAGAAGGCCTGGGGAGGGGAGGTAAGGTAAAGGTAAAAGTTCCCCTTACACATATGTGCTAGTTGTTCCCAACTCTAGGGGGTGGTGCTCATCTTTGTTTCAAAGCTGAAGAGCCAGCGCTGTCTGAAGACGTCTCTGTGGTCATGTGGCCGGCATGACTCAATGCCGAAGGCACATGGAACGCTGTTCCCTTCCCACCAAAGGTGGTCCTTATTTTTCTACTTGCATTTTCACTTTCTTTTGAACTGCTAGGTTGGCAGAAGCTGGGACAAGTAATGGGAACTCGGTCTGTTATGCGCCACTAGGGATTCGGACCACTGACATGCCAACCTTTCTGATTGACAATATAAGCGTCTTAGCCACCGAGAACACATCGCAAATGTTGCCGTGTCCTAAATCAATGTTTCCATTCTTTTTGTGAATGTGATGACATGTGATGGAACCAAGCAGCTGAAGGGCAGCAGATCTCAATAGGAGGAATGTCAAATGTGATGGACCCGGAATTAAAACTTTTTCTGTTGTATTCTCCACTTTCCGGAACATCATCTCTCTGCAGGCGAGGTAACTCCAGAACTTCCAATTTTCTCTAAAGATCTTAAAATGTGTGGGGGGATGGGGGAGCCCAGCAAGCCAAGGATCCCCTGATAATAGGGATCCCACCCATTAGTTGCATTACCCCATGGAATATCTGTCTTTTGGTGATCTTCTTTTATCTTGAGGTTTTGGTTTCAGCTGGTTTTGTAAATTGTTCCAATTGCTGGCTTTACGGCGTAGGAAGTTAGCACCCACCCCTCTCCTAGAAGAATGAAATATTTTAGGAAATATTAATATAGACAGAATATTTCTCCCTAAAAGGGAGGCAGAAACTCAGCCCTCCACCTTTGTCAATGGGCCATTAAGGCCTGAGCCAGAGAAACATGTTTTTAGGCAGGAAACACTCAAAATAGCCCCCCCCCACCTTTGTTAATGGGCCATTAAAGCCTGAGCCAGTCTATTCTACATAGCAATAATCTACCCCATTTCATTGCCCTTCATTGCCCTACCCACCAAGTTTAAACCTAACTTAGCACACAGACAACTTACAAAGCTAGCTATGACCTCTAACAGCAACCAATCAGGATACTCTTCCTGTGCCCTAGAAAGTTCAAAGTCCAGAGAGGGCATAAAACCTGTGGATTCTCAGCAGGAGAATCACCCAGGAGCTCCAAGGCATGTGATCCTGTCCACCATTAAACCATCTTTCCAAATAGCCTCCATGTTTCCAGTGTCTTTTTCCCCACTTGGAACTGAACCTAGATGGATATTTCTTCCAAAAACAGCATGTCACCCATTTCACATGAGGTAGGTGGCCATCTAAATTTGACAAACAAACAAAAGTACATTTCTTCCCTGCTGGATTGGGGTCACTTGCTGGGATGCCACCTGTGAGGGGCTGAAGGAGCTGTCCATGGTGCTGAGACTGTTGGATAGCCAGAGGAACTTCTCCAGCTGAGTTTATGATGGATGCTCAGGAATTTCCCCCATCTTTCCTCTTGCTGGGCACTTAGGAAATAAGCAGAGTCAACTAACACATAACTGGAGCATGGTAAATGCATCACCGACGTTTGGTGTTCTTAAGACGTTGTGTGTGTTTTGCTGCTGAGTCACACAGATGGATTATGTGATGGTATAGAGGACAATGCTACCACAGTAGTTGCACCAAGCTGGCTGAAATTACTCCAGGCAGACATTACACAGGCCCTCCTAAGAGGAAATGCACAATCATCCTTCTCTTGGCCAAAGTCTGCCAGGGAACACATTTAATTCTTGCCCAGGGAGAGAAGCGTCAAGGGGGGAAAAGCCACTTTAACAAAGAGCTGGGTGTCTGCATTTCCTGTTCAGATTTAAGCTACCTATGCTTAGGCAGAAGCTAGATTTGCCTCCCTCTGACCTGTGAGCTACAGTGATGGACTACAACTCCCATCAATTTCACATAGAAAAACTAATG
Source organism: Thamnophis elegans (assembly GCF_009769535.1). Classification (NCBI taxonomy): domain Eukaryota; kingdom Metazoa; phylum Chordata; class Lepidosauria; order Squamata; family Natricidae; genus Thamnophis; species Thamnophis elegans. The sequence goes on from NC_045552.1 coordinate 23,107,509, forward strand.
AGGAGAGGAAGCCAGGATTGAATAAGCCTGTATAGATTGCAATGTCCTGCCATTTGTGATACATGGACTCCTTCATACCAGGGAACAATTCCCACATTTCAGTGGGACAATCCAGTTTGGCTAATGAGACAATGACAAATAAATAAATAAGTAAATAAATAAATAGCTAACCAGAATAAGAATACACACCTAGTATGGCATAGGAATTATTGAAGTCAGAGATGGTATTCAGCAGGTTCTGACCAGTTCTGGAGAACCAGTAGCAGAAATGTTGAGTAGCTCAGAGTAAATACCACCTCTGACTGGCCCTGCCCCCATCTATTCTCTGCCTCCCAAGCCCCAGCTGATTGGGAGGGAATGGAGATTTTACAGTATCCTTCCCCTGCCATGTCCACCAAGCCACGCCACATCCACCAAGCCATGCCCACAGAATCAGTAGTAATTTTTTTTGAATCCCACCACTGATTGAAGTCATTCAGTTGGTTATGATCTACTAAAAATGTATGTTTCTGCAAACATTCCGGAATTAAAAACCTGCAACCTCTGCCTGTGGTTGATAATACATCTGCACACACCTTATTCCTCTTTCTCATTTCTAAACAGACAAGTTTATACAAACTTACATCACATTCCAAATTTTCTTAAGCTGGAAGACACACAGTATTTTGCCTTTCTCATCTGTTTGTGTTTTCCTTTTTCTGTTATTTACCTTCAAAAGCGCAAGCTGCAACATTCAGAGGATTAGGTTACACACTTTCAAAAGGGGATTCCCAAGAATGAATCACTCAAAAAAAGGGGGGTTGGATCTTATAGGCTGCAGAAAGCATTGGGCTGATCCTCCCTCAATAATCTTTGCTTTTAAAATAATTTTTCAGGAGACTCAGCTTTCTGCACTGGGATCTAGAGTCTTGTGCTGGTTTTCCTACAACTTTCAAAGCAGCCAGAAGGTAAGGTGGCTGGGAGTTTTGGTAGCACACAATACATGCACACCATACAGGCTGTGCTTTGATTCTATCTTGTTGATTTTTTTTAAAAAATTACCCTCTGCAAATACCTTTGGAATGTAGTAGCAACTTGGAAGCCAGCTAAGGCAATCCTCAAGATGAACTTATGCCTAGCATAGTTGAAGCTGAGTTGCTCTCAACCAGTGATGGCTAACCTTTTTGTCGTCACATGTCCGCAGCCATAATGCAACGTGTGTGCAACACCACCCCCACGGCCAATCCCTTGTGCATGTGTGTGCAATTCCCCTGCACTTCCCTACCCCCCACATGTGTGCATGAATCCCCTGTACCCAATTTTGAGCCTAGTAGGCCTTCCTGCAAGTCCTGGGAGCAACAATGAGCCATGGGGGGGGGACACCACCACCTCCTGCCCCATTTTGGGCCTAGTAGGCCTCCATGCAGCCTCCTGGGACCAAAAGCAGGCTGTGGAGGCGCCACACCACCTGTGCTCCCCCCACATCATGCATGACCCTCCACGCTCTATGCATGCACGCGGAACCCAAAAATCAGGTGGCCGCCAGGAGGCATGCACCCATGTGCAGTGGAGCTAATATGGGGTGACAGCTTGCATGCCCGGAGAGAGGGCTCTGTGTGCACCGGTATTATGCATGCAATAGGTTTGCCATCCCGGGATGGCATGCTTCTCTCCTCTCTGGACTAAGGAATCTTTTCTGTAATGGTTCTTCTCTTTTCTATGTGTTCCCAAGATCTGTTACATACATACATACATACATACATACATACATACATACATACATACATATCATGTTTTTCCAAAAACAAGCCAGGGTCTTATTTTCTTTTGACCCCCCAAAATAAGCGCTTGGCCTTATTTTCAGGGAGGTCTTATTATTTTTGAGATGCAGGAGGGGGTGAGCGTGGTCACCTCATGACTGCTGCTGTGTTGCAATATTTTGGGGGAGGGCTTATTTTTGAGGGAGGGCTTATTTTAACCCATGCGCTCAAAAGCCCAATTGGGCATATTATCCGAGGAGGTCTTAGTTTTGGGGAAACAGGATACATGCACAAAAGGTAGAGATTTCTCTTGTTCAGCCATATCTGACTACAAGGGTTGGTCCTCATCTCCATTTCTTAGCCCAGGAAGCCTTCCCTGTCTGAAGACACTTCTGTGGTCATGTGACCAGTATGGCTATACTCCAAGATGCACAGAATGGTATTTCCTTCCCACCAAAGTGGTACCTATTTATCTACTCACATTTGAATGTTTTTGAACTGCTGGGTGGGCAGGAGCTGAGACAAGTAACAGGAGCTCCCCCCCATTGCATGCCATTTGGGTCTTGAACCTGGCCTTTCCGCTTTCCGACTGACAAGCTCAGTGTTTTTAACCACTGATCCATCGTTTCCCCCTTATCTACATACATGCAGATAAGAAAATTATAAATTATCATAAATAAATAATAAGTACATTATAACTAATGAAACATAAATAAATTATAAATTAAAAAGTTGGGGAGGGCAGGAACAAGGTGTACATAAGCTAAGGTAGAATCTGCTATTAGTCTACCCATCACTTCGAGATTGACGCTCCTCCATTGGGCCTCCAAACCAATTGGCAGAACCAGGTCTTCAGGCACTTATGGAAAGTCAAGACAGTGGTGGGTTCCTCTCCCCGTCGCTATCAGTATGGTGCGCACAAAGCCGGGCGTCCTGGTTGTGAATGCATGTTGCACACATGCATGCACACTCCACCACCCCTGCAACACTCAGCTGCTTGTTGGAGGTTGCGCAGGCGCCGCAGGCTGTACACACCTGCACAATTGTCTGGTTGCTTTAAAAACCTGTAAGGAATGCGGACAGGCAGGTGGGTGGGTGGGCCAAACCAGCCACCATGCTGGTACGGTGGCCGCTGTTCCCGGCTACTGCTGGTACACCTGTACCGGGCAGTACCGGCCAGAACCCACCACTGAGTCAAGAGAATGGAAGTTTTGTGGGTTATGGTGGAGAAGTAAATGCCAAGATTGATATTTGGATTGTAGAATCTTAACACAACTCCAGGAGACAACCAGAGTCCATTGAGTTGGGTGGCTAATAAAATTTGAATCAATAAATGCATAAAGAATCGCAGAGAGCATTTCTGGCAGATCTAAGACATTTGTAGGGGGACAAAGGAGCAAATGATGCCAGAGGCAACATGATTTCACCATGCAAATGATACAGATTGGGTAGTTTGTGGCATTAGCATCAAAATGTCACGACTCATGTGGCATTATTATAACTTCTACCTAGGTTTAGAGCTTATGAAGGAGCCATATTTCATGTATCTTATCAAATTTAAGAGAGGAAGGAAGGAATCTTGATCTTCTTGATTGTCCATACTTCCTCAGCCATATCACAGCAGCAACTGGAGGAATTGATTTAGTTCCTGTAGTTAGCTCCCAGGGGTGTTATCAAAAAACACTGGAAAATGAGTGTACATTTTTCATTGGATCAGTGGTATTTTAAAGGGGAGGAAATTGCTTGAGCTGAAAAAATTAACACAACAAAGAGCTTTGAAAGACCCTATAATTGATATGTTTATACAAGTTTGGTCACCGTTTATTAGCTCTATCGACATTCTTCAACCGGATTATATAGTTTAATCTGTGCAAATGTCATTCTGAATAAAAAAATATGGAGCATAGTTTAAAATGTTTATATTTCACAAAAGAAATATGAATATAGACATGTCCAAACCCACACATGGATTTGGGTGTGTATGGGTGGTATATCAATGTGAAGAATTCAGTGGTGAGATTCAAATTTTTTTACTACCAGTTCTGTGGGTGTGGCTTAGTGGACATGGTGTGGCTTGGTGGGCATGGCAGGGGAAGGTTACTGCAAAATCCCCATTCCCTCCCCACCCCACTAACCTGCTTCCCAGTTTCGTTCTTCTGTTCAGGGCAACAAAAGAACATCAGCTGGGAGGCAGCAGGGGCAGGGCCAGCCTATTTGCCGGTACTCTGAACTACTCAAAATTTCCACTACCGGTTCTCCAGAACTAGTCAGAACTGGCTGATTTCCACCTTTGGAAGAGTTGCTTCCAACACAATTCGATCAAATGCTTTGAGCTAAATCTTCTAACTCAACTGTCTACATGACTTGATACGTTGAACTGAATTGAATGCCATTGAATTGATCCAGCAATTGGAAGGACCATTTACTGAATCAGTGATTTGAATCAGATCAATGATTCAATGAGACCTTGGGTGATTTGTACCATCCTGGTGTACAACTGCACAGAGATATACGTTCATGGTTCCTAGTCCTTTTTTTAATGCTACTCATTAGTTCCCAGTTCATTTAAATCCTTTTCTTTAAAACTTTTGTATTAACAGGGAAAGGGGTGTGTGTGTGTGTTCTTTCTGCCATTACAAAGAGATTTGATCAAACTTTTTTTTTAATTAGCAAAGTGGCACCATAAATACAAGTTGGCTGGGTAATTATAAAGGCTGGGTGTTTGCCTTGATCTCCATAAAAACATCAGCTACTTCAGTATATCTAATTTAATGAGACTGCAGCATGATAAGGAGAGGTACAAACTGGGAGACATGATTACAAAGTGTTTTCCCATTTATTCTCTGCCCGCCCTTCCACCCCTTCGGTAAAAGGGTTTCCTGTCCATAAATTCATCCTGGATTGTTTTCTGGAAAAGACCTCTGTTCTAATGCTGTCTTGTCTACCAGTCATCAGTTTAGACCAGGGGTGTCCAAACTTGGGAACTTTAAGACTTGTGGATTTCAACTCTTAGAATCCCCTAGCCAGCCAATTCTGGGAGTTGAATTCCACAAGTCTTAAAGTCCCCAAGTTTGGACACCCCTGGTTTAGGCCTTTATCTATGGGAATCTTTTCTTCTCCTGACAGGGGAGGGAAAAAAGAGAGGAAGAGAAAAGACAAAGAGGAGGAGAAAGAATTGGGGACCGAGAAAAGAAGGAGAAAGAAAGAACCAGAGTTCCAACAAGATAAGACAAAAAGGCCAAAAAGAGGAAATGGAGGCTCCATTCATGTCAGAATCTCATTTTTCATTGCCTAATTCAGGGGTTAGCAACCTTAAACACTCAAATAGCCACAAAGGTCCTTACAGGAAGCCCCCCGTTCAATTCTGGAGCTGACCGGAAGTCTGGTTCTCCCCACCATAGAGTCTCCTCCTAGTGTGGCATCCTTTCTCCTCTACCTGTCTTAACTGAAAGCTCTATCAATTGTGGAGCCAACCAGTGACAGGGAGCCACAGCAGAGGGATGAAAGAGCCACATGTGGCTCCAAAGGTACAGGTTGCTGCTCCCTGGTCTAGTTAGAAACAGCATATTTTACTACCAAATGAATCCATCTTTGGACTCTGCAACCCATAAGCCCATCCAAAGGGCTGGATTCCCACATCACGCTAATCCCAGAAATGCCCCCTGCACAAATGTAAGCCTTTTGCTAATACCGCCCCACACTCACAACCTAGCACTCTCCTGGATTGAACCAGCAGAAGAACAGACCCATTCGAAAACCAGAGGATTGCTTTGAAGTTCCAGTGGGACACATACGTACACACGTGGATGCACATGCACACACACATTTCTGTCCGCTGGGCATTCCACGCTGTACTGGTGGAGAGCAGCTTTAGCTCTGATTCACCTCATTAAAACTCAGTCAGAGCAGTGGAGCCTCTGAAGATGAGCTCAGCCAGGTTCCACTGCTGCAGATGAAAGGGTTCCTGCTCGGTTTGCTCTGAGATGAGGCTTTTTCTCCAGGGCTTGGAAGGAAAGATGCAAAGTCAGCACTGTTTTATACATGTGTAACTCCATGACAGAATATGTGCTGCTTGAATAGGCATGTATTGGTACATAGAACACCTCCCTCTCCCTATTCCTCTCTTTTTTCCTCTCTCCCTTCCTCTGTTACTCTTCCTTCCCTTCTTCCCTCCTACCCTTCCTTCCCTCCCTCTCTTCCCTTCCTTCCCTTCCTTTCTTCCCTTCTTCCTTCCCTTCCCCCCTCCTTCCCTTCCTTCCTTCCTTCCTTCCCTTCCTTCCTTCTCTTTGTCCTTCCCTTCTGCCCTCCCTCCCCCTTTCCTCCCTCCCTCCCTCCCTCCCTCCCTCCCTCCCTTCCCTTCCTCATTTTGAATGGTCAGTGGATCATTCAACTGGATCATTTAAATTGGAATCAAGAGCCTCTGATCATGTGTTTCTCCACGGAAATATGGCCCATCTTACTAACAGTGCATAAAAACAGCTCATTAGGAACTGCAGAGGGCAATATTATTATGTGTACCATTACTAAAAAAAATGACAGTAGATTGTGTTTTCCTCCCACCTCCTGGAGTGGGAATACTCCTATAACTGAGTGGGGATGGGAAAGCTGTAGTTAGTTTACCAGGAGCAGCTCTTGGGCTAATTTCATGCAGCCTCCAGCTAATTTCAAGATCAGTTCCGGCTGCTCCTAAGATATCCCTTCTTTGCAGTCTGAGCCAGCGGTGGGTTCCTACCGATTCGGACCGGTTCAGTCAAACCAGTAGTGGTTTGGTGGCTTGGGTCACTGGAACCAGCAGCGACCCAGGCCTGCCATGCCCCCTGAACCGGTTCTCCGGGCAGTGCCATAGGTGTCACCATCCTGTTTTTTGCTTCTGCGCATCCGCAGAAGAATTTTTATTGCACTGCATGAACTGGCAGTAGTGACTGCTGGAACCCACCCCTGGTCTGAGCTCAAGAAAGTGAGAGGGGGAAAAAGAATATTATAGAAAGAGGAGAGAACAAACCACCAAGAAGACAAGCATGGCTGGGGCTCAACCAATAGATTTAATCAGGTCGGTTGCAAACAAAGTGACCACATGTGCACACGCTAAATTCAGTTAATGTTAAGGTTTCTTCACTTCTGGGGCAGTTAACACGTTATGTGAATCTCAGCTGCTGATGTCTCATGCAAATCAGAAACTGAGTGTGTAACTAGCTTAATTTTATGGGGTGAAAATAGTTGGTTGGTGTCTCACTAATTTTGGCTTCAACTCCCCACAACACTTTCTTCAGCTTTGCCTACGTGCATTCCCAATGCATCATAGCAGGGGTCTCCAATCCCCGGTCCGTGGACTGGCACTGGGCCACAGCATGCCAGAAACCGGACTGCACAAACAAGCGAAGTTATTGGTTTTCCTACAGGATTCAGAGCAAAGCACCCTGAATGTGATAGAATGTAGTGAGGAGGTGGATCCCAGGAGGGTGGATTCCAGAGGAGTAAGAGGCCACTCAGCCCAGATATCATGGGCAAGAGAAAGAGAGTGAAGACAGTTCCTCCATAATAGTTCAGAGAGTATATCATATATGCAGCGAATACAGACTTCAGACTGGCAACATTTTCTCAATGGGTGTGAAACAGTAAAGAATTCTGTTTTATAGGATTACCATGGGTTATTCTTGGTTTAGGGCTTGACAGAGAATGAGATTTTCAGAGTGCTTTCCAAGTGCATTTTCCCACTTCTAGAAGATTAACCCATTTCTTCTCTGGAATCCCTCCTCTTGGAAATTCACATTGCATTTACAGAATCCAAAGTCTTCTAAAGTAGAGGTCCCCAATCTTTTTGGCCTTGTGGGCTGGCAGTGGCAGGAGAGGGGATTGTTATGGCCTGCCAGTGGCCAATGGAGCTGGCAGCAGATTCGGACAGTGAGGAGGTTGGGGAGGAACCTGGGGCAGTCCTGGAGTCTGGGGAAGGCCCTGATGAGGGCTGTTTGTCAGAGGCAGAGAGGGGGCCAGGGCCATAGGCCAGTTATCAGCTGCCTTCAGAGTCAGACATCAGTGAGGCAGATGAACAGCTGGAGCCTGTTCCCAGTGTGCACATGCACAGAGTTGCCAGACAAAGGAAACAGCTAAAGAACAGGGGTCGACTTAGGAGTAAGGCTACATGTGGATGTTGAATGGCCCTTCTCAGAGGAAATAAAAGAGGAGCGAAAGGGGAGTGGAGTTTGCAGGAGACAATTAGTTCAATTCATTGGTTCATGACTCTCTGAGACTTCTTGCCACATTTTGAAGAGATAGGTCTGGCAGCTCTTCAAGACAGATAAGGTCTGTGACTGTAAATCCTCCCTTGAAAGACTTTGCTGGATGTGAATGAGCAGAATTCACAGTAAATTAAGAAAAGGGGTTTTTGTCGGGACCAGGAATTTGCTTCAGGCTCTTGGGAAGCCTCAGTCAGAACAGGGATGCTTCCATGCAAGCAGCAGATGAGCTCTCAGGCCCACTGCTTGCACAAGTGGAACTGTGCCTACTCACATGCTTATGGACCAGTTGCACAGCCCAATTCCAAATGGGCTGCAGCCCAGTACTAGGCTATGGCCCCGGGGGTGGGTGGAGTGTTGGGGACCCCTGTCCTAAAGGAAGCCTTTTTTAAAATCATTCTGGGAAATCTTTCTGAGACTTTCTGGGTCTGCTATGTTAAGTTTATCTTATTTTATTTATTTAAGTTAGCAGAGAATTCTCCTTTCTCTTAAAAAAAAACACACAACCCTGCATATTTACAGTAATATGGTTGGTTGTTTATCTGTTGCAGGATTGTGTGTTTTGTCTGTTGGGCTTTGGCTTTGGGGATATTATTGCTGACTTGTAAGATTGACGCTCCCGTTCCCTTGTGTGCCATTCGGGAAGCCATGGCTGAATGAAATGGAATGCTCCTTTTGCAAATAAAAGATAAATGCTCTCTTGTACAGCAGGCCTGGCTGTGTAAACGCTGACAAAGAATCTATCATGGTGCAGTCAGCTTGGACATCCAGAAGGGACACAGCGCAGCTCCTTGCATACAGAAGAGCCTTTCCAGCTGGAAAAGAAGTTCCCAAGCACGATCCATTGGCATCACTAGGCACAACGGGCTAATTTCTTGCTTTGTTTTAAGGCAGCTTCGAAATCCTGGATACCATTTGCTGGATCTGAACCCAAGTGACTGACAAATATCAGTCAGTGAACTGGCTTCTATCCTCACATTTAGAAGAGAAAATTTATATATATATAAAAGCAAAATACCACTCATGCATCATCACAAAATCTCCAGAACCGTAAAGCCTACAAACTTGAAATTTGGCATGTATGTTCCTCTTGGCTTCTAGGTACTTGCTAAGAAAAGATTTTTCAAAATATCCATCAGATCATTCATATTTCTTATATTATTATTATTAACACGCTCTAATGCTAAGGAATTCTACTCCCCCTCCCCACCTGAAAAGAACTCTGTTCCAACTGCCACTTGGGTGTGGCCAGTGCATGAATCATCCGGCCTGCAGGCTGGGAGTTTAGACATTCTACTCCCCCTCCCCACCTGAAAAATACTCTGATGCTAAGGAGTTGACTGTGGGAGAGAAGTGGGATAGGAGAGGCCAATTGTAACTACTCATTAATTTTAAAGCTGTAAGTGTTGATTTATCAAGCCCGATCACATAGTTTTGTAGTGGAGCACGGGTATCTAGCTACTATATAATATGCAAGGAAAAGGAATGGGGAAGGACAAAATAATGCAAGTTCAGGCGCTAAGCCTTAAATGGGGGTTTGCTGCAGTTCTTTGAGCCTGCCATGTTTTGGTGTAATTTCCTATGGATGTCTGCCAAATGGAAAAGGAATGAAATAAGCAAAAGTTGTGCAATACATTTCTAACAAAAGAGCCTTTTTCAAGTTTGATGTCAGCCCTTCGAGGTGGACTAGAAATGGTTTATTGCAATTTGATTGAATTGGAAATACTGTTTCTGTTTCTCTCAGTCTTATCTTGCACTAAACAAAACCAAAATTGGTGTAGTTTTGAATTTCTTACTCACGCTTTCCTCTTTCTTGGGACAAGGTCATCTTTTCTAAAACTACCTCCTTAACAGTTTGCTCAATGCTTCTGCATCTCCATGATCGGTTCTACATTCCTTTCCCATAACCAGCTCCCAGTTTATTGACTTGGAACTCCTAGAAAATTGATGGCTTTGTAAGACTCCTAAGCACCCAATCCTGGACATCCCAACCCATTCACATACAGATTGATTGACTGGATCAAGTAATTCATGTTGCCTCTTTAAGCTAGAAAGAAGAATTTATATTCCACTAGTTTTACTTTAAATCTAAAATCTGTTCAGAAATGAATCCAAGTTCTTCAAATTGCACTCTCTATGTATTGCCAGTGGCCCAATTTCTTCTCCAGAGGGTCCTTTCCCACACCTCTCTTTCTTCACACAATTGTTTGACACTTTACTCTCTTCTAAAATCTCAAGTCCATGATGCTGGGTAGCTAACAATATGTCATCTCACAAGGCATCCCTGGCCTGCTTTTGAGTTGCCATAGGCAGGAGGGGGGAGGGAAACTGATGGAGCATCATGGCAGCCACAAGCAGAAGCACATTCCATGCATACCTTTCTCAAGGCTGTATCCCAGGATACCTGCAACAGCCGGAGGGGCTTAACCTCTACAGCCTGCAAAAGTGCTCCGTTGGAGAATGTGATTTATGACACACCCTGGGCGGAGGGGGCAAACAGGGTCATAGTTGGGCCGTAAATTACAAAGCCGGTTTCATTTGGGTACATATTGCACCTAATATATAACTGGATTTCTTTTGAAGCGTGGCTCAATTTATTTAATTAGGACATCCATCAGAACCCTGACACAATACTTACAGTGAAACAGTATGATATAAATATACTATAACAACATTTTAACAACAAAATGCATAAGTAACAATTTTTAGTAAATTTATTTTTAATTCATCCATCATTGACTAGATTCATACAACATGTTAAGCCCCACCCAGAATTTACAAAACACAATTTCTCTAAGTAATATGCAACATCTGAACACACTACAGCTTAACAAGATGACCAATTGGCTTAACATAAGATTGATGGAGGCAGCAGTGCTTCCAAACAATGGGCAGAAACTAGCACCTTAAGGTGAACGATGAGCCACCTCTGGCAAAAAGAAAAAGTACTTGTATTTTCTTTCTATGATTTATTTTCCTGGAACTTTGGTGCCTTACTTAACTTGGCACCATGAATGACCACCTGGCTTGCTGATATGGTCAGGCCACCTTGGTTGAAGGTGAACTTTGAAAGCACTCAGTTAAACACTGGTCTTTTTACCCCTACTTGGAGATTGATGTCCTGAGCTGAATCTGTCACTCTCCTGATTATAAGGAATGGATCCAGGATACGAATTTGGATTCTATTTTTGGAATGTCTCTGCTTAAAAAAAAACACCAGAAGATGATACACTACATTGCTGTGTGTTCCAGCGTTTAATGATAAGCTCAGTGACTGAATCAATTTCATGTAGATACTGAATGACCAGCGATCCCTTGGGTCATCCTTATCAGATTTCCAACAATGATGGAGCGTCTACTTTATGCCTCCACTGGAAAAGCTGGGATGCATGCAGAGATGTATCTACTGTACCTTGAATATAGCCCATCTTGAACTGTCAATCAAAACAGTCAAGTATCAACACAGGAAAAGTTTTATGACATTCTGCATGGTGTCATCAACTGTTTTAGGAGAGGGTCTACGTCACAACATGTTTCAATTCTGTCAGAGTCAGGGCTCCCAGATTTTGGATGCATTTGGTAAGTTAGCCCGTTTGAGGTAACTTGGCAAAAAAAAAAAAAAAGCCCTCTGGCTGTGATGGGGAACCTATGGCCCACGTGCCAGAGGTGGCACACAGAGCCCTCCTTGTGGGCATGTGAGCTGTTGCCAGCTGGTCTTCATGTGCACCAACCAGCTGGTCTTCATGGCCTGAAAACGCCCCCAAAATGGCCATTTTCCAGGCTGTTTTGGGTGCTTTTTAGGGGGCTGTTTTCAGGCCATTTGGGGGCCTGAAAAATGACCAAAAAAACAGCCTGAAAATGCCCCTCAATTGGCCTGAAAATGGCCCGAAGAAAGCAGCCTGAAAATGGCCTCAAAAGGACCTGAAAATGCCCCCCAAATGGCCTGGAAATGGTCCCAAAAAGGGCCTGAAAATGGCCCAAAAATGGCCTGGAAAACAACCACAAAACAAGCATGCATACACTGGCCAGCTGGTCTTCAGTTTTCTGGTGCTCCGATATGCGCACATGCACACACGCTCTGGTTTGGACACTCGGTGCCGAAAAGATACACCATCACTGCCCTAGGGTGTACAGGTAATCCTTGACTTACAACAATTCACATAGTGACCGTTCAAAGTTACCAGAGCACTGAGAAAAGTGATTTATGATTGTTTGGCCCATTTATGACTCTTGCAGCATCCTCACGATCACATGACCAAAATTGGCTTGACATCTGACTCATATTTATAAAGTGTCCCAGTCAGTCATATGATCGATCGCCTTTGGTGAGCTTCCGACAAGCAAAGTCGGCAGGTGTGTGTGTGTGTGTGTGTGTGTGTGTAGAGATTCGCATAACAACTGTGCTACTAACTTAATAACTGCAATGATTTGCTTAACTGTGGCAAGAAAAGTCATAAAACGGGGCAGAATTCACTTAACAAATGTCTTTCTTTGCAATGGAAATTTTGGGCTCAATTGGGCTCATATGTCAAAGACTACTTGCATCATTTCACCTAGTTAAAGGTTACAGGAATCAAAGTTTTAGTAGTATATACATTTCTACTTACTTATGGTTCTCCTTTTTGTTGTTAATTGCTTTTTTTAAAACAGGTTAAGTGCATTTAGCCACTATAAGCTGTTTACTTATTTTTCCTTCACCGTATTATTCACCGTAGACTTTTCTCCTTTGTTTTCCATTAGCTGAACCCTAAATCTAAATCTACTCAGGAATGGATCTGGACCCTTCAGCCTGCACTCCCTGTGTTTGGACAGTGAACCAATTTCTTCTTTAGAAAAGATTCTTCCCACATCTCTTTTTCTCCACGCAGTTGCTTGACACTTTATTCTCTGTGAAAGACAATACATCAGAGGTGCTATTCAGAAGGTTCTGACCAGTTCTGGAGAACCCGTAGTGGAAATTTTGAGTAGTTCCAAGAACTGGTAAATACCACCTCTGACTTGCCCCGCCCAGTGGTGGGATTCAGCCAGTTCGCACTACTTCGAGAGAACCAGTTGTTAACCTTCTGAGCAATTTAGTGAACTGGTTGTTGGAAGAAATCATTAGAGCAGAGAACTGGATGTTAAATGTTTTGAACCCCACCACTGGTCCCATCCCCAACTATTCTCTGCCTCCTGAGTCACAGCTGATTGGGGGGGGGATGGGAATTTTGCAGTGAACTTCCCCTGGAGTGGGGAGGGAATGAGGATTTTGCGGTAACCTTCCCCTGCCACGCCCACCAAGCCACACCCACAGAACTGGTAGTAACATTTTTGGAATCACACCACTGCAATACATGAATTGAAGTACCCTCCCAGCAAGTATCGGTTGAGTATGAGTTCATTATCTTGACTTCCCAGGAAAAATCCTAGAAAAGGCAAGGATACTTTCTGCAGATCTCAGCGAGACTTCCTGCTAATCACAAGATGAAAGAATTTGGCAAAGTTGTGGATTTATTGTCCATTGCATGTTGGGAAACTGGCCAGCAAAATAAAAAAAACAAATGGAATGTACCTTATGCATCCTTTGGATGATAGGAATCCAAGCCTTGTCTGAGGAGAGGTAGTAACCCAGACACATTAACTCCCACAATGGAAGAATGGATGGTAATACCAATAGCATTTGCCACTTCACAGTGCTTTACAGCCCTCTCTAAGTGGTTTACAATATCAGCATCTTGCCCTCAACAATCTGACTCCTCATTTTACTGATCTTGGAATGAATGGAAGGCTGAGTCAAGCTTGAGCCAATCAGAATTGAACTCCAGGCAGTGAGCAGAGTCAGCCTGCAATTTTACACTTTAATCACTGTGCCACCAGGGCTTTCATAAGGTGAAAGAGTTGATGGAGAGAGCAAAATTGACAGTTCTAATTAAAGAGCAGAATTTATCTAGCTTTGTTTCCATTTGGAAACCAGTTCTGGATTTTGTACACAAAACTGAAATAAAAATGAAAGTTTAATTTTAGGTTTTGATAACTGGAATGATTTTGCAGTTGGCTTGAAATATTTAGAAACGTAAAGCAAAAAGATTGAGACTGAAACCTTTTTTTGGGGGGGGGGGGTATTTTATGGCACTGAAAAAATCAGAAGTCACTATTTTTCTCTCTCTTTTTTTTACGTTTTTGCACTTTTCTTCTTCTCTTTCTCAATTTTTAAAAATTGGTTTGAGCTATAATAAATCTTAATAAAAATAATTAAAAATGGAAATAATCCATAAAAGAACCAGAATTTTCATCATCTCTTGTTTTTACATGGGTGTCACATTTCATGATTCCAGTCATCTGTGCTCCTGTCTGAGGGCAAACCAGTCCATCTTTTTGCTCCACAAATTTTCCATTTTCCCTTCAAATACTTGAGGAGCCATTGAGAATTAGCCTTTATTTAGCTACCAAGTAAATCTCGGAAATATTTTTTTAAAGCATCATTCTGTATACTCATAAAGATATTAAGGCTCCTGCAAGGATTTTAAAAATGGGTGGAGCTTTGAACATACCACTGAGGCATTATAAGAGCTGTGGTGGCACAGTAGTTAGAATGTGGTATTGCAGGTGAACTCACTGCCCACTACCAGGAGTTCGATCCTGACAGGTTCAAGGTTGATTCGGCCTTCCATCTTTCCACAGTTGGTAAAATAAGACCCCAGATTATTGGAGGCAATATGTTGACTCTGTAAACAGTTTAGAGAATGCTAAAAGGCACTACGGAGTTTTATATAAGTCTAAGTGCTATTGCTATCATCTTGACATTTTCAAACAACCCTGGTGCTCCCCATGGTTTTTCCAAATCACCGATCTACCCATGCCTGGAACATTGACATGTTGGCTAACCTAGTTCCTGAATTAACCCACTTTTGGAATTCACCAATACATCGAACCATTACAAACCCAAAGAGCTGGGTTCACATAAGGGGCCAAAGCACAAGAGACCCTTGGGTGTGTGCACACTCTCTCTCACACATACATAATTGCAAAAGTAAAAGATTAATGCTAGCCAAGTGCAAATGCATCTCTTTAATATGACTTGTGGGCCCTGTGAATACAGACAATGGTACAGAACAGAGGTAGGTTGCTGCCGGTTCAGCTTGGTTCGGCCAAACTGGTGGTGGAATTCAGGCCTGGGTCGCAGAACCGGCAGCAACCCAGGCCTGCCATGCCCCCAAAGCAGTTCCCTTGCTGCTGCTGGGCTCCACCATTTTGTTTTTTTAGTGACTGTGCGTGCGTAGTTCACTGTAAATTGTTCTGTGCATGCACGAAGAACAATTTACACTGAACAGCATGTGCATGCGCAGCGCACGCATTGTGCAGCACACGAGTTGCACACGGGTTGCAAATCAGTAGTGAGACTGGCAGCAACCAATCCCTGGCACAGAGAATACTTGCTGCAATATAATTCAGTGGGGTGGAGTTTTGGGGGGGTTAACTGTTACCCCACCTGACTGTGAATTAAGGGAGTTGTGCTCCTATGCACCTGGATATCACCCAGATGGGCAGACTGCTAGATACAGTTCCGCTTGCCAACACTTATTTTTTCTTAATTCCCCCCTCCTCCTCACTTCAGAATTAAAACTGCAAGCTGTTCTGATCCAAGATTTGCATGTTGCTTCATTTGTAAATTGCCATGGAAATGAAGTCCCAATAAACCCAGTAATATTTTTAATACTTCTGCTCTGTCTTTCATATTCTTCTTTCTCTCTCCATCTCTCTCTCCTCTTATACCCACACACACACAAACACATTTTACACATCTGGTGATTTGTTAATAAAAAAGGCCAAATAAATCACTCTCCTCTCCCCTCCCCCAGTTTCCCCTTGAGGGAGACCCTAAGCAGTTCTTCATACCATTGCGCACACACAAAGAAAAGCAGTTGTGTCTCCCTTACTGCTGGGCCACACCTCGACTTGAGCAACTGCTCCAGAGATTTCCACCCACACAACTCATCTGCTGGTGAACCTTGCCAGAAGGGCAAGTCACAGGCACTCAGCTCAGGTCTGCTGAGAAATTGTTATCAACTGGAGGGACCTACCCACACAGAGAGATGCAGAGACTGAGATGTACCCCTGTAGTCCAAAATATGCTTTCATGTGTTCTCCCGCAAGGAAAAGATAGGCTTGAGATGTACAGGACTGAAAATATATGGTCTCTCTTTCTCACTCATGTACACATAGACACACAAAAATATTTGAAGGTAAGACGAAAGGGTTGAATGATTGGGTCTCTTTCCAGTTCTGATCTACATCTTTCTGGCCATTGCAGATAACTTCAGAGGTGGTATTCAGCAGGTTCTGACTAGTTCTGGAGAACCAGTAGCAGAAATTTTGAGTAGTTTGGAGAACTGGTAAACACCACCTCTGATTGCTCCTGCCCCCATCTATTCTCTGCCTCCCGAGTCCCAGCTGATTGGGAAGAAATGGGGATTTTACAGTAACCTGTAGTGGGGAGGGAATGGAGATTTTACAGAATCCTTCTCCTGCCACACCCACCAAGCCACACCCACCAAGCCATGCCATGCCCACCAAGCCACACCCACAGAACCAGTAGTAAAAATGTTTGAATCCCACCACTGGATGACTTCTTTCCGTTTCCTCCACCATTTCTACTGTTCATTTTCTTAGCAATTGATGTTCTTCCATAGATGTAAAAAACAGAAGCTTCTTCATGCTTTCCCCCCAGTTAAAGATATATAAGGAACATCCTGTTGCTTAGCATTGGAGTAACAACACTGGAGAGAAGTGTCAAGAATAGCTGTTTGTGTAATAACGGATTGCATGTCCAGGGTGGAGGACACTACTTGTGGTCCCAAAGATCTTAGCAAGAGGGGAACTGACCATCACTCTTCCCCAAAGCCACTCCGCTTCTCAGGATTAGGGAGTCAGTTGATACTTTAGTGCCATAATTGGCATCTGAACTGGCTTCCCTCCTCCTTTTTTTCCCCTTTGGAGAAGGAAAATGGAGGAGGCTGAAGGGCTGGAGATTGAATCCACAGTTCCCATTTTTGTCTCTTCCTACCTTTTGTCTAGACAAAGTACAGCAAGATGCAAAGAGCCTCAAAATCTAAAGATTTTGAAATCTTTAGATTTCAAAAATTTGTGAGGGTAGAATAGGATTTCAAGGGCACAACTCTCCCTTTAGGGTTTCAGGAACACTGCAGCTGAAAGTAAGTTAATTGGGCATCTACTCTGAATGTCTTCGCTTGGGATTGAATTATTATTATGATTGAGCGTACAGTCAACCAAATGTTTAGACCAGATTTGGCATTTTTATTCACCTATCAAGTCCTTTCCCAAGGATCTGGATAGGCAGATGTTGTTAGTAACATTAACGGTAGCATCACAGGATGTAAGCTGTTCCAATTAAAACTGTTTTTTGAAATTGACTGATGGGGATTTTGTCAATGCTGATGGTGTTTAAGTGATGCTCTACACATTTTGGAATTGCATTCAAGGACCCATTACTATCTTTGCTTTCTTTTGCCACAGTCATTTCACTTCTATTTTTCAAGTCTTTATATTATTATTGCATGTATATACTGCCTGATTTCCAGCAGCTCTGGGTTCTTTACAAATAATTTAAAACAGAGATGTCAAACTGGTGGGCTGTGGACCAGATGCCCACTCCAGGTCAGCGAAGGGGAAAAATGTTGCAAAACGTCACATGACAGCAATGTGACACAGCGAGTTTGACACCCGTGATTTAAAACATGAAAAACATGACAATATAAACCAGTAGAAACAATAAAAGGGTAGAGATGTCAGGATAACAAACAAGAAAAACAAATTAAATGGAGAATTTTAATGAAATAGAAGGGAAACATGGATATTAATGGGGTGGGATGCAGTGATGGGATTCATATTTTTTTACTACTGGTTCTGTGGGTGTGACTTGGTGGGCATGGCAAGGGAAGGATACTTAAAATCCCCATTTCCTCCCGATCAGCTGGGACTCGGGAGGCAGAGAATAGATGGGAGCGGGGACAGTCAGAGGTGGCACTTACCAGTTCTCCAAACTACTCAAAATTTCCACTACTGGTTCTCCAGAACTGGTCAGAACCTGCTGAATACCACCTCTGGTGGAATGTAATCTGGACTCCTAGGATGGAGAAACTGCTTCCCATGGAGCAAAGAGGCAGCAGAATGTGGAAGGTTTGGTAGACTGAAAGAGGGTTAAGAAGGTATATCCCTAACAATTCATAAAAGTATAACTACAGTTATGCAGATAGCTGCTTTGGTCTGGCGAGGTTCTGTCTAAGGGTAATTCTTGATTCTTGGAACCTGACAGTTGCATCCACACCCAAACATCCTGAGCCAATTCGTAATTCAACAGTGGAAAAGCACTTCTATCTACTTCTTCTATCTTGTACAGTGGACCTATTAAAAAACAAACAAACCAGCATTCAAAAGATATTACAGATTAATATTAGAATGATCCTTGCTCCTGGGAAGGAAAGCTATGGTGAATCTAGACAGGATACTAAAAAGCAGAAACATTATCCTGCCAACAAAAGTGTCTATAGTCAAGGCTATGATTTTCCCAGTTGCAATGTATGGCTGTGAAGGTTGGACCATAAGAAAGGCTGAGCACCAAAGAATGGAGGCCTTTGAACTCTGGTGCTGGAGAAGACTCCTGCAAGTCCTTTGGACTGCAAGACGATCCAACCAGTCAGCCCTAGAGGAGATCAACCTTGACTGCTCTTTAGAAGGCCAGATCCTGAAGATGAAACTCCAATACTTTGAACACCTAATAGAAGGAAGGATTCACTGGAGAAGAGCCTGATGCTGGGAAAGATTGAGGGCAAAAGAAGAAGGGGATGGCAGAGAATGTGGTGGCTGGCTGGAGTCACGGAAGCAGTCAGCGTGAGCTTAAATGGACTCCAGAGGATGGTAGAGGACAGGATGACCTGGAAGAACGTTGTCCATTAGCTCACGGATGAGTGGGACATGACTTCTCAACTAACAATAATTATATTGAAACCATAATTGTTACTGTAGGATTTTGCAGACATTGAACTAGAAAAAAACATGGGAAATTAATGCTATCTAATGTGACTGTATTAAGATAACTGTATGCACCAAGACAGAATAATAATAATATTAATAAATAATAATAAATATCCACAGTAGAAGACTGGATTATAAAATGGCAGAATTAGTGGAAATGGGGAAACTGACCAGTTTGATCAGGGAAAAATGATAAAGACCTTTTTGAAAGAGAAGAAACCTTATATGACCTTTTTATTGAATGAAGAATAGATTTAATTGATGATTTATGGATTTGGGAATTTAAATGGGTTAAAAGGGAAGGGAAAGGAAATTATATAAAAAAAGAAGGAGCAAAATGATATCTACTAGACTGAAAGGAAGGCGGAACTCATAATTCTATATTTTTTCCGCTATTCTTTTCCTCAACCTTCCTTCGATTCTTTATACTTCATGCTTTTATTGGATTTAAAAATTCTAATAATAAACAAACAAACAAACAGAAAGAGAATGTCTCTGAAATCTCCTTCTGCCCTGGGAGGACGTCCAAGGAAATTCCCTTTCCTCAAACTGCAGGAGACATGAAACAGAAGAGTTTCTGCCTTTTGGGCTGGCGCTAGGACAGCTGGAGAACAAATAAAGCATCAGCGAAGCATGGCTTCAAATATTTCCAAAACAAGCCCCCAGGCTACACCAGTCACCAATTGTCTTTCCTACAAATGCCTATAGGGACCAGAGTGGGAAATAAAAGAGGATGTGAAAGGCTTCAGCGAAGAAAAGAAAAGTCAAATGCTGCACAAACCTTGATGGGTGCCAAGAGAAATATCTGTCAGAATATATTGGCTCTTGCAAGCAACATGCAGATCGTCCTTAACTTACTGATGGACTGTGGTTCCTTTGGTGAGGAGGTTAAACCTTGCATCTTCCTACTGTACTTTTCAACCCCTGTCTTTTAAATGTGAATTTGTTCCCCTGGCCTTTAAGAATACTAGCTTGCTGGAACAGATCAAGGATGGAGGTTATTGGCAGATCCAGGATGGTGTTGTGGCCCACCAGTGGCCAGTGGAGCTGGCAGCAGATTCAGACAGTGAGGAGGTTGGGGAGGAACATGGGCCAGTTCTGGAGCCTGGGGAAGGCTCTGCTGAGGGCTCTGTGTCGGAGGCAGAGATGGGGGACAGAGCCGTCTGCCAGTTACCAGCTGCCTTCAGAGTCAGACATCAGTGAGGCAGACGAACAGCTGGAGCCTGTTCCCAGTGTGTGCATGCGCAGAGTTGCCAGATGAAGGGAACAGCTAATCAACTTTGGATTAAGGCCACAGGTGGACGATGAATGGCCCCTCCCAGAGGAAATAAAAGAGGAGCGAAAGGGGAGTGGAGTTCACAGGAGACAATTAGTTCGATTCATTGGTTCGTGACTCTACAAGATTCCTTGCCAAGTTTTGCAGATATCGGCCTGGCAGCTCCCCAAGCCAGATAAGGTCTGTGACTATAAATCCTCCCTTGAAAGACTTTGCTGGATGTGAATGAGCAGAATTCACAGTCAATTAATAAAAGGGGGGGTTGCTGGAACAAGAAGTTTGCTTCATGCTCTTAGGAAGCCTGGTTCAGAGTAGATGGAGCCGAGACTTGCAATATTGTGACTGCTTCAAAAGGATTTCAATAGCATTATTGGCAATGAACGTTGTGGTGAATCAGGTAAAGGGCACCGTTTCAATTGGCAAGAAAGCAGGTGTTATTTGATGGCGCAGAATAGGGGTACCCAAGCCCTCAAGGTGTAGATCGGTGCCAGTCCATGGCCTGTTAGGGACCGAGCAGCTGGAGCATCGCAAAGACATCGTGGAGCGTCACAGGTGGTAAGTACACATGCACGCATGTGCACACATAGTGCGTGCATTCCTGTGGTGGACCCCCGGTCCTGTTGCACCATACCAGTTGCACCGGGATCTTGAACTCACCACTGGTACAAACATTATTATTTATTTATATTTCATGTTTCTACACAATCTTATTCCCTCAAAATGTATACAGAACAAAGTATGCATGCCTATAATATAGTGCATGGAATATCTAGTGTATGGAAAAGGAATAAGAAGTACTAAGCCAAAGAAATTACAACAGAAGTATCCTCAATGAACTTTTGACCATTCGTTGAACTATGGTTCAAACTTATGATGCCCTCAGAAAAAGCCTCTCTGACCTTTGTTTGCACTGAAGACCATTGTACCATCCCTGTAATCATAGGATTGCAGTACAGATGCTTGGCAACCGTCCTGCCTTTACAACCTCTTGCAGCATCCTACGATCATGTGATCACAACTTGCAGCCTTTTAATGTCCTTTGGCACAACTGAATTCATTTATCAATCATGTAATTTACTTAACAATCCCATGGTTCACTTTATGACTGCTGTTTATATTATCATCAAATTGCATCTCATCCCATGGAGAGTCCACTTAGGTCTGCACAACTTAAGACCAAAATTCCAGTCTAAGTTGGGGTTGGTAACTCAAGGGCTACGTGTAACAACATCCTGAAGTCCCTGAAATCTTCAAGTCCATCCTCCTGCTTAAGGCAAGAATCCTCAGACCATCAACTATCTAACCTTTGCTTGAAACTCTCCAGCGATAGAGCCTTTAGGGCAGTGATGGCGAACATATGACATGCGTGCCCAAAGTGGCATGTGGAACCGTGTTGCCTGGCACATGAGTGTTCCCCGTTCCCCTTTTGGATTTCTGGTGCACATGCGTGTGTGCTGATCAGCTGGCCTTTGTGCTTACAGCAGTGCCGAAAACTGGAAGAGCTGGTCTTCCATTTTCCGGTGTGAGCATGCATGCCGGCCAGCTGATCGGTGTGTGCACATGCACATGTGTGGCAGCAACCAAAGGACTTGCTGGCTCATGCACATGTGTATGCCAGAAACTAGAAGTAGATTTTCTGGCATGCACATGATCCCTAGGCAGTTCCACTTCCTGGTTGTGGTCCAGACGAGCGTGCACTTGCAAAGTGCTCCCTTTTTGGCACTTGGCACCATGCACACACACTTTCTTTTTGGCACTTGGTGCTGAAAAGGTTCACCATCACTGTTTTAGGGTTCCAAGAGGCAGATTGCTCCACTGCTTAAAATTTTAATTAATTTCTGGAGATAAGAGAACAGAAAAGAAATCTCACTGAATCCACTTTATGCTGTTTGCTTCATCTCTCCATAGTCCTCTTGCAAGTACTGTTGCCTTTACCATGTTTCTACATCATTTTTCCACCTTACATTCTGTTCTTTAAGAAAACACAACATTACTATTTCTTCAGTTGTAAGTTGAATCACTTTACTATTCTTGCCTTATGGGTGAGTTAGGGCACTGAAATCAATTCCTGAACCAATTCAGTAATTAAAAGGCCAATTTAGCAAGGCATTGTGGGTGGAAGTTAGCAATACAGGAATGAGTCATGTTTGACTTCATTCATGTCCCTCTGTTCCCAAGCATCGTGCATTTTTTCTTCATTGCTGAATCCATATAGGATTTTGAAAGACACCAACACCTAACTTTGGACCTCTTCCCATGAACATTTATGCACACATAATGTCAGCCATCCCAACTTGGTCAGTTAGAAAAAAAAAGACTCTTGGATCCATCATTAATGAAAGTACATTTTACTAAAGCCAAACTGGTTAAACAAAGCAAAGCCGGATCTGAGGTTTTTGCGCCCAAAGTATGTGATTAACTTTTCCCTCCTTCCCCCTTGGTTATCACAAGTTGTCTGCTTACATTTAAACAAATTGCTTTGGTAACAGTTTCTGTCTTGGCAGGCTGGATGATGTTTCATTCTATGGTATGACCTTGGAATGACCAGCGTCTTTCATGGGACAGCACAAAGAATAGTTTCGATTCCTGTTCTAACACAGGCTTCCTTAAAAAGCAAGAAGCAAAGTCTTGGTTCCTGCAAAACCTCTTTTATTTACACAATTGTGAATTCCTTTCATTCACAGTCAGCAAGGCTTCATAAACAGTCTTTCAGAGGAATGTTTATCCACACGGACCTTATCTCATTTGGAATGCTTCCAGATAACTAGTTTCCAAACGCAGGGCAAGGCAAAACTTGGCACAGAGTCTCTTATAATCACAAACAGAACTTTCCACACTTGAACCAACCGAATGTACAAATTGTTTCCTGCAAAAGTCCACTCCCCATTCGCTCCTCTTTTGTTTCCTATGAAAGCTTTACTCTTAAGTCAACCCTGCTTTCTTTGTTGTTCTTGTCTTCTGGCAGCTCTGCGCATGCACACACTGGGAACAGGCTCTAGCTGTTCTTCTGCCTCACTGCTGTCTAACTCCCTCTCTGCCTCTGATGCAGAACCATTGTCTGAGCTTTCCTCAGTCCCCAGGACTGGTCCATGTTCTTCCCCAACCTCCTCACTGTCTGACTCTGCTGCCAGCTCCACTGGCCTCCAATGGGCCACAACAATTCCCTTCATGCTACCTCTCCCTTCCCCCCCTCACCCTCTGCCACCCCTCTTCCCATTGCTTATGGCAGACTGATAGCAGGTGAAGCATGGCTGGCATAGCGGGGTGGAAGTCCTGACCATATATGTTCTTTCCCTTAGGGATTTCCCCCAACATATTCTGTGCCATATATTTGGATGCACAGTTTTCACCAAAATAGCTTCTTATCATATTGTCTTTTTTAATTTCAAGACAGTGCCACAAAATGAGACTGTCAGGGCAGAACTGTGTTGGGCGTAGAGGTGGGCAGAAAAAGAGATTCCCGTGTCATTTCCCCAGGCAATCTCAGATTCCATTCTCTCATTAATTGTCCTAAACTCAGCAAAAGAGTTTACTTCCTCCCCCAAATCTCTTGCTGTATTAAGTGGCCGTAATGTCTACCTACCTCACAGCTGTCTTCGGGTAGATTATTATAGTGTGTGAAATGCTATTGAGATATGAAAGAATGTGAAAGATGATGCCTTGGGCAGAATAGATTGAAACAAAAAATAAAATAAAAAAAGTACCTAGTTGAATTTAATTGCTTGCCTCTTCGGGCTGATCTTCCTACAAACTCCTCTCTGTACTGTTTCCGTGTTTGTGTGTAGTGAGCTCTTCACCACCAACCAACTAAGTGGGCTCCTGTGTACTTTAATCACCGAATAACAGCTTCAGCAATTCAGCAACAGCTTCAGAAGATTAGCACAGCTCCCAGTTCAACCAATGAGCATCTTCCTGGCTCTTAACTAATTCAAGATCCACAATGGAGTCAGCAGTTAGTAGAGGAAGAAGTTGGGGTCTTAAGAGAGAAATCCTGGCACGGTCATCTTCAGCCAGCCAGGAAACCTCTAGGCCTCTTCATGCAAAAGGCAGCAGATCCAGCAGCTGGTTGCTTTTCCATCCGCTCTAATCCCACCCTATCATCTCCCTCCTCCTCCTGGGAAAGAATAGGGAAATGGTGCTGCTCTTTTCCAGATAAAAGAAGTTTTGTTTTAGCTTACTCTATTCTGAGGTTGGATAAACTTTTGTCTTTGAGGGAGATGTCAGTGAATGATGTTAGAGTTGTAGCAGCAATCAAATCCAGCAGGCACACACAGATGACTGATTCAGCAGGATTCATTGACTTCTCTTTATATATAAGAATATATACAATATCCATGGAGCAGGGGTGGGTTCGTGCCAGTTCTAACCTCTTCTATAGAAGAGGTTCCACAAATCTACAGTGCCATTTAGAACCGGTTCCAGCTCTCTCCCCTCACCCGTCCGCACATCATCAAGATGAAGAGCAAGAGGAGGAATTCTGGGAGTTGAAGCTGTCAAGTTTGAACACCCCTGGGTTTTTTCTAAAGGGTTAGGGGTGCAAGGGTCTTGTAACTTGACAGCTTTAAGACTTGCACACATCAATGCCAGAGTTCCTGAGCCAACATGACTGGAGGAGGAATTCTGGGAGTTGAAGTCCACAGGTCTTAAAGCTCTCAAGTTTGAACACCCTTGGGGTTTTTTTTTCTAAAGGGTTGGGGTGCAAGAGTCTTGTAACTTGACAGCTTTAAGACTTGTGTGCTTCAAGTGCCAGAGTTTCTGAGCCAACATTTTGGTTGTTAAGCAAGAGGGTTGTTAAGTGAGTTTCACCACATTTTACAAGTTGGCCACGCCCACCCTGTCACATGACTGCCAAGCCACTCCCACTTCGTCACATGGCTGGCAAGCCACCCACCCAGTCACATGGCTGGCAAGCCACTCCCACAAAGCAGGTCACATCTACAGAAGAGATTCTAAAAATTTTTGAAACCCACCACTGCCATGGAGGTATTCTCAGAACCAGAAACATCATCACAGAAGCACAGTTAACAGAAGGACATGTTCACAGAAGGACAATAATAGGAGCACACAACTTATATTTATACATATCAGTTAACCCAGGGCTGAAATCCAGCAGGTTCTGACAGGTTCTGGAGAACTGGCAAATGCCACCTCTGGCTGGCCCCCAAGTGGGTGAGAATAGAGATTTTGCAGTATCCTTCCCCTGCCATGCCAACTAAGCCATGCCCACCAATCCATGCCCACACAACCGGTAGAAAAAAAATGAATTTCACCACTTAATTAACCTAAGTCATGTTTAGGCTCTGAATTGTTTCAGTTCCCAACCAAACAGCCCTCATTGGCTGACTTAGTTGCTATGCCTATACGTTGGCTAAACTTGTTACAGAGGTGGTATTCAGCAGGTTCTGACCAGTTCTGGAGAAATGGTAGAGGACATTTTGAGTAGTTCAGAGAACCAGCAAATACCACCTCTGACTGGCCCCGTCTTCATCTATTCTCTGCCTCCTGAGTTCCAGCTGATTGGCTGGGTCTTCTTCTATTGCCCTGCACAGGAAAACGGAGCTAGAAAGCAAGTTAGTGGGTTGGGGAGGGAATGGGGATTTTGCAGAATCCTTCCCCTGCCATGCCCACCAAGCCACGCCCACAGAACCAGTAGTAAAATTTTTGAATTCCACCACTGCCTTGTTACCATGTCCTATTACCATGCTCTATTTCAAACACTAGTAAAAGTATCACAGATTTATAGCAGGGGTGAAATGCTACCAGTTTGGACCGGTTCACCCAAACCGTAGTAAAAAAAATGTTACCAGTTCATGTGAACTGATAGTTCCAGCTGTGTAACAATCAGGTGTGCTGCACAATTTATATTCGCTAGAAATTGTGTGGCACAGCTGATTGTCGGAACTACTGGTTCGCCCAAACTGGTAGCATTTGTTTTACAATTCAGACAATCAGCTATGGGACAATCAGCTGTGTCATGCGATTTATATTAGCTAGAAAGCAGGAAATTCTGCTTTCTAGCAAATCTAAATTCCTCGGCACAGTTGTTCCCCCCCCTCTTGCTATTCTACTTACCGTATTTTTCAGACTATAAGATGCACCGGTGTATAAGATGCACCAAGATTTCGAAGACATAAGTAAGAAAAAAAGTTTTTGCCTTCCCCCAGCCTCCAGCAGCACTCTGCAGGCTTCAGCAGGGCAAGGCAAAAATGCCCTCGTTTTTGCCTTGCCGCAGCCCTGCTGAAGCTGGCAGAGGGCTGCTGGGG
This sequence comes from Thamnophis elegans, assembly GCF_009769535.1. NCBI lineage: Eukaryota > Metazoa > Chordata > Lepidosauria > Squamata > Natricidae > Thamnophis > Thamnophis elegans. The sequence goes on from NC_045552.1 coordinate 23,134,051, forward strand.
GCTGGGGGAAGGCAAAAAAGCCTCCGTTTTTTTTGCAAAAAACAACCTGTTTTTTTTCCAGAAATGGAATGTGGGGGTGGGGCTTCGGGAAGCCAAAAATGACTGTGTTCAGTGTATAAGACACACCAACATTTCCATGCTCTTTTAGGTGGGGAAAAGGTGTTTCTTGTACTCCAAAAATAGGGTACCTTTGCAGACTCAGAAAAGTCTTCTGAATCCTCCTTTTTCAGTGCTGCATGGTAGCGCCTGTGGTGTGCGTACAAGCAAAGTGCACATGGATGTGTGAAGCAAACCAGTAGCGAAGTGAACTGGTAGCAGACTTCAGAGCATTTCACCCCTGGTTTATAGGTTTGCTGCAGGCATTCTAGCTATCTGTTGGTGAACTTGACTCCTCCTCCTCCTCCTCCTCCTCCTCCTCCTCCTCCTCCTCCTCCTCCTCCTTCTCCAACTGCAGAGTTGAAGGAACACCATTTCTTGAGATCAAACACAGCAATCAAGTCCACCTTCATGCCCATGTCAATTGTGTCTGGTTACTTTTGCTTGATCCCAGTTTTGCATCAATTAAACTTTGAGGGCTCTATTTTACAAGAATTAAATCTGGGCAGCCTTGGGCCATTTTGCAAGTGTGCCCTGAAATCCTGATTTGATGGTCCAATTTGTTTGTGAAAATGACAAGGGAAGCCTATCCCATATGGGGGAGAGCTAGCGAGCAAATTCCAACTGTTTCCCAATCAACCAGAAAGACACTTTGCATTGTTTTAACTCGTTTACTGACAGCCGTGCAGCACACTGGTGATTAGGAGAGGAAACCAAATGGGAAGCAAGTGTGAGAAGATCTGGTGGGTGTTACAATTTTGACATATGTTGACATCGGACACATTTACAAGACCGGCTCAGCATATGCTGAGTCAATATTGATTGTTGGAGTGTTGGGAAACTCATGTTGATTTCAACCTGGTTATAATCTGAAAAATATGGCAATGGATCAGGGAGAGAAAGGAACAAGAAGGAAAGCAATTGTTGTAAAGAGAGAGAATGAGAAAGAAAGAGAGGAAGAAGAGGAGGAGGAGGAGGGGGAAGAAGAAGAAGAGGGGAAGGAAGAGGAGGTTGTTGTTGTTGCAGAATCCCATATTCACTGAAAACCTGAAGATTTATTTGAATAAATAAGTAGAGAGAATGCCAGGCTTCAGCTGTTTCCCTTGATATCCCACCTTTCTGCCTAGGTAAAATTTCTTCCTTCACTATTTATTTATTCAATTGATTTTTTTAAAATTGCATTTATACTGTACACTAGCCACTTCACTTAAGTGACTCTGGGCAGTTTACAACAACAGGATAAAACCATAAAAATATATGAAGAAAAGCAGAGATTTGAAACAACATTAAAGGTAAAGGTTCCCCTTGCACATATGTGCTAGTCATTCCCGACTCTAGGGGGCAGTGTTCATCTCTGTTTCAAAGCCGAAGAGCCAGCACAGTCCGAAGACATCTCCATGGTCATGTGGCTGGCATGACTAAACGCCAAAGGCGTACGGACCACTGTTACCTTCCTACCAAAGGTGGTTCCTGTTTTTCTACTTGCATTTTTTACGTGCTTGCAAACTGCTAGGTTGGCAGAAGCTGAGACAAGTAACGGGAGCTCACTCTGTTATGTGGCGATAGGAATTCCAACCGCCAACCTTTCTGATCAACAAGCTCAGGGTCTTAGCCACTGAGCCACTGCGTCCCTTGAAACAACATTATAAACAGGCTAAAATAAAAATAGCAGCCAAGTTAAACATCCAAAGGCTAGGAGGTTAACAAGGCAGCCAGAGTCTCCTCAGGCCACTAGCCACTCCCATGACTGCAGAACACATTGGACTTCTAGACCCCAAGGCTAATTGGCAAAGCCAGGCCTTATACACTTCTAGATAATCGGAAAAGTGAGCGCTTTACCTCTAGGGCAGTGATGGCTAACCTTTTTCTCATTGCATGCCAAAAGTGAGGGGAATGCAAGGGGTCCTGCACAGGCATGCCCACACCCATATTTCTATGCCCGTGCACCCTGCCCTTGCCCCCCCCCCCCGCTTTTGGCACACAATGGACCTGTTTTTCGCCCTCCCCAGGTTCCAGAGGCTTCATAGGAGTCTGGGGAGGGTGAAAACACCTGCCACTCCCACCTCCTAGAGGCTCTCTGGAGGCTTTAGGAGGCTTCCCTGAAGCCTCTGGTTGGCGAAAAATGACCCTGCAGGCAACCTAGAAGTATGGGAAGTGACTTCTGGTTTCCCCATAGGGCTATTTTTCGCCCTCCAGAGGTTTCAGAGGGCTTCCCTGAAGCCTCCAGAGGGTGAAAAATGGCCGTAAATGAAGGCCGAAGTCAGCTGGCCAGTGCTGGAGCTGACAAGGCAATGCCTCGTGTGCCCTAACAAATGGCTTCGTGTGCCACCTGTGGCACGTGTGCCATAGGTTTGCCATCACGGCTCTTGGGGAAAAAATATAAAGGGACATTTTACTTTGCCAGCCCTGGGTTGTATACTCTCGAAGGCTGTCCAGTCTGAATATAAAGACACACAGAGCCCAATCGAGTTTCCATGCGAATCTATAGGAAATGAGTCAGAACTTTTCATGAAAGGACCATCAGACTAATGTCAAGGGAGGCCATTCATATTAAGCATCATTAGTAAAAAAAGGAATAAAACACCCCACTGTTATTAGAACTACTAGCAAGAAGACATATTCTAAAAATGCGAAGAAGAGCAATATATTTCCATACGGTCTAAATTTAACAATAGCTTTGAATTAATTAAGCATTAATGTTGCATGGATCTCTTTCCCTTTTGTTTCTCTTTGTTTCTCTTTTTGTGTCCGATGATATACTCCTTTCATTGTGCTCTTATTCTCTCTCTCTCTCCTTTTCCCTCTCCCTCTCCCTCTCCCCCCCTCTCTCAGCAATAGCAGCAATGTATATCAAATATGCATGCAGTCACATGCACCCTCTCCAACTTGCATACGAATTGACACAATGAGTACAATTGAAATAGAAAAAAAAAAGTCAGCTGAATTGGGCAAACTATAAGTGGATTATCTGCAACCAGGGCATTTGGAATGTAGCTTCCAGTCCCTTCTATACTTCTTTGCCAAGGATTTTTCATTACCATCTAATATCTGGCTCTTTCGTTCCCCCTAAAATTGAAGGGGATTCTTTTCCATGCACAAAACTCCCTGCATTTCCTTTTGCAAGAGTTATTGAGATGAAAGGAATGGGGTTACAGGCAGTGGTAAGATTCAAATAATTTAGCAACCGGTTCTCTGCCCTAATGACCAGCTGGGTAGGCAGGGCTTGGTAGTCATATGATCGGGTGGGCATGGCCAACTCAACATCACTCATGTCGATGGGCCCTTTGCCTTAGTTGTTACAATGTAATAAGAGTTAGCTGGAAAGGCAATTTCTGTAAGCAGGGCAATAAAGATGAGGCTAGAAACAACTCCAGAATGTCTCCTTCCTGCCTTGCTTACAGGATTAGCCCTTTCTTCCAACAACTGGTTCTCCCAACTGCTCAGAAAGTTAACAACCAGTTCTTCCGAAATGGTGAGAACCGGCTGAATCCCACCACTGGTTACAGGTAGTCCTTGAATTACAATCACAAGTGGGACAGGAATTTGTAAGCTAAACAATTAACAATTGTTGATGAGAAAGACAAGAAAAGTCTGGATTGTGGCAGTACTTGGTGACAGCAGAAGAGAAGAGAAAGAACTGGAAAAGATAACAAAATGCAAATACCTGCAAACAGAAATAGAACGACTGTGACAAAGGAAAGCAAATATAGTGGCAATAGTCACCTTGGGTGCAAACCAGGAGTAGGTTCCGGCTGCCATTACTACCAGTTCGTTAGTAAAAAAAAAAAAATGCTCTGCGTGCATGCACATTTTCATTTAAACTGATCTGCGTATGCGCACAACATTAAAAAACTAAACTAAAACTAAAAATTACATTTTAAAATAAAGATTTTTCTGCGCATGTGCAGAACAGAAAATAAAGATGCTGCTGCTGATCCTAGACCCGGTGTGGTCACGTGTTCGCCGGAGTTACTACCTATTTGGCTGAACCAGACTGAATAGGTAGGAACCCACCTCTGGTGCAAACCCAAAAAAGCTGGACACCACTTGAATACCATCGGCATTGACAAATTCACCATCAGTCAACTTCAAAAGGCAGCTATACTGGGAACAGCTTACATCCTGCAACAATACCTCTAACACGATCAAGTATCCACATCTGCCTATCCCAGATCCTTGGGAAGGGGGTCAAAAATACCAAAGCCAATCTAAACATCTGGCTGACAGAACTACACTACAGCACTATGCCTAATTTTCAGCAATAGATTGTTGATACTGCTATTTGTTTTGGTTTTTTCTTTCTTTCTTTCAAGAAATAGATAAAAGGGAAAATATTTCAAATAATATACTGAACATTTTTGGATATTTTTGTTTTATAATATAATTTCCAAGCTATTTTCCACATTTCACATGTTTTATTTTCTAACCTTTTTTATGACAACACTTATGAATTCTGAATTTGTGCTGGTTTTCTTAAAAAAAAAATTGCATGCAACTCCATTTCTCTGCAAGATAAAATACTTTTTAAAAATAAAACTATAAAGTTAAAAATAAAATGTAACACTATGTAGATCCATTTCATTGGAACTTCATTTCACCTGGAACTAAGGAGAAATTTCCTGACAGTGAGAACAATTAATCAGTGGATCAGCTTGTCTCCCCCCAAAAAAGAGAAGGACCAGGGCAGACATGATAGCAGTGTTCCAATATTTGAAGGGCTACCAGAGAGAGGAAGGGCTCAAGTTATTTTCCAAAGCACTTGAAAGACAGACAAGGAATAATGGATAGAAACTGACCAAGGAGAGATTCAACCTAGAAACAAGGAGGCATTTTCTGACAGTGAGAACAATCAACCCATGGGACAGAAGTTGCCTTAGGAAGTTGTGGGAACTTCGTCACTTGTGGCTTTCAAGAAGAGATTGGACAGCCATTTGTCAGAAATGGTGTAGAGTCTCCTGCTTGAGTGGGGGGTTGGACTAGATGACCTATAAGATCCCTTCCAACTCTGTTAATCTGTTAATTGTGAGTGCTTCATCACTGGAGATTTTCAAGAAAAGATTGAACGACCATTGTCCTGGATGCTATAAGGTCTCCTGCCTTGAGCTGGGAATTAGACTAGAAGACCTCTAAGGTCCCTTCCTGCTCCATGTTTCTATGCAATTCTAATTCTTTGCTGGGATAATAATAGTTCAGGGTGGAAATTATTTCACTGGCCAAAGAAGATGAAATTTCTCATCCATTCTGGATGGATTCAAGATATTGAATAGGTGTCTGTACTTCATAAGTCAAAGTGCATGTCAATAATGCATGCTATCTCATCAATGTAACTGGTAGATTAATCAACACATGCCTTGATTAATTAATCAATGGAAGCTGGTTTTCATCAGTGTGAGCAAATACTAATCAGAGACACAGCCATCACTTATTGTATTTATTCAGTTCAGAGCCTTTTTGGATTCCAGTGTAGTTCTGTGACTGGGGATTAAAACAAAAATTACATTTGTCTTCCTAATACAACACTGAAGGTTTATGTAAACCTTGAGTGTTGGTTTACATAATTGTAATTCAGCTAGTATCTCCATTTCAATATACCAGAAAATCCCAAAGGTGCTTTTTCAAGAGGCAACTGAACTTTCTATTTTTTCTTTGAAGAGGTTTCACTTCTCATCCAAGAAGCTTCTTCAGCTCTGATTAGATGGTGGAGAATGGAAGCTGAAGAAGCTTCTCAGATGAGAAGCGAAATGTCTTAAAAGAAAACCAGAAATTCAAGTTGTGTCTTAGGGGAAAAATAAGCATCTTTGAGACAACCATGACCTGGATAACTGAGAAGCTCCATAGAAATATACCAGAAAAGTTATCTGCTGTGAAGTTTTTCTATTTTAATCAAAATTACCATAATTTTCAGAGTATAAGATGCACCCTTTTCCTTCAAAAAAGAGGGTGAAAATCTAGGTGCGTCTTATACACTGAATACAGCATTTTTGCCTCCTGAAACCCCGCCCCTTCACCAAAATGGCTGTGCATAGCCTGTAGGAGGCCTCCAGCGTGCTCCTGGGGGCTGGGGAGAGCAGAAATGAGCAAAAAATGGGCTGCTGTTTGCTCAATTTTGCCCCCCCCCAGGAGCACTCTACAAACCTCCTAAAGGCTGTTTATGCTGTTTTTTAAAAAACGGGCTCGTTTTCGTGAAAAATGGGCCATTTGGGGAGGTCTGTAGAGTGCAAAACCTTTTTTTAATTTGCCTCTTCAAAATCTTGGTGCGTCTTATACTCCACCGCATCTTATACTCTGAAAAAATATGGTAAATCGATTCAGGCAATTCTAACTTTTTCCCGTAGCTTCTTATGAAATACAGATATAAAGGTTCATTTAGCGACCCGTTCAAAGTTACGATGGCACTGAAAAACGTGTCTTATGTTCATTTTTCACATGATTGTCGCAGCATCCCCATGGTTACGTGTTCAAAATTCGGACGCTTGGCAAACCGACTCATATTCACATTATTTGCAATGTCCCAGGGTCACGTGATCTGCTTTTGTGACCTTCCGGCAGGCAAAGTCAACCGGGAGGTCAGATTCACTTAACGACTACATTACTGGCTTAACAACTGCAGTGATTTACTTAACAACTGTGGCAAGAAATGTCCTAAATGGGTTAAATTCATTTAACAAAGGTCTAGTTAGCAATAGAACATTTGGGCTCAATTGTGGTCATAAATCAAGGATTACATCTACACTTTCGGGAGGCCATCAAAATCTTGTAAGGTAAAGGAAGCGTCTCCATACACCGGATCCTTCAAAATTTTGTTGTTGGACTTCACAGTCCAACAGAGCACCAACCCAGCAGATATCCAGTATGGATTTACTCAGGGACGGGCTTCAAAAATTTCAGCAATGGGTTCTCTGCCCTGTTGCTGTGTGGCTATGGTGGGCGTGGTCTAGTCAGCCTCCTGCACCACAGGGGAAATGTTTTTGCCTTCCACAGGATTCAGTGGCATTCCTCAAGCCTCTGGGAGGGTGATAAACTGCTTCCCCCCAGGCCTTCCAGAGTCCTTCCGGAGGTCGGAAATGGACCCATTTCCAGCCTTCTGGAACTTCTGGGAAGCCAATTTCTCCCCTCCCTAAGCCTCCATGCAGGCCTTGCACTTACTTCACATCCAAAATGGGCTGCGTGGAGACTCCTGGGAAAGGAGGGGTGGGCGGGGCCAACCAGGGGTGGGATTTGGAGGTTCTCCAAACCGGCCATAACATTAGCTCCAGGTTCTCCCGAACCTGGGTGAACCCGTAACAGCCCAGCCCAGCCCTGGATTTACTGGAAGTGATTAAAGAAGAAGGGGATTTAAATTTCCCAGAAAGCACTGGAGTAGCATTATGGGAAATTAAAATGACTACCTGCTAATGCCTCTTAGATTTAGCTCCCTGGCTCTTTCAACAAAGCTGTGTTGAAACATTATAGTGACTGATGATTAAGAATTGAATCAAATCAAATTTATTACAGCCCTAAGGCCAGATAGAAATATTGTACGGAATAAAAGAAGTATTACTTCTCCCTCCCTCCCTCCCCCCTCTCTCTGTATTTAGATGTAGATGTAGATGTGTATAAGCGAAAAATGATCGGTATAATGGAGTCTAAAAATAATTAAGAACATAGTTACTAAAATAAATCCAAATACAATTTTATCATGAGAAGTTCGTCTCCTGAATAATGGTATGGTGTCTCCAGAAGAAATGGTAACACAGAACTGTGTGACTTGAGGGGTTATTTTTGAGTCCTTGTCTGAAATGAATAGCATTAAATAGAAATCAATGATTAAGACAATTTGGGGTGACATTTTGCTAGTTTCCTACAGATGCCAAACCTACACCCTCGGATCTCCAAGAAATGCTGTCACAGTCTCACAAATTACCCTAAACCATGATTCAGAGGAGATATTCTAATGGCTCATACCAGATCGCCTGAACCAGTAGCGGAAATTGTGGGGAGCTGGTACACCAGCATTAGATTGGGGTTCCAGCTTGCAAAATGTCTTGGCCAACACAGCCCCTATAGTGGTAGGATTCAAATAATTTAACAACCAGTTCTCTGCCCTAATGGGCAGCTGGGTAGGTGCGACTCGGTGGTCATGTGACTGGGTGGGCGTGACCAACTCAATGTCACTCAGGTCGCTGGGCGCTTCGTCTTAGCTGTTACAATGTAATAAGGGTTAACCGGAGAGGCAGTTTCTGTAAGCAGGGCAATAAAGATTAGGATAGAAACAACACCAGAATGTTTCCTTCCTGCCTTCCTTATAGGATTAGCCCTGTAGAGTGAAAAAACCAAAAGATTTTTTCCAACAACCGATTCTCCCAACTGCTTAGAAAGTTAACAACTGGTTCTCCCGAATAGGTACCAGCTGGCTGGATCCCACCAATGAGCCCCTAATGGAAAACCATACCGATTTGCAGTACATAAAACTTTTCAAGCTTGAAACCCTGTACACCTGAAGTGGGCATCCAGGCATCTAAAGTAGAAGCTTGGCTTGAGTTTCTTTCTTTGGATCTTGCAGGAAATTCTCCCAATACTTTCCTAATGGTAAGAATAATCACTTCTGTCCTTGAACTCTATCATATGTTTACATTTTGACCTCAATATCTCTGCCAAATCCTCTACACACCTCTCTGCATCGTAGCCAGGAGTCGTATTCACTTACTTTCCCTACCGGTTCACAAATGCAAGCTCATGCACCGAGTGCACCCAGCCTTCTATACATATGCTTTGAAAGAATGTGTGGCTTGCATGCATGTGTGCAGCTTGAAAACGTACCTAAATAGGACAGCATAGAGCCAGGGTAGGTGGGCGGGTCAGCAGGCCCAGCCAGGATTTCTACTACTGGTTTGAGTGAACCAGTCCGAACTGGTTAAATACCACCTTTGATCATAGGAGAGAATGGTCAAGGAAAGTCAAAGGATGATTTGGCCCAGTGGTGGGATACAACCGGTACGCCCTGGTATGGGCGTACTGCTGCCTGTTGGGAGCACTAGGTACCATGCTCCAGAGGGCCCACCCACCCACCATCCCTCCTTACCTGTATTTGAGCCAATCGGGGCTTTCGCTCCACTGAGCAGCTGGAGTGTCGCAGGTGGTAAGTACGCATGCGTGTGCTGTGATGTGCTGTGCACGTGCTGCATGCATGCACAAGATGGACGCCCTGCCCTGTTGCACCGTACAGGGTTGCAACGGGATCCGGAACCCACCACAACTCCAGCATACAGGTGGTCCTCTAGCTGCTACCACCATTGGCCCCCAAATTTCTATTATTAAGCAAGGCAGTTGTTCAGTGAGTTTTGCTCCATTTTACAACCTTTCTTGCCATGGTTCTTAAGTGGACCACTGCAGTGGTAAGTTAGTTGTTAAGCAAATCTGGCTTCTCCATTGACTGCGCTTCTCAGAAGGTCACAAAAGGGGATCACTTAACTCTGGGACACTGCAACGGTCATAAATATGAACCAGTTGCCAAGCACCTCAATTTTTATCACATGACCATGGGGATGCTGCAATTTTCATATGTCCATGAAAAACAGTCATGCCATTTTTCCCATGCTTTTGTTAACTTCAATGACTGAATGAAGCGTTATAAGTCAAGTACTAACTGTAGTAAAGTGCTCTAAAGCATACTTCAAGTTCCCATGTCATCACCATACCAAGCATTGAACAGAATGAGTATTGATATTCCTTTGTTACCCAACAATGTTATTTTGAAATGAGGGATATCTGAAACAGTCATCCAAGGGTGAAATACAGCAGGTTCTGACAGGTTCTGGAGAACCAGTAGTGGAAATTTTGAGTAGTTTGGAGAATCGGTAAATGCCACCTATGACTGGCCCCAGAGTGGAGTGCGATTGGAGATTTTGCAGTATCCTTTCCCTGCCACGCCTACCAAGCCACACCACGCTCACCAAGCCATGCCCACAGAACCGGTAGTAATTGTTTTTGAAATTTACCACTCCTTCATTCCCCCGCTTTTTTTTTTTTGTTGCCATCGGAGCTAAGTAGGAAGATGAAACTGGACTGCACCAAAAGGGAAAAAAAGACTGATGCCTTGGTAGTGGCAGATGGGCTGCTGGGTCCTTTTCTAGTTTCTGAGCCTTGCCCAAGGCAGCCAATCCCTGGCCCAACCACTGTTGGGTCCCTACATGTGCTTGGTTCCAGGGATGGGCTTCAAAAATTTGCAGCAATGGGTTCACTGCCCTGTTGCTGAGTGGGAGTGGCCATGGTGGGCATGATCTAGCTGGCCCCCTGCACCAGCGGGGGGTGTTTTTCACCCTCCCCAGGCTCCAGAGGCTTTCCTTGAGCCTTTGGGTGGGCAAACACTGCTTTTCCCGGGCTCCAGAGGCCCAAAACAGGCCCGTTTCCAGACTTCCGGAATCTCCGGTAGGCCCATTTCCCCCCCTCCCTGAGTCTCTGTGCAGGCCCTGCACTTACCTCTGCATGGTGAATGGGCCACATGGAGACTCCTAGGAGAGGAGGGGAGGGGTAGGCGTGGCCAGCCAGGAGTGGCATTTGGGGATTTGCCGAATTGGGCAGAATCCTAGCTAGAGGATCGTCTGAACCCATGCGAACCCCCAGTAGCCCACCCCTGCTTGCTTCATTTCTGAAGCTATGCCATAAAACAGTGACAGCAGCCTTGTGATATGACAAAAGGACAGGATGCTGACCAAACAATAGGAACATATTTGTATCGTTTACAGATTTAGGACCACTGGTTGGCCTTTTTTAAGGTTAATGAGAGCTGCATCTAGAATGCTTGGCCTCTTTCCAACCTCCCCCACCCCCAACGGAAACTTTGTATGGTGCCTAATGAAATCAGCCACTTTGTTTCGCTCCTTCCACTCTCTACACGTCCTCCATGGCAAATGTGGACCCAAAGACCTCGTTCTGATGCGATTTTTGTTTTTTAATCAGCCTCCAATTCATCCCATCGCTGGGATGGCTGGAGAGCGCCTTTTGTCTTGCTGCAGCCCGCACATCCAAGCCCTGTTGATCTCGTTATGCCTTTGAAATGCTCCTTGTTGCTCATGCAAGTGCTTTGCATGTGCCGGGAAAATTAATAATATCCTTGCCTTTGGGAGAAACAATAGAAGCTGAGTGGGGGGAAATGAAGAACAGCTCATCAGCAAAGTGGCACGGAAGGTTTTTCTAGATAAGCCACACCGGAGATGTTCCCCTGGCTTGGGTGCTTGGCCTGGATTGGGCAAATTTGCTAGGGAGCAGCAGGAAGAAGAAAGAGGGGAAAGCAACTTTTGGTGTGTAGGGATTTAGAGAGACAACTCACAGCTCCCCAAGACTAGAATTTGCAGGCCTAAGGGAGCGTTTTCCAAACGTAGCAACTTTAAGATGTGTGCGCTTCAGCTCCTACAATTCCCCAGCCGGCCCACACAAACTAAAGTTGCCGTGTGTGAAAGGATTTCCAGATTGCACTGTCAAAATGTGAAACTTCTGTATGTTAAAGTTGTCCACATTCTTCCTGATAAGGTATTAAGAAGTGTGGGTTTTTCCAGTTGTGAGGATTGGCAAAATAAGCAACACTATGAGGAAGATAACAATAAAGGTTTTCCCTGTCCACTCATGTCCAGCTCTAGGGGGAGTTGCTCATCTCCATTTCTTAGCCAAGAGAGCCAGCATTGTCCAAGGACATTTCCATGGTCAGGCGATTAGTATGATTATATTCTGAGGTACACAGAACGCTGTTATCTTCCCACCAAAGTGGTACCTATTTATCTACTTGCATTTGCATGCTTTCAAACTGTTAGATGGGCAGGAGTTAGAGCAAGTAATGGGAGCTTACCCCGTCATTTAGCACTCGAGTCTCAAACCAAGACTGTCAATTTTCCAACTGACAAGCTCAACATCTTTAACTGCCATTGTGCCCTTGGCAACACTATAACAACAATAGTAATAATAAAAATAATGGTGTATATCATAATGGTGTAATCATAAAGCTGTTCTGAACTTTTTTTGGAACAGCATATATCTTGTGATGATACCTTTAATACAATCAAATATCCATATCTGTCTATCCCAGCTCCTTTAGGTGGTGATACTCATCTCCATTTCTAAGCCAAGAAGCCAGTGCTGTCCAAAGACGTCTCTGTGGTCATGTGGCTGGCATGACTAAAATCTGAAGGAACAGAACACTGTTATCTTCCCACCAAAGGTGGCTCCTATTTTTCTACTTGCATTTTTACATGCTTTCGAACTGTTAGGTTGGCAGAAGCTGGGACAAGTAACAGGAGCTCACTCTGTTATGCGGCACTAGGGATTCAAACCGCCAAACTGCCGACCCTCCTGATCAACAAGCTCAGCGTCTTATCCACTGAGCCAACCCATCCCTATGGCTGACTATGTAACAAACCAATAATAATTACAATAATAAGACCTCATTTCAGAGGTTAAGTTTCCATTTAACAGAAGGTGATATTAGTGAGACATGACAAAACACCTAACTATGAGCAAACATACTACTAGTTGCACAGCACAATCTGAAGGGAAAAAAAATCCTACCTACATTAGAGTTATTGAAATGCACTAAATGTAAAAGAGAAAAAGAAGTAACAATGATAACAGCCAAAGGAAAATAAGACCCCTCAGAAGGTCAGTTTAGCATCAACTTGAGATTCATTCTAGTCTTACATTTACATTTCTATGCAAGCCATTCAGTTGTGGTTTCCACTCCAACATAATTGTTATTTGCCGAGAAAGCCTCTCTCAGGGGTCTACGTGGGGCTCAGAGGCATTCTTGTACGCAGTTGAGAGACTTTGCTCCTTTGGGCCTCCTTCAATATCCTTTCTCAATTCGAGGATTCTAAATGTCAGAAGTGGGAATTCTTAGCTGATTTCCCCCCCACTTTCTTGGGCGCAAGACTCCATGGCTGGTACCATGTCATTATGATCTGGGAATTGTTACAATTTAATCCCATTAATTTCAACTCTCTGCATAAATGGGATGCTGTACCCATGAAATGCATTGTGTCGAAGTGCATCTTCTTTTATGGGAGCTAGAGAAAAATTGTAATTTTTCGGACTATAAGATGCATCGGTGTATAAGATGCACCAAGATTTTGAAGAGGCTTCAGCAGGGCTGGGAGAAGGCAATAACACCCCTGTTTTTCACCAAAACGGGGGCATTTTTCCCTTTCCCCAGCTCTGCTGAAGCCTGCAGAGTGCTTCTGACGGTGGGGGAAGAAACCCCACCCCCATTTTTCACCCATTTTTCACAAAAATGGGATGCGGGGCAGGGTTTCAGGAGGCCAAAAATGGCTGTATTCGCTGTATAAGACACACCAACATTTCTACGCTCTTTTAAGGGGGGAGAAGGTGTGTCTTATACTCTGAAAAATACGGTATGTATAGGCTATTCTGGGGTGCTGTTCATATATACACAAGCACTCATGTACTTTTCTATTTGTATAATAAAATCCCACGTATTCCTTTTTTGTGTGTAACGATGTGGCTAACGGCTGGTGTTTGACGGCTTGGCAGCTTCCCATTTAATTTTATTTTAATTGAAGCCATCCACAAAGAACAATCAGCTGACCGTAGAAATGCTGGTGGTTCTCCTGGCGCCCAGAGACATTACGTTACCTGCCCTTGATTACTGAACAAAGAGATGCTTTTGTGGCTTTGTAAACAACCTTTCTCCCCTACTTCTGAAGCTCTAAATGAATATTCAAAGAAGGAATCAGACAGAGTAATTTTCACCCAGGAGCCAAGTGCGAATTAAAACATTCGTCACTTTTAATTCCTACCTTGCCGCTTCGCTTCACGAGACCTTCCTTTTCCCGTTTCTTCTCTCCCCCAACAGATGATTTGAAGGAGAAGAAGTTTGAGACTGGTTAAAAGGCACATCTTGGCAATGATGACTTAATATAAAGGGTGGCATTGGTGGCTGTGGGGTGTGGTCAAAAAAAGTCAAGATGGTGGTACAATTGACATGGCACACATTTAAAACAAGTGGGGCTTCGATAGCCATCATCAGCACCAGAGGTGGTTTACTCCTGGTTTTACTACCGGTTCACTTCACACATGCGTGCACAGTTCAATGTAAATTGTTCTTTGCACATGAGCAGAACAATTTACAGTGAACTGTGCATGCGCACACACTACTAAACAACTTGCTGGCAATGGCAGCAGTGACCAGGGAACCAGTTTGGGAGCATGGCCAGCCTGGGTCACTGCTAGTTCTGTGACCCTGGCCAAAATAGCACTACTAGTTCAGCCAAACTGGGAGCAACCACCTCTGATCAACACCATGTTGCCTTTTTTTATCCTTCCACACTGACACCTGTGAGTCGTTTAAATGGTGCCATTGTTTTTGTCCTTGTCTAGACCAGGGTTCCCCAACCTTTCCGGCTTGTATGGACTGGCGGGGGTGAGGGGGGAGAAGGCATGGTTCTGTGCAAGTGACAGGCAAGCCACAATTACGTACAGCTCTATCTGTGCAAGTGGCTCCACTGCTCGCTCAAGTGGAGCGCACACATACGCTCACCCACTGCTCACATGTGCGCATGGGTGCTTTCACTGCCCAGTTCTGAATATCTCATGGCTCAAGGCTGCTGCCCTGATATTGGGGACACCAGGTCTAGACTGATTTAAATTAAAGGTAAAAGTTCCCTTCGCATATATGTACTAGTCATTCCTGACTTTAGGGGGCAGTGCTCATCTCTGTTTCAAAGCCAAAGAGCCAGCATTGTCCGAAGATGCCCCCATGGTCATATGGCTGGCATGACTAAATGCCAAAGGCGCATGGAGCTACTTTCCCACCAAAGGTGGTTCCTATTTTATATTCTTATATGCTTTCGAACTACTAGGTTGGCAGAAGCTAGGATAAGTAATGGGAGCTCAGTGTGTCATGCGGTGCTAGGGATTTGAACTGCCAAACTTCTGACCTTTCTGATCGACAAGCTCAGCACCTTAGCCACTGAGCCACCACATCCTTTAGTGTGTTTAAAAAGTTTTAAACTTTATTATTATCATTATTAATGCCTGCATTTAGCTTTTGGTGATGCGTCCAGCATAGGAGACATCTCAGTCTTGGCCATTTTAAGAAATCTGGACTTCACTTCCCCAAATCCTAGCTGGGGAATTCTGAGTAGTAGTAGTTCCCACTACTTAAAGTTGCCAAGTTGAGAAACACTGCATAACAGCATTTGAGATTCGAGAGCTCCCAGCGCATTTGGATGGTAAATCAGAATCCTTTGCTTCAAAATGTTGTTAGCCAGACCTCTTAAATTGGGGTGGGGGCGGGTGGGTGGGGGTGGGGTGGGGCTCTCTGTTGCAAAAAGTCTGAACCTTTATGGAAAAATCTTGCTCTGAGACTCAGGATCATAAGGCTTAAGGCATGAATCAATGCTTTAAGAAATCACCAGGAGGCCCTATTATTTGAGAATTTACTATTTCCACATTGTCCCCTAATTCCATTGACCTGTTCTGGTCCTTCCAAGGATCTTAATTATCAGGCAGCTATTGACAAAATCCTGGAAAACCCAAAGTGTTCCTCAACCTTGGCAAATGTAAGAAGTGTGGACTTCAATATACAGAAGTGGTATTCTTTATCTTTTATTACAGCATCTCCTTTGGAGCTAGAGCCAGTTCTGGCCAAAATATTCACCCATTAATAGGGCTAGAAAGACTTCAGAGATGGAAGAAGAATATAAAATGATTTTATCTTAGACAGTTTGCTGGGATCAGCAAAAGGAACAAGTCAGCTAGACCAATTAATTACTTTTACTAGCATCCTTGGAGTTAGAATCTCTGATAATTTGGCTGATAACTTCTCATTTTTCTCCTCTGCATCTGCCAAGATAACATTGATGCCTGGAATCTATGTTTAGGGCAAGTCCCAATGCTAAAATGTATCAAACAGTAATAAAGGGCATCTCTGAACTTATTTTTTTTTAAAGGATAAGAAAATCATCCCTGGGTTGTTACTTTATGCTATGTGGGATTTAAGAGGATCAAGAATTCTTCCTTCTAGCATCCCATGTCAAAGGGTGGGCGAATTGATAAGGAGGCAATGTAATAGGTCAGTGGCAGCATCTGGCTGACCTTATCTTGGTTCAGAAACTAAGCAGGATTGGGAGTGGTTAGAAATTGGATGGAAAATCACTAGAAGCTGGCAAATCTGCTGACTATAAACAACCATGTTTCCCTGAAAATAAGACAGGGTCTTATTTTCTTTTGACACCCCCCCCCCCAATAATTATTTTTGAATGCAGGAGGCAGCGAGCGTGGTCACCTCATGGCTGCTGCTGTGTTGCAATATTTTCAGGGAGGCAGTGATGGGTTTCAAAAATTTTTAGAACCTCTTCTGTAGGTGTGGCCTGCTTTGTGGGAGTGGCTTGCTGGCCATATGACTGGGTGGGAGTGGCTTGCCAGCCATGTGACTGAGTGGGAGTGGCTCGGCAGTCATGTGACTGGGTGGGCATGGCCAACTTGTAAAATGTGGTGAAACTCACTTAACAATGCTCCTGCTTAGCAACCAAAATGTTGGCTCAGAAGCTCTGGCATTTGAAGTGTGCAAGTCTTAAAGCTGTCAAGTTACAAGACCCTGGCATCCCTAACCCTTTAGAAAAAAACCCTCAGGGGTATTCAAACTTGACAGCTTTAGGACTCTTAGAAATGAGCCAGCCAATCAGTAAGCGGCGGGTGGGGCAAGCGTGGTGCAGACAGGCAGGGGAAGGGAGCTGGAACCGGTTCTAAACACCATGATAGATTTGTGGAACCTCTTTTACATAAGAGGTTAGAACTGGCAGGAACCCACCCCTGCAGGGAGGGATTATTTTCGGGGGAGTCTTTATTTTAGTGCATGCGCTCAAAAGTCCAATTGGGCTTATTATCCAGGGAGGTCTTATTTTCAGGGGAAACAAGGTATTGACCCGATTTTCTGGAAGAAGAGGAAGGCAACCATTTCCAGAAACTCTGGATAAGAAAACTGCATGGTTGGGTCTATAAAATCACCTGATGTAATGGCTCCAAGTGGTCATCCTTTTGATGGTCATGGAAATGTTAGTGATTTTCTACTCCATTTTTAGATCTCCAACAACAAAGACAGAGAAAGAGAGAGAACATTTAATATCCCACGCATGTATTTCAGAGTAGTGGAACCATCCATGAAAAGGGCCTGATTTGGAATAAAGATGGGGAGGTGCCCCTCTTTATTCAAGCTCTTCTGGACTTTGTTCTTGTTTTCATTCTCTCTTGTCTGATTGATCTCTCTACATCCAACCCCATAGATACTGTATTTTGTCCATAACCAGGACATAATGAGGTCCAAGCAGAAGAAGAACACCATGGCTTCATAACCTAAGGGACTGGTTTGGACAAAACGTAGCAGCACTTTTTCATGTGGCTTTTCACAAAAATAGGATTGCCAACATGATCACAAATGTCCAATGGCAGATATGGCAAAAGAAGAAGGAGAAGGAGAAGGAGGAGGAGGAGAAAAAAAAGAGGAGGAAGAGGAGGAGAAGGAGGGGGAGGAAGAGGAGGAGAAGAAGGAGGAGGAGGGGAGCAGCAGCAGGAGGAGGAAGAGGAGGAGAAGAAGGAGGAGGAGGAGAGGAGGAGGAGGAGGAGGAGGAGGAGGAGGAGGAGGAGGAGGAGGAGGAGAGAAGAAGAAGAAGAAGAAGAAGAAGAAGAAGAAGAAGAAGAAGAAGAAGAAGAAGAAGAAGAAGAAGAAGAAGAAGAAGTCCATAATCAGCAGAATTGTTTTCTAGTATTATTCTACACAGCCTCGGCCCATCCATGTGCATATGAAGTGAAACAAATTGATAAATGGTTTAATTGGAGACCCCCTTTTAAAAGCAGGGCTACCCAACCCTCCTCTCTGATCTCTGTGTTTCCTGCTCTAGAGTTACCTAACCAAATTTGTTCTGAAAAGAGCAACATATGCAAAGCTTCATCCTTCTTTTCTCTCCCTGAATTTAGTGTTCTGGCCTTTATATAAAGCTTTATTCCATGAGCAAGACCAATCAGCTCTGCACAAAAGGGAAGGCAAACAAAGACATCTCACACTTTTAGAGCCTTTGAAACACTTCACAAGCTGTTCTTTTCCTCTCTTCTTTGCTGCATCCCTGCATGGAAGGCCAGGAATATTGTCTCCATATCATAGGTGGCATGGAAAATTGAGAGTGCCAAGACTTAGTGCCTCTAGGCCGCTACACCAGCTCAGTTGGGGTCCTTTCTAGACAAGAAATGTTCATTGGGATGGGAAAAGGACAAACTTTACAACATTTCATTTGTCTTCAAAGAACACCTAAGCCCACTTACTCTTTGACTGGAGTTTTCATAAAATAGAACTAGACTACCATGAGTTTCTGATGTTCTTTTCTTCCTTTCACTTTCAAACCTTCCCTCTGCCATTTGGGTGGGTGCATTCAATCAGCGCATGTCCAAAAATGTACCTCCACCTTACAGAATGCAGAAAAATGGTCTTGTATCTCTTAATAAATCAGATGAAAGAAAAGTTTCATCTTTTGCCGCCTACATTCTGACCTAAGCGTAGTATGCAAAATTATCTGCTATAACATCCTATCTGTAAATGACTACTTCAACTTCAGCTGCAATAATACATGGGCAAACAATAGATACAAACTCAAGGTAAACTGCTCCAAACTCAATTGCAGAAAATACGACTTCAGCAACAGAGGGGTCAATGCCTGGAATGCTCTGATTCCATTGTTAGTTCCTCAAACCCCCACAGTTTCAACCTTCAACTGTCTACCATGGACCTCACCCCATTCCTGAGGTTCATAAAGAGGGCATGCATAAGTGCACCAGTGTGCCTACTGTTCCTGTCCTGATATGTACTCATTTTATGTGTTCATGGCCATGTTATACTTATTTATATCCATCCATTTGTACCAATCTCATGCGATAATGTCCATGTCTATACTAATACCTGTTACCTTGTACATGTTGACAAATAAATAAAATAAAAATAAATAAGTTGACTTTGAAATATCTTTTGAAACAGAAGAGAACATTGGATAAATCCTCAAAGGTGTTGCTTTTGACTTGTTTAGCATTATGGTGGCCAAAGGATATACGTCAATGCCTTGCTTTCATTAAGTATTATATCCCCATGGAAGAAATCAAGAAACTTTCCCATTAGGCATTTTGAACCAGGAAGGTTTCAGATGCATGTGTATGTGAGTGAGTCAAAACTGTCAAGATGACAGCTCCAACCATAAAGTCAAAGTCCCCCCCCCCTTTTATGTGCAACTCATCCACAGATATATCTGGATAGATAGAAAAGTTCTAAATGTTGAGAACACACAGGGTTAATTCATCACCACCTTTGATTAAATTACATTACCCTGCAGCATTTGGTGGTTTTGTCACACAAGAATCGATTGTAGATGGAGCAACTACTTTTCTACATTCTCTCTTTGATGAACTTTATTTCCTCCCAGGTCCCTATGCTTTGTGTGAATCCATCCCATATGGTCATTTTCTAACATTATATTGTGCATTATACAAATCCAGAAACTGAGAAAATGCACTTGTTAGATTAAGTAGACAGAGGCTTTCCTGAACTCTCATAATGGGGAGACAAATCTGGGGCCTTCTTGATGCTATGGAGTGTAATCTTCACCCACACAGCCATTGTCAATTGTCCTCATGGGATCTGGGTGACATCAATTAACTTAATGATGGCACATGAAGACCAAATTGTTGGAATGTGGAACAGCAACATGAAAATCTGACAAGGTTTTTAGTTGACTTTTTCTTTCTATGGGTATTGTTTGGTTAGTATTGTAAGGTGCAGTAGGAACATTAAAATTTCCCATTGGGAACAAGATGCTACATCAATACTTTTGTTGGAAATGAAGATGAAACGCAAATGAGAGTTCATGGAACTTGGCACCAAGAGAGATGTTTCTTCTTCTAAGCCATGTTAATACTAACCTACTGGTAGGTTGCCAGTGTATCAGTAGCTGTTGGGACTCCAGCATATATGCCACGCAGGGAAGGGGGAGGTTGAGGAGAAGTCAACACAGGGAGAGAATCTGGTGCTGAAAATCTCTAATATAGTCAGCCTTCATTGGAAGCTTCCATTTTCTTAATGGCCTGAGAAGGGGATAATGATCAAAGATGGTAAGCATCCTTCATTGGATTCACTAAACTTTTGACTGGAGAGATTTGGTGGAGATGTTTTAATCAAAAGTCCTACAACAAGCAGAGACCTGGACTTGGTAGCCTCCATTGTCACATCTAATTCTAATTTTATGTCCCTGGGAGGACAGGGCAATGTTTTGGGGTTTGGAGACTGCTCTTAACATTTTTGATGGAGCCTGAAAAGTCTACTGGAAGTCAAACAATTTGAATGGGGCTTAATTTTTCCTTGGGGGAAAGTTTTGAGGTGGGCTTTTTTGCCTTCTTAAACTTAATTAACTCAATTGGACAACTTGCACCTTTTAAGAGTTTCCTATCTCAAAATGGCAAGAAACTCTCTCAGAAATTTTCACTGCTAGTGACCACAGGAACATGCAAAGAAGAATTTCCAGGCATGGGATCCCACGTTTTCCATCTCTGATCTCTGTGTGTACACAGGAATAGAGGGGGGTGAAACGAAACAAAAATCCAGAGCCAATCAAAGCAATTGCAACCGTGCAATCAAAACATGTGCCAAACATATGAAAAGGGACAGTGCTTCCCAGTCACCATCTTAATTTCTTTAACACTTTCCTGTGGACAATGTGATGCTCTGTCATAAGCCAACAGGTAAGTGGATACTTCCTTTTACACACATGCAAACGTGGAAAAATTAAAAGAAATAGGTACTTTCATTAATAGACATGTCCACAGGCAAAGGGTTCCAACCTACACTTAAGATCCTGTTACGAACCAGATAGTTAATTCACTACAGACCAGCTAAGTCTTCAGAAAAAAAAACTTTCCCCTTCCTCTTTCTGTTGCAGAATAGCCTTTCTCAAGGTTCTGAAGCAGCTAAGCCCAGAAGGATGAGCTACATATCCCATCATCTGAGCTTGCTTGCTGGGGAGGATAGGAACTGACAGGGAAGTTTGGGGAGGAGAAGGTTGCTAACATTTGGTTAGTGGCTCAGCACTTGAATGATAGGAATGTCAAATAAGAGAAGTTAGAATAACTTCTGGGAATAAAGGCTAATTGTGAATATGAGAAGGGTAAAGTTGGGTTTACTCTGTAAAATGAGATTGGGTGGCTTGTGGTAGGAACTCAGCTTTATGTGTAGGTGTAATATTTATAGTGTTAGAGCAAGATTGAGCAAGACCTAGGATCAAGTCTATCTTGGAAATTAATTGGTGAGTTTGGCCCTCTATTGTCTCCAGGCTCCTCACACAGTTGTTGTGAAAGAATGATTGGAGGAAAGAACATAGTAGTATCGGGTATTTAGATCTTACAGGAAAGGAGCAGATATAAATCTAAAAATTGAATTAATGGTACTGTTAAGAGATCCATCTTTTTCCCCCACCTAGATCCTTCTAAGAAATTCAACACCACCATCTGTTTCTTACCATTCTCTTCCATAGTACCTGATATTCAAAGACAGATTGTCCTTAAATCTGAGAGTTGCATGTTGCACCCTTGCTGAGTACCCAGAGATAACTTTGTCCTTTGTGAATCAGTTCAATGCCCTTGTAAAACCATCTAAGCCAAAAACCCATACCACATCTTGTGGCAGGGAAATCCAGATTTACACAGGATACAGCATTCCTTTCTTTTGTCCATCCAGGAGATTGTGAGCGATATCAGACAAGGAGAACAACAAAGTTCCCCATCAATCTCTTCCACATCATTCATAATTTTATAAATCATCATTGTAACTTTTAGTTAAAAGATCCAAGTGTTTGAACATCCTCTCAGTCAGTGGAACTTCTTTTGGACATAGTCTTCTCTTCACCTTCCAAACCTGATCCAGATGTCTTCGGATTGTGGCTCTCAGAACTTCAAACCAAGCTTTGTGTTCTCAGCACATCTGGAGCATGCTTGATTGGCCATTCTAAAGAACACCCAATCCAACTCCTAAACAAATGGGTGTATTCACACAGAAAACTTTTTTGGGGGTGCCTTCTGCTGCTTTCCTCCAACCCAACAGCTTCTCATAGATTAAACGTGTATTGTCAACATATCCGATCACTTCATCTCCATGTATGAGAGACCAAAGCTGGATGAATTCCATAGCCACATTCCATGTCCCCCATTCCCAGAACCATTTTCATGAACCTCCTGAGAAGTTCACAGAGAGACATCTACTGATTCTGGAAGCCCCGCACATACACATGTACGCCCACAGGTTGATCCACACATTTATTGCTTTGTGACAAGTCACCAGCTGCTACCAAGCTGTCGATTCTCCTGGCACCCCTCCCTCCCGCAAAGAGCTGAAACAAGACTTTCACCTCCTGCCGTTGTACCAATATCAAGGGGTATGAGATTATCCTTCCCCCTCTTCTACAGCCTGAGCTGCCAGTTGAAGAAACATTCCCTCTGCTTCACCTGGGAAAAGCAGAGGCGAACTAGGCAGGCAAAACCCAGCTCCATTACAATAACCTGACTGAAAAGTGTGGCTCACCCATTGGGTATCATGCTATTTTCCAAGGTATCTCCAACAGAAAGAAATGTAAGGGAGGGATACAGTTTGAACCCCTTCTCTGTTACCAAGGGGCCACTGAACAATCTGCCCCACCCCCCTCTTGAGAAATTGTAATACCCGGGGCTGCCGGGGCTCTCACCAATGGTAGCAGTTCTTGGCTGGCGAGGAACGTAACCTGGAAAGATTCAGCACCACAGAGAGGGACAGCTCCTCTGGCACTTCTTATGGAAAGAGATACCCGTGGGAGACTTCAGGGCGCTGAACGGGGGTTCCGCGGTGAATTTGGCCGGATGGAAGAAGGACCAAAAGAAAAACAACCCACCAACCCGGCCAATGTGAGAACGCTGCAGGTAAGAAGCACCGAGCCTACCACATGGCAGATTGAGAGTGGCAGGCGTGGAGCTGGGAGCCGTAGTGCAACGTGGGGAGAATTTGGCACAGAGCAAGCCGTGCTCGCTCTCTTTCACACATACACACATGCACACACACGCGCGCACACACCACTCTCACGCCTCTCCCTGCCTGGCCCTTGGACCCTAGGCAGATAATGCCAGGAGGCAAACGAGGTGGCAACTAACTGTTGATCGGGAAACCCGCACAGCAAGTCGGATCTTTCCCATCGCCTTTTGCCTTGAAACAAAGCCAGACGTCTCTGCCACCCTTGGATGCCACGTCTTCCGACCCAGTGCAACCAATAAATAAATAAATAAATAAATAAAAGCGCGCACACGCTTCCTTCTTACCTTTGTCCGAGGCATCCAGAACAGCCGACCATATCCTCCCAGCCTTTTAAATCCCCGAACAGTGCTCTCGCCTCTCCTTCTTTGAGTGCCGGCTGCCTTTCCCGAGCGCACGTCAGCCGGGGGAGAGAGAGAGGTCGGGGATGGCACTGGCTCCCGGCTGGTCTGGGGTCTGGAAGGCAAAGGGCTTCGAGGGAAGGGAGGGGGAGGGACGGGATGGGGAGGGGGGAGAAGGCGTGGGCACAATCTTTACAAGCTTTTTTCCCCTTCCCCTTCCAGCCCTGCACTGCAGATCCAGGGGTGAAGAGTAAAAAGAAGGGGAGGGTTGAGGTTTCTTTACTTACTGAGACACCGAGAAAATGAGAGAAAAGGAGGAGATGGCGTGGAGGGGGGGAGGGAGAGGGAGAGAAGAGAGGAAGGAGGGGAGGGGGAGGAGACAGAGCAAAAATGCGGAGGTGGATTTCCCAGGAACTGGGCAGAGCGGGGGAGGGGGGTCTCCTTCCCTTTCTGATTGACAGTTCGTTCCTCTGCTACTTTCCCTGGACAGAAAAAGGGGGCGAGGACTCCTAGCCTTAGTTGCCACTACCTGGCAAACCGCCTCCGCCCCAAACCCAGTCAGGCTTCCAGTCGTCTTTGGCTTGCCCACCCAAGCCTGGTTCTTGGAACTTGGACCAGCCAGCCAGCCAGCCCACCGCCTGTTCTCCGTCTTCTTCTCTTCTCTGCAAGGGGGAACCCAGCCGCGGGCCAACCCAACTCTCGGCGGAGGGCCTGGAAAGCGAGAGCGGATGTCCAAGGAGCGAGCGAAGGAAAAGGACTGGGAACGGCGGATGGGGGGGGGGGGGCGCAGAAGAGAGAGAGAGAGTGGTTGGCAAGAGGGCGGGGAGGCGCCTCTCAGCTTTGGGCTCTCCCATTCACTGCCTGCCTGCTTTGCTCCCCACTCCCCGCCTTCCGCCCCAAAGCAGCTGAATGGGATGGAGGACGGGGCCTTTCGGGATCAGGGAGGTTAGGAAGAACGGAGGCGGGGAGCCGCCGATCGAGACCGAGGGGAAAGCCGGAGGAGGAGGAGGAGGAGGAGGAGAAGGAAAAGGAGGATGCAGACGGTACTCTCCAGGACTCTGCCGTGGGCTCAGCCCAGCTCAACTCGCCCAAGCAGGGGCCTTCGCTCGCCCGCAGAACCGGCGGCCAGTGATGGGGAGAAAATCTGCAAGCCACGTGCCTCCTTCCCCCGCCCCATCCCTCTCTGAGAGACCGACAGCTGGACCACTTAGAACCAAATGGGATGGTGGGGCTAAAAAGGCCTTTGAGTTTGAAGCCAACCCCCCCCCCCCCGAAGATGAGCTAAAGCCCCCCCCCCCCCCACGTCCCTCCAGGACTGCTGGTTTGGGAAATGTCTGGTCTCAAACTTTGCTCTCTCTCCCACAAGCTAGCCAAGCTAATCCACCACATAGAATCAGTAAGTGTTGGGAGGTGGGGTGGGAACAAAGCAGGGGTGAAATTCAGCAGGTTCTGAGAGGTCCTGGAGAACAGGTAGCGGAAATTTTGAGTAGTTTGGAGAACCGGCAAATACCACCTCTGGCTCGCCCCAGAGTGGGGAGGGAATGGGGATTTTGCAGTATCCTTCCCCGCCATGCACACTAAGCCACGCCCACGGAACCAGTAGTAAAAAAATCTGAATTTCACCACTGGAAAAAAAGATCTCCCAAATTTTCTGGGGAGGTTGGAGCTGCTGGCAGTGATGGGTCAATCCTTCATGTTACAGATCCCCATTGGTTGAGCTGCTGTGATCTCAGAGAAGGACTGAATATTGCCTGAATCCTATTGGTGTGTGTGTGTGTGTGTGTGTGTGTGTGTGTGTGTGTGTGTGTGTGTGTGTTAAATGATGGAATCAATAATGCAGAGGTGAAGAATTATTGGATGGATTTAAGTAGGAGCTGGACAATTATCTTTTGAGATGCCATCATTCAAATCTCCACATTGAGTTGGACTTGATGGCCTTTAGGGTCCCTTCCTTGCTCTAGGGTGCCAGGGTTTTAAAGGCAAAGAGGGAAAGGAACAAATTGATTTTTGGTGTGTGTGTGTGTGTGTGTGTGTGTGTGTGTGTGTGTGTGTGTGTGATAAGAGCAGCAGAGAGCACAGAAGAGAGAGACTGCAACAGGATGGACTTGGCTGGCCAGAGATGAGCCTCAGGCAATGCCACATTCAGATTCCCTATCATTTGGAAGCTCAATCCGAAATGGCAGGGCTGGGTTTCCATAGGATAGGAATTGTGATGGATTTGTTCTTTTGGATCGCTGAATTTACAACACCAGAGGGATTCTGGATCATGACCCCACTGTTGGAGTTGAATTGCCTGAGGCTTCCTCTTCTGACCTGAGACCTTTGTGGATGCCAGAAGCAAGGGGAGGGAGGAGGAAAGGCATGCAGAGGGATAGAAATGAAGAAAAAGGGACAGAAGGTCATCAGCTGATAAATCCAAGAACAGAATGTTTCTATTTACACATCAGACTTGCAAAGGTAAAGGAGTCCTGAGAATTTTACTCTGCTAGTAATTGCCAACTGTGGGGGTTGGCACTCATCTTCATTTCAAGACCATTGAGCTAGACTGTCCAAAAACATTTCTGTGGTCATGTGGCCACCATGATGTTACCTTCCCAATCAAAGTGGTACCTATTTATCTACTCACATTTGCATGCTTTGGAACTGCTAGGTTGACAGGAGCAGGAATAGGAGCTCACTCTCCCTTGGGTCTCGAACCTTGGCTGCCAGCTTTCCAGCTGACAAGCCCAGTGTCTTAATCACTGAGCCTCCATATCTCCCATACTTAACCAGGTGTGAATTAACACACTGCTTGGGGGTTCCAAAATATCAGCTTATATTTTGGAACCCCCAAGCAATGCGTTAAGTCTCAATCAGTGGTGGGATTCAATTTTTTTTACTACTGGTTCTGTGGGCATGGCTTTGTGGGCGTGCCAGGGGAAGGACACTGTAAAATCCCCATTCCCTCCACACCCCACTAATTTGCTTTCCAGCTTCGTTCACCTGTTCATGACAACAAAAGAAGATCAGCAGGGAGGCTGGGAGGCAGTGGGGGCAGGGCCAGCCTTTTTGCCGGTTCTCCGAACTACTCAAAAATTCGGCTACCAGTTCTCAACAGAGACAACAAAAAGCTAGCAAATTGTGTGAAAACAGTCATCAGGTTTGTACAAAGATGAGGGAGAAGCACAGAAAGAACAGCTCCAGCAGGAACTAGTGCAAAAGGGTCTATTGTTATTTGTTCAGGCTCTCATTCACTCTCCTGAAAAAGATAGTACTGCTGGCACTATCCTGAATGGGCAGGAGAAAGCTTGAGAGATTGATGTGGGTAACGGGTGATGCTTTCCATCTATTGAGGAGTGATGGGGCCAGAGGTGGTATTTAACCAGTTTGGACCGGTTTACCTGAACCAGTAGTGGAAATCATGGGTTCCCCACTGGCTCTACGGCATCCTATTTAGGCCCCCTTTTCACCAAAAGCGCATGTGTGGAAGGCTGTGTGAATGCCTGGAGATGTTGTGTGAGAGCAAAGCAAGAGAACACAGACACATGATCACATTTGCCAATTGGTAGGGAAGGTAAGTGAATACCAGCCCTGGATGGGGTAAAGGGATAGGTCTGAATGCCCTGTTTTCCATTGGATTGGGGATCATCTCTCCCGTTTCCTTAGCTCGATCCCAATGGAAGACCAGGATAAGGCAACTTCTCCCATGGATCCATTGCAAAATGGGAAGTGGAGGCTACAGAATGCTGGAAAGATGTCTAATAGGAAATTGCAACACCAGGAGTAGCTTCCTCTACCAGCTCCAACAAGTCACACAGACCAAAGAAAAGTCTTTTTCAGGTCCTTAACTCTTCAGTGGAGATGTTGGTGGTTCTTCAATGCAGAAGTGGTTTCTTCCAGAATATTTTTCAACTTCCCAGCCTTGCCTCTGGTCCAGGGGTCTCCAACGTTGGCAACTTTAAGACTTGTGGACTTCAACTCCCAGAATTCCTCAGCTGTCTGAGGAACTCTGGGAGTTGAAGTTCACAAGTCTTAAAGTTGCCAATGTTGGAGACCCCTGCTCTGGTCTAATCCAAGGGCCAACTGGCTCAATTTAGCCAACTGGCTCAATCCAGAAAAGCTAATTAAAGACTTAAACATGCCCACAAGAAGCCATCAAAAGTCATTATCAGCTACTTTGAGAACTAAGTGGCAAACCAAAAGCCTGCTCATAAGAGAAGAAAACTTATGAGAAACTGAAGGCAAATTTTGGCACAGCATTAACAGGAAATGTGCTGAGGGTGGGTACTTTACATCCAGAATGGGTGGTGGTGGTGGTGGTAGTGGTGGTGGTAGAAATAAATGAATTACAACAGGGACATATGAAATGTCTAGATTTTATTTTTGGTTCCAATAAAATAGCATTCTCCAACTATGTTTTCCCCAGAATTCTTAGCTAGTATTTTGGAAATCCAGGGGGAAGATGTGGTATTGGAACCAAGTCACTTCAAAAGAAATGAGATCTAAAGTGAAAGTCTCTTTGCTGGTGCCATTTTCCCAGGTACTTTGCCAATATCTTAGCTTTATCCATCAATTTTTGCAGCACTTCTGCCCAGAGGGTATTTTAAGTGGTTTGTCAATTAGATCCAACGATCACCCTAAACACAATGGGCAACACACACTGTGTTCTATCACACCTAAGTGCTTTACACACATATTGGATAATACTGCCCGTCCCTCCCCCCATTCTCTACACATAGCAGAGAAAAAACAAAAACTTGATAAATCATATTTCTGCAATTCAGCCTACATAGTTTGACCTCCAATGTGTTGAAGAAACCCAGGAAATTAGGTAAATTATGTAAAGAATGGCTCTGCTACCTGCAGATAGGTGTGTCATATTAACATAGTCAACACAAAGAGAAAAAAAGGGTGTAAAAGCAAATGATAGAATTAAAAGTGTACTGGTTAACCTTCCTCAATCTGATGGCTTGGCTATGGGTGGTAGAGTATTACAGGTAAGGACATCCTTGGATTGAAGATGACTCCAATGGATTTTATGGACACATATCTCTATTGTTTTCTTGGCACCCACATAGAAATGATTTCCCATCCCATATCTTCTTGTGGGATGTTCTTTAGAGTCAAAAAGAAGGCCGTGAAAATATTTACAGACCCCTCGCATCCTGGACATAAATTGTTTCAACTCCTACCCTCAAAATGATGTTATAGAGCACTGCACTTCAAGACAACTAGACACAAGAACAGTTTTTCCCCCGAAAGCCCTCACTCTGCTGAACAAATAATTCTCTCATCACTGTCAATCCATTCACTAAGGCTGCATTACTAGTCTTTTCATCATTCCTATCACCCATCTCCTCCCACTTATGACTGCAGGACTGTAACTTTGTTGCTTGTATTATGATTTATATTGATTGTTTCCTGATTGCTGATTTGTACCTATGACTATCATTAAGTGTTGTACCTTATGATTCTTGACTAATGTATCTTGTATTTTTATGTACACTGAGAACATATACACCAAAGACAAATTCCTTGTGTGTCCAATCACACTTGGTCAATAAAGAATTCTATTCTATTCTATTCTATTCTATTCTATGCCCTGCCATGCCATGCCATGCCATCCCATGCCATCCCATGCCATTCTATTCTATTCTATTCTATTCTATTCTATTCTATTCTATTCTATTCTATTCTCTAGTCTGATCTACAACCCTTACATTTTCTTATGTCTCCCATCCAAGTCTAAACATCTAAGCTCTTTCTGAGTCAGTAAGGAAACTGGTACAATGCCGAAGTTAACTTATCAGATCGGAGTGGAGACTAGGCTCTACATCCTGATAGGAAAGTCACAGGATGACATTTGACTAGCCTTTGCCTTTCTAAGCTATGGCACAGAGTGGGAGGAAAACCATGTACATCATCTTGAACTCTCTGAAAGGCAGGGAGGAGGTGAAAGTACACAATGACATCAAAGTAGCAAGTTGAAATTTGGGATGAGTCATCCTCAAACTTATCGGACCAGGGAGTTAACTGCACCGAGTTATAGAAGGCTGCCTCAAATGTCTTTTAAATTAATTATGAGCTAGGAGGAAGGCCTAGATAAATACCAGCTGATTGATAAAGGGAAAGGAACCAAAGACTCCCATCTTACATAACCATTGCTCTGTTTCTTGACATGGTCCTCACATAAAGTAGGAGCAATGGTGAAATGCAGGACCTTTTCCCTGGTGGCACTAATCATATGGATGTCTCTTGCAGAAGACAGTTTGGCTCCATCCCTGAAGACCTTCCACTCTATGAGGAATCTCTGAAGCAAAGCTCTGAGGACAACTTCCTTGCTCATCATTGCTACCTTCAGAGCTTCGTGGTTTTCAGGGATGTAGGGAAGGCTATCACTATTCTTTGTGTTCCCTTTTTTGATAGGAAAGCAGGATGAATTGGAATAAACAAACAAGATACATGGCGGTTGCTTAGCAACACATCACAACAGGGAAGTGGGGAGCAAGGTATCCTGTGGTTGCCAGGCAACAGCCACTGGGTACCTTTCAGCAAGACAGAGCTTGTAATGGATGGCATGTGATCAGCCCATTGAGGTGGGCAGTAGGGAGATCCAATATTCTCTCATCTTCAAGAACCAGGACAGGAGATGTTGAAGTGGGATTCTGGAATTGCACGGAATCGCAAGTTTAAGTGTGTCAGGAAAAAAAACGCACCCACCTGTTTCTACTACTCGTTCTCATTCAATTTGCTGAAAAGGAAACTGCCTTCACTTTTCCCCCCCAAAGAGAAGAGTAAACATTGATGAGTTTCTCCTTGAGGGAGAGTGATGCTCTTGAACATATTTAATGATGAGGTAGCCAATAAGGAGGCTCTGTCTCCTAATGCACAATCCTCTTTCTAGGGCTCTGCAGCCTCCTTGGCTTCTTATGCATCAGTTCAGCCCTAAGCAAAGATATAAGAAGCACAACTCTGCCCCTGAGGCTCTTTCAGATTGGGAAGGGTGAGAAGCCAAGGAAGCTTCAAAAGACATAGATTGCAAAAGATGTAGATCTGTGTTTCTCAACCTTCACCACTTTAAGAGGTCTGGACTTCAAATTCCAGAATTCCATGTGTCAGGCTTCTGAAAGATGCCCTAATTAATTCATTAGCCTCGAGCCAAATTTCAAAAGAAAACCAGTCATTTATTAGGAAAACCATTTCGGCAATACCCATTGCAGTCAGATCTAACCTCATTTAAATTATGACTGAACGTTGCCCCCGTTTCTTCCCTCCCCTCAGCCTGTGTAATAAATCACATTCTCCAACAAGGTGCAGGCCTCACAAGTCTGCTTTATGAGTTGACACTATGCCAGCTGGGGAATTCTGGGAGCTAAAGCCCAGATCTCTTAAAGTGGCTAAGGTTGAGAAACATGGATGTCGTTTGCAAATGAATGTCAGTGTCACCTCCAATAAGGAGACTATTCAAATGAAGTTTTGTTGTTGTTAGTTATGACGTTATGTCCAATCCATCGTGACCCCATGGACAATGTTCCTCCAGTCCTTCCGGTCCTCTACCATCCCCTGGAGTCCATTGAAGTTCATGCCTACTGCTTCAATGACTCCATCCAGCCACCTCATTCTCTGTCGTCCCCTTCTTTTGCCCTCTGTGTTTCCCAACATTAGGCTCTTCTCCAGGGAGTCCTTCCTTCTCATTTAGGTGGCCAAAGTATTTGAGTTTCCTCTTCAGGATCTGGCCTTCTAAAGAGCAGTCAGGGTTGATCTCCTCTAGGACTGACCAGTTGGATCGCCTTGCAGTCCAATGGACTAGCAGGAGTCTTCTCCAGTACCATCGTTCAAAGGCCTCCATTCTTTGCCCCTCAGCCTTTCTTA
Source organism: Thamnophis elegans (assembly GCF_009769535.1). Taxonomy (NCBI): domain Eukaryota; kingdom Metazoa; phylum Chordata; class Lepidosauria; order Squamata; family Natricidae; genus Thamnophis; species Thamnophis elegans. Next base: position 23,165,404 of record NC_045552.1, read on the forward strand.
TAGTCCAAATTTCACAGCCATACATTGCAACTGGGAAAACCTTAGCTTTGACTAGACACACTTGTGTTGGCAGGGTGATGTCTCTGCTTTTTTGTATGCTGTCTAGATTTGCCATAGCTTTCCTCCACAGGAGCAAGCATCTTTTAATTTCTTGGCTGCAGTCCCCATCCGCGGTGATCTTGGATGCCAGGAAAATAAAATCTGTCACTACCTCCATTTCTTCCCCATCCATTTGCCAGGAATTGAGAGGGCTGGATGCCATGGTCTTAGTTTTCTTAATGTTGAGTTTCAAGCGAACTTTTTGTTTTTGGACACCCTAAAATAGGGTAGAAAATGAACAACTTTTTTCAAAGAGGAACCAGATGTCAGCTTGATATTAAAAATAAGGTTGGGGTTTTCGTCCTTTTCCTTTGACATGAAAACCTAGCAATTTGTGGTGGTTGTTAGTGTTCTAACTAGACAACAATGTCTGTCTTCTCTCTGTACTTATGGGTGGGAGAGGACCACTGCCATCTCCAAGGAGATGAAGTCCATAGATCTTAAAGTCACCAAGGCTGAGAAACATTGCTCTAGTGAATTCTTGAGCATCTCTGCAAGGCTATTCTTCCCCTGGAGATTCTGAACCATTGGAGAGAATCTGAAGGTGGGATTGGATTAGTGCAGTGAAGATTGGAATGATTTATTTCCTACAAACACCCCCCCCCCTCCCATCCTATTTCTGCTCTTATTTTGGATGTTAAAAATGTAAAAAATGCTTTACTAAAAATCAACCATGTGTACATGATCTGTGGGTGCCCCATCCCCCATTCTTCATGCATAGTTAAATATGCCAGAATACAAGTATTTGAAATTGGATTTTTTCCCCCATGGCTTGCTGTTTTGTCAGACAAACCCTTAGAAACCTGAGTGGTTCTTTGGAACTTTGCCTAAAGATGTTTAGGGAGAAGCCTAAGAAGTGAGAAAGAAATGCAAATCTGCTTGTGCAATCATACACACACACACACAAACAAACAGACTTTATACCTGGAAAATGTTAGCAGTAAAACCCTTTTGCTTTGGATGAAAATTGGGATGTTTTGTTCAAACGGCACTTTGAACAATAATGCAACTTTGATGAACAGATAGGGCAGGGGTGAAATCCAACAGCTTCTGACAGGTTCTGGAGAACCAGTAGCAGAAATTTTGAGTAGTTTGGAGAACCGGCAAATGCCATCTCTGGCTGGCCCTGCCCGCATCTATTCTCTGCCTCCAGAGTCCCAGCTGATTGGGAGGAAATGGGGATTTTGCAGTAATCTTCCCCTGCCACACCCACAAAGCCATGCCCACAAAGCCACATCACACCCACAAAGCCAGCAGTAAAAAAAAATTAATTTCACCACTGAGATAGGGCCTCCCGCATCTCCAACCCTTTTCAACAATCAAAATACAGGTACTTCCTTAACTTTCAATCACACCTGAGCCCAAAATTTATGTTGCAAAGTGAGACAGCTGTTAAGTGAATTTTGCCCTGTTTTACGACCTTTCTGGCCACAGTTGTCAAGTGAATCACTGCAGTTGTTAAGATAGTAACACGGTTGCTGAGTGAATCGGGCCTCCCCACTTGATTTTGCTTGTCAGAAGGTTGCAAAATGTGCATGGGGATTTTTGGACCAGGGGTCTCCAACCTTGGCAACTTTAAAACTTGTGGACTTTAACTCCCAGAATTCCTCAGGCAGCTTTGTTTGTGAGTGAAGCTTTGCTGTCTGAGGAATTCTGGGAGTTGAAGTCCACAAGTCTTAAAGTTGCCAAGGTTGGAGACCCCTGCTCTGGTCTAATCCAAGGGCCAATTGGCTCAATTTAGCAGAGTTTTCTGAATCCAGAAAAGCTAATTAAAGGCTCAAAAATGCCCCCAACTGTCATAACTATGAATCAATTGCCAAGTGTCTGAATTTTGAACAAATGACCACAGGGATGCCGAAATGGTCGTAAGTGTGAAACATGGTGGTGAGTCACTTTCATCAGTCCCGTTGTAATTTCGAGCAGTCACTAAATGAACTGTTGTAAGTGAAGGACTATCCCTATTGTGTTTTCCTGTCTGGACGTGCCTTGGGTGTTTCACCGCAAACCGGAATTGCCAACTGCATTTGACTAAACTATCTTTTACATCTCACTGGAGCGGGAATTCTAAAAAGCAGGACTTCGCAAGTAAGACACACATTCCAAATATTCAATGTGCCAGCTTTGTCAATGAAAGTCATCTGTTCCTTATCTCTTTTTTCTTTTGGCCAAAGACTTGAATGGGCCTGTTGGAGCCCAGTGCCCTCTAGTGGTAGCCATAGCAACAATTCACTTGAGTATCAATAAACAGACCTTCCTTTCTTATTGGCTTGTCATTCATACATATTTTGAGTTAGGTACTGAATCCAGTGGTGGGCATCAAAATTTTTAGCAAGGGGTTCTCTCCCCGGTTGCTAGGTGGGCGTGGCTATGGTGAGCATGGTCTAGTTCAGTGATGGCGAACCTATGACACGCGTGTCAGTGCTGACACGCGTAGCCATTTGGGGTGACACGCACAGGATTTCATGCGATTCATCCTCGGCTCTTGCACGGCCGCTGAGGATGAAAGAATCTGTGCTGGAGGAACGGGGGGGGCGTGACGTGTGGTCTCCCCCGCCCACACTCACTTACTGTATCGCCGCCGCCCCTTTCTGAGCGCAGGGGCTGCTGGTAAGGCATGTGTGCCGTGCGCACACACGTCATCAGCGCGGCGAGGGAGGACCCGCAGGAGAGGAGCGCGGGAACAGTGCGCGCCTCTCTCCAGTCAGGCTGGCACAGAGAGTCTACTCCTGGGACTGTCGGTTATGACCGCACCACAGCAGGGAACAGCGGAGTGCCAACGGGAACTGTGAGCGCCATTAGCAGCAACTATAAATTGCGCAAAATTATGTTTTTGTCGAAGTGACACACAACGCGAGTTATGCTTGATTTTTTGCCGATTTTTGACACACCACGCCAAAAAGGTTGCCCATCACTGGTCTAGTTGGCCTCGTGCATCATGGCCGGGGGAGGGGGGCATTTTTGCCCTCCCTGGACTAAAGAAGCTTTTCTTGAGCCTCTGGTAGGGAGAAAATGGCCTCCCCAGGCTCCGGAGGCCCTCTGGAGGCTGGAAATTGTCCCATTTCCAGCATTCCCAGTAGGCTTATTTTTCGCCCTCCCCAAGCCTCCACGCATGCCCTGCACTTACCTGCATCCAAAAATGGGCCACATGAGGACTCCTGGGAGGGGAGGAGTGGGAGGGGCCAGCCAGGAGTGAGATTTGGGGGTTCTCCGAACTGCACAGAATCTTAGCTAGAGATTCTGCTGAACCCCCTGCAGCCCACCCTTGTCTGAATCCATTTGTAAGATTCTAGAACCTTTGTTCAGTACTTTAAGCCCGTCTCTGGAATAGCGGAGCAGTAGGGATTGCCACACTGCTTTCTGCTAATCTGCAGAGCAAGTCCTTTCATTGTTTAAATAAGAATTCTGCCCTTCTTTTTCTAAGCTAGCTATATTTTTTTCCCCCTGAAGATTCCCTTGAGGTTTTAAATAGGGGAGAAGCTTTGCACCCAGACTGCAAATGCTCTGCCCATTCTCATTCATGGATGCTGTATCAAGGCGTGACTTGCATTGGTGAACAGGCCCATTGCAGATATAAATCCGTTACGGAACGTCTTCGAAAAAAAGAGACGTATCTTTCTTGGGCTGACAATCTTTTTTTTTTTTTACTTTTTTTTTTTTTTTTTGCTCGAAGCAGCATTTTTCCTTATCTATTTTTATCCTCACCATAAACCTGTCAGGTAGTTTAGGTCAAGAGGTTAGAAATGATTGACTTACGAACCTTTGACTGGGATGGGCCTTTCGATGCTACAGTCTGTGAGACGGCTGCATCCTTCTGCTACTGAGAAATGGTGCAGTCATCCATCACCAATTGCAAGGGATCGAGGATGGACATGTTGGAAGAAATGTCCTTCTGGGTTCAGTTCCAAGCAGGGAAAAAGACACTGGAAACACGGAGGCTCTTTGGAAAGATGGTTTAATGGTGGACAGGATCACATGGCTTGAGTTCCTGAACAGAAAAGGGGATCACATGCTTCCAGATGTTGGGTGAAGAAGAAAAAGAGACAGAGATGCTGAAAGTCCCTGGCTTTATACTCTCTGTTCGGCCCCACCTCTCTGTTTCCTGTTACTGTGTAAGAAATATATTCTGATTGGTTGTCAGACTCCCATGGGGCCATGCAGGGGCAACTCTGTAGGCTCTCTTGAGTCCAAGTTTGGTTGAGTTCCCGGATGCCATGTGGTGAGTTTCTGTAGAAAGCTAATCCTATCTTTGTTATGTAGAGTAAACTCGCTCAGGGCCCCTAATGGCCCATTGAGAAAGGTGGGAGCTATTAAGAGTGAGTTTCCTGCCTAAAAACATGTTTCTCCATTTCTGATCCAGGTAAATATAATATTCTGCCTTTTAAATATTTCCCAGGGTATTTCACTTTTCTAGGAGAGAGGCGGGTGCTAACTTCCTACAGACAGATGCACAGACATACGTGAATGAAACATACAGAAAACGGTGGTGTAAATTACATTCGCCATCATGGCCCTATACATCTCTATCAAATGGCTCTCCAGACTCTTCTTAAACCTCTAGCAATGAAGCACCTACAACTTCTGAAGGCAAAGCTGTCCCACTGATTAATTGTTCTCGCTGTTAGGAGGTTTCTCCTAAATTCCAGGTCGCTTCTCACCTTGATTAGTTTCTTGTTCTACCCTCCGGTGCTTTGGAAAATAAGTTGACTCCCCCCTTCTTTGTGGCAGTCTCTCAAAACTGGAATACTGATATCATGTCATCCCCAGTCATTTTTTTTTCTAGACTAGCCATACCCAATTCCTGCAAACATTCTTCATGTTTTAGTCTCCAGGACCTTAATCCTTTTAGTTACTCTTCTCTGCATTTTTTCCCATTAGTCTCAACATCTTTTTTGTAACGTGGTGACTAAAATTAGATGCTGTATTCTTATCCTCTCTAGTTTAAGGGCAAGAGATTTGCAAGTCTGGATCCTTACCAGCGGTGGGCTGCTGGGGGTTTGCAGGGATTCGGGAGAACCTCTATCTGTCAGGTTTCCAACAGATGCCCTAATTGATTCATGAGCCTTGAGCCAAGATTCAAAAGAAAACCACTCATTTATTAGAAGCACCATTTCGGCAATACCCTATTGCAGTCAGATCCAAACCTCATTTGAATTATGGCTGAACTTTACTCCAGTTCCTCTCCTCATAAAGTTGCCACTAGCTAAGATCCTGTGCAGTTTGGAGAACCCCCAAATCCCACTCCTGGCTGGCCCTGCCCACCCACCCCGACCCTCCCCGCCCGTTTTGGATGGAGGTAAGTGCAGGGCATGCACAGAGGCTTGGGGAGGGTGGAAAATGGGCAGGCTGTTTTCGCCCTCCCAGAGGCTGGAGGAAAGCTCCAGAGGACAGGGAAGGCAAAATGCCCAACCCCGTTGTGGTGCAGGTGGCCAACTAGGCCACAGCCACCATTGCCACGGCCACCCACCAACCGGGCAGAGAACCCCCTGCTAAACTTTTTGAAGCCCACCCCTGTTCCTTACTTTTCCACATTCTTGGATTCCTACATTCTTTTTTCTTAAAATTGGCTTGCTCTGAAAGCATGTTTTACCTCCAGGCATCAATGTATGCATATGAGCCAGAGAGAAATATTTACCCATTAGTTTAAGAGCAGAGCATAAGAATATCATGTTGCTACACCTTTAGCCGTCACACGCTAAGCATACACCAAACTGGTGTTCAATTATTCTTTCATTCCTCAACAACCTCCCCTCTCAATATGCACCCAATTTGCTAATAATAATAATTACGGTGATCGCCGGCTTAAAGAGCAATGAGGTAATCAGCTCCTTAAGCCCCAACTGTGCACTAAAGAAAGGCAGGGAGAACAGCAAAACACCGAGCAAATTGTTCTTCAGACTAGCCTATCCAGAGATGTTTGTAGCTGGGAGCAGAATTCTCCTTGATGTCAACTCAACACGATAGATGGAAGGCCCTAAATTGATCCGGCTAATTTATTTATTCAATTGATTCACCAGCTTTCTGCTCACTGTCACCTGACTCTTACAATCTGCTAAAACAATATTTGTTGTGGCCCGCCAGCGGACCTAAAAGCAAATTGGGACAGTGGGGAGGTTGGGGAGGAACATGGGCCAGTCCTGGAGTCTGGGGAAGGCTCTGATGAGGGCTCTTTGTTGGAGGCAGAGAGGGGCCAGAGCCATCTGACAGTTATCAGCTGCCTTCAGAGCCAGACATCAGTGAGGCAGACGAACAGCTGGAGCCTGTTCCCAGTGTGCACATGCGCAGAGTGGCCAGACAAAGGGAACAGCTAAAGAACAGGGGGCCATTTGGGAGTAAGGTGACAGGGGAACAATGAATGGCCCTCCCATAGGGAATAAAAGAGGAGCGAAAGGGGAATGGAGTTTGCAGGAGACAATTAATTTGCTTTCCGTGACTCTCTGTGACTCCTTGCCAAGTTTTGCAGATATCGGCCTGGCAGCTCTCCAAGCCAGATAAGATCCGTGACTGTAAATCCTCCCTTGAAGGGCTTTGCTAGATGTGAATAAGCAGAATTCACAGTCAATTAATAAAAGGGCTTTTTGTCGGGACCAGCAGTTTGCTTCATGCTCTTGAGAAGCCTCGGTCAGAACATTATAATAAAAAATTAAAATGGCAAGAACAAAAAATACATTAAAAATAATAAAGAAATAGCTAAATTAGTATGTGTGTGGTGGGGAAGCCAATTAGAGTGGAGGTGGGATTGTCTTATCTAATCCAATAATCACCTCCAGAATGACACGCCCCCATCTGGGCCCCAGACCAATCAGCAGGGCCAGTTTTTAAGGCCTTTATGGAAGGCCAAAAGGATGGGGGAAGATCTTACCTTGGCGAAGAGGATGTGAGGTTCCGAATGGCAGGTGCTGCAGCAGAAAAGGCTCTTCTCCTGGACCCACCAGGTGAAATTCTTTGGCTAACAGCAAAGTAGTCCTTAACCTTTGAGTTGAGCCCAAAATTTCTGTTGCTAAGTGAGACATTTGTAAATTGAGTTTTGCCCCATTTTACCACCTTCCTTGCTACAGTTGTTAAGTGAATCACTGCAGTCCTTCAATTAGTAACATGGCTATGACTTCCCCACTGACTTTGTTTGTCAGAAGGTCACAACAGGGGATCGCATGATCCCGGACACTGTTGTCATCATAAATATAAGTCAATTTTGGTCTGTGCGGAAGCAGATAGGCTCATCCATGAATTAAAAAAATAAAGGGGAATCGGAGTATTATGAAGTTTGGAATAGATTTTATTATTGGTATAAGACAAGGAGAAAAGACTGGAAACAACTGTAAATAATGTGATTGGATAGGATACATAATGTATTAAGTAGGCTAATAGTTATTGGATGAGATTATCTTTATATAGTGTGATTGTATGGTCACTACAACTTCGCGGTGCTGCACTGTTTTCAATGCAATACCAATAAAAATATATTTTTAAAAATAAAAATAAATATAAGTCAATGGCCAAATGTCTGAATTGTGATTGTGTGACCATGGGATGCTGCAATGGTCGTAGGTGTGAAAAAGGGTCATGTCACTTTTTTTCAGTGCTGTTGCAAGTTTCAACTGTGTTTATGTGAACTGTGGTAAGTCAGAGAGTACCTGTATTCATTCTACTGGCAAGAGAGAGTTGGGCCAATCTCATTGGGTTGAGATGGATCCTCAGGTAGTCTAGACCAGGGATCTCCAATCCACAGTCCTTGGACCGATACTGAGCCACAGCAGGCCAGAAACTGGGCCACACAAACAAGCAAAGTCCACCCAAGCAAGCAGCTCTCCCCCTCCGCTCCACCAAAAAACCTCTCTCCAGAACTGGTCCCTGGTGCCCCAAAGGTTGGGGGCCGTTGGTTTAGATCCTATGCAAAAAAAGCAATATGAGAATGAAAAAAATGGAACTTGTGTAGGCTTGGTGAGAATTCACAGCATCCTAGTAATGTAGAATTGTGGAAACTAAATTAAAGCATCTTCCATAGAGGGCTAGACAGCTAATCAGCAGCTGCAGCTTCTAGGTGTCCTAGGCTGATGTCAGAAAAGAGACAAAGAGTTGGACCTGGTGAGTTAGATGAGAGTCCATCTGGAATGGAATAGAATAGAATAGTTGGAAGGAAGCTTCTAAGCTATCATGTCAAGTAGGAGACCCTACACCATTTCTGACAGATGGCAGTCCAGTCTCTTCTTGAAAGCCTCCAGTGATGAAGCTCCCACAACTGCTGAAGGCAACTTCTGTTTCTTTGGTTGCTTGTTCTCACAGTCAGAAAATTCTTCCTTATTTCTAGGTTGAATCTCTCCTTGATCGGTTTCCATCCATTGTTCCTTGTCTGGACTTCAGGTGCTTTGGGGAATAGGTTTAACCCCTCCTCTCTGTGGCAGCCCCACAAATATTGGACAAGAAAAATCCCAGGGAGTTGAAAAATCTTCCTGGAAAAAGGCAATGGTAAACCCTACTATTGCTAAGGAAACTCCATGTCCATATATTTTCAGGAGTTGAACTTGACTAGAGGAAGACATGATCCTTACAGCATATGATTGACAGTCTTGGCCATATCTAATAAGGAGCCCAGCAGTTTGCTTGGCATTTAAATCTCACACTTGAATTGATCACAAGGAAGCATTTTCAAACAGTTGATTGGAATCTGCTTTCTAGTTGCTTGAGAACAGCTAGGTTGGACATAGGATGGCATCTTTTTTTTAAAAAAGTTTTTTTATTTTTTTGTTCTCTATATACAATTATAGGTATACATTCACATACTTATTCTTTTTTACATTCGTCGTTCTTATACATATGCTGTTCCATTTACAGGGTTATAATATATCATTTGGATTGCTTTGTTACCATCCCTCGCCTGTTTTGACACCACCTTCTTTTTACTTTCTTTTCTCCCTCCCTTCCTTCTCTACTTCCTTCCTCTTTCCTTTCCCCTCCTTCTTCCCTTACCTCTCCCCTACTCCTCTCTTCCTCTTCCCCTTCCTACCTTCTCGCTCTCTCTCTCCTTTCCATCTTCCTCTCCTCACCTCTATCTTCCTTCCCCCCCTCTTCCCCTCCTCTCCTCCTCTCTTCCTTTCTTTTTCTATTGCTATAGATGTCTCTTTCAGCTCTTAATTTTTATTTTCTAGGAGTGGTATTTCCGCAGACCCAAAAATAGTTGAGTATCATTTCTTGTTCCCTTTCCTTCTCAAATCTATCCTGATTATGTTTTTCCGCCTTTGCATCTTACTTTTGTATATATATAATTTTCTTCCCTATTTTCCCCCTTCTTCCCCCTCTTTTCTACTTAATAGCATATCATCTGGGTTCCATATCTTCCCCTTACTTTCTTTTCTGTATGTCTTTCTCTAACCATATAGAATGGCATTTTACACTTGGTGTGAGGACACAGCAGTTATTTGCAGGGTTCTGTCATATGTTTTTCTTGGTCTTCTCAACACTAAACTTGTAACTCTCCTCTTACAGGGTACCATTTTAAATCCCCTGATTATTTTTGCTTTTCTCTGAAGTCATTTTTGAAGAATATCTTGTATCTATCCAAGCCAGCTCTACTTGTTCCTTTCATTTCTCCTGTCCGGTTTCCAAAAAATGCCCTAATTGATTCATGAGTAGAACCAAGTTTCAATACAAAACTAGTCATTTATTAGGAGCACCATTAGGCAAGGCCTTTTCGCAGTCAGAACTGAGCTTTGTTTGAGTTATAGCTGAACTTTACCCCTGTTCCTTTCCTCCCCTTAGTCTGTGTCATAAATCACATTCCCCAATGAGGTGCACCCCTCCCAAGCCTGCTGCAGTAATTTGAGATCTGACTTTAGCCAAAAGTATGCATGGAATGTGCTCCCCCCACCCTTCTCTCACTATGGCAACTTTAGGAGTTGACATCTCACTCTTAACTGAAGAATAGCCATTGGGGGAAGGAGGCAGGATGTAAATGAAAATATATAGGGACAAAAAGCCAAGATGAGGGCCATGAAAACAGGATTGAAGCTCTTTTATGTACATCACGGATGTCCCAGCTTGTAGACAAACTAAAATAATACTTGTGGGAGTTAAGACTCTCCGTGACTCGCTTCTTAGCTATTTTATCTCTGCCCAACTTCTCCAGCCAGATGTCACAGTATAGATCTGTGCAAAAACTAATACTGCTACCTCTGCTTCGAAGCACGTCACACTGATCTTCAACACCCTTCTGGAATCTTGATTTGAAAAAGTCAGCCTGCAAAATCCTGTGGCTTGGGGCAAAAGAGATGGTCTCCCTTGTCCTCAACTAACAGCAGGCAATTGAAATGACAGCTGTATCCTATTTCAATGCCGGTGGTGAGAAAGCCTTGTCCCCTTGTTCAGAAGTGTGGTGAGCATCTCTAAGGAATGGAGCTGGCCCAATTGCACAGCAGCATCTGTTGAAATAGCACCATTTAGTTACAGAAGAGAGTTTATTGATTAGTCTTATGACCTTATCAAAAATATAAAACAGAAATGAATCAACATTTAGGGAAATACATCACCTTTACAAGATATCCCACTGTTTGATGTAATTGGTTTTTAGCTCAACCGCCTTAACAAATTAACAGAATTGGAAGGGACCTTATAGGTCATTTAGTCCAACCCTCCCTGCTCAAGCAGGAGACCCTACTCCATTTCTGATAAATGGCAGTTCAATATCTTCTTGAAAGTCTCAAGCGATGAAGCCTCCACAACTTCTGAAGGCAACTTCTGTTTCATGGGTTGATTGTTCTCACTGTCAGAAAATCCCTCCTTATTTCCAGGCTGAATCTCGCCTCGTTTCTATCCATTATTCCTTCTCTGGCCTTCAAAGGTGCTTTGGAGAATAGCTTGACCCCCTTCCTCTCTGTGGCAGCCCCTCAAATATTGGAACTGCTCTGATGCCTCCCCTGGTCCTTCTCTTCATTAGACTAGCCATGCCCAGTTCCTGTAACAGTTCTTCATATGTTTTAGCCTAATCATCCTGGTTGCTCTTCTCTGCACTTTTTCTAGAGTCTCAACATCTTTTTTATAGTGTGGTGACCAAAACTGGATGCAGTACTCTAGGTGTGGTCTTACTAAGGCTTTATAGAGTGGTATTGGTACCTCCCTCAATCTTGATTGTATCCCTCTGTTAATGCAATTTAGGATTGCATTGGCTTTTTTGGTTGCCCCTGCTGGCTCATATTTAGCTGGTTATCCACTAAGACTCCAAGATCTCTCTCACTGCTATTAAGCCTGGCTGTTCTGCTCACGGTGTGCAGATTAGAGCCCAGGAGGAAGTAGCACAATCTGAGATTCAGAGCCTGGTGGGCTATTCTTTCAAATAGAGATGTTAAGTAGCAATAGCAATAGCACTTAGACTTATATACTGCTTCACAGTGCTTTACAGCCCTCTCTAAGCAATTTGCAGAGCCAGCCTATTGCCCCCAACAATTTGGGTCCTCATTTCCCCAAATTCGGAAGGATGGAAGGCTGAGTCAACCATGAGCCAGTGAGAGTCGAACTCCTAGCAGTGGCTGGAGTCAACCTGCAATACTGCATTCTAAACCACTGAATCACCAAGACTCATAATGACTGTTCGTTAAGTAGTCATGAAGTAATTTTACTAACCTCGGAAGGATGTAAGGCTGAGTCAATCCTGAGCTGGTCAGGATCAAACTGCTAGAATTAGCCTGCAATACTGCATTCTAACAATTGCACCACCATGGTTCTAAGGCTAAGAGAGGTACACACGTGAGAAATAAAAAAATGAGCAATGTGTTCAATAGTTGGTGCACCACAGATACACACCCTTTCACGATATGGCAGGTGGTGGAAGCACCCATATTTGGCCATGGACACCAACATCTCAAATATTGCTCTATATGCTTGGCATCAGAGTTCCCAAGAGCATCCAAAGGTAAATCAGAGTCCAAAGGAAAATACTGCTCAAAGTTCCAATTTATTAAGAGAGCCATGTTGGCACATCTGGGAAAAGCCGAATCTGAAAGCTTCCCGGTTTTCCCCACCCAGTTGAAAGCTCAGGTTCTTGCCCCCACACCCACAAGTCCATCACATGGCCCAATCTCCCACTGCTATGCTGGCAGTTCCACCCATCCAATTCCGGTCAGCTGCAGAGATGCAAAGGCAAAGGATGACCTTGGCTTTCTAGAAAGAATTTTGTTATGGCTACATAGCATCTAACTCTGTACAATCCCTTCTCCCATTTTCCCACAACAGAAAATGCATAGTAGAATAATAGAAAGGGTGGCAAGACAAAGATCCAACAGAAAAGATAGCAATAGCAATAGCAGTTAGACTTATATACCGCTTCATAGGGCTTTCAGCCCTCTCTAAGCGGTTTACAGCATATTGCCCCCACAGTCTGGGTCCTCATTTCACCCACCTTGGAAGGATGGAAGGCTGAGTCAACCTTGAACCGGTGAGATTTGAACTGCTGAACTGCAGATAGCAGTCAGCTGAAGTGGCCTGCAGTACTGCACCCTAACCACTGCGCCACCTCGGCTCCTTAAATCTGGGTAACATCATCAGTGCTCAGCTGTTTAGGTAATGAAACATCTGCAAGAAAACAACCAAGCTCAGAGAGCACTAAGGAACCTTCATTTCAACCCTGAGCTACAAATATTCTTCTTTATAGGTATTGCTCTACAATAGGCCCTTCTTGAAAATTGTGCCAACGTCATTGACAAGTCCTTTTCAAGTTGAAAAACACTTTGGTTCTTAGCCAATCAACTTAAGAATCTATTTGTTGCAAGTAAATCCCTGTCACTTTGGGTAATCTAAGACTCTCTGTTTAAAAATTTCCTTTTAACTTGATTACTGAATTAACCCCTTTGCTGGGACTGCCTGATCCTTCGAAGCACAATGGTGAAAAAAGTAAAGTTCTACACTTAAGCAAGAAAAACGAAATGCACAGGCACAGTATATAGGTGGTACCTTGCTCAATAGTAGTAACTGTGAGAGGGATCTTGGAGTCCTAGTGGACAACCATTTAAATATGAGCCAGCAGTGTGCAGCAGCTGCCAAAAAAGGTAACACAGTTCTAGGCTGCATAAACAGAGGGATAGAATCAAGATCACGTGAAGTGTTTATACCACTTTATAATGCCTTGGTAAGGCCACACTTGGAATACTGCATTTGTGGAAGCCAGGATGTAAAAAAGATGTGGAGACTCTAGAAAGAGTGCGGAGAAGAGCAACAAAGATGATTAGGGGACTGGAGGCTAAAACATACAAAGAACGGTTGCAGAAACTGGGTATGTCTAGTTTAATGAAAAGAAGGACTAGGGGAGACATGATAGGATTGTTCTGATATCTCAGGGATTGCCACAAAGAAGAGGGAGTCAAACTATTCTCTAAAGTACCTGAAGGTAGAATAAGAAGGAATGGGTAGAAACTAATCAAGGAGAGAAGCAACTTAGAACTGAGGAGAAATTTCCTGACAGTCAGAACAATTAATCAGTGGAACAACCTGCCTCCAGAAGTTGTGAATGCTCAAAACACTGGAAGTTTTTAAGAAGATGTTGGATAACCATTTGTCTGAAGTGATGTAGGGTTTCCTACCTAGGCAGGAGGTTGGACTAGAAGACCTCCAAGGTCCCTTCCAACCCTGTTATTCTGTTCTGTTAAATATAACGAAGTGGGTTCACACAATAACTACAAAAATAGCAACCTAGATAGATGATAACCAAGTTTAGGATGCTGGGTAAAAGCAGCATCTGGGATTGGTGAAATCCGTTGCATGACCTCCATCGCAGAAGATTCTCTGCTGGCTCTCCTGCCATACAGTATTGGTCATCTAAAGCAGCAGCAGTTCTCTTTCATTAGCAATTGCAGGCAGGTTTGATGCTATTTTTTTTGCCCTGTGAAATTAAACATTAGATTTCTCAAAAGACAACCAGTCATTTAACATTAGATTAATCCAAAGGCAGATTTTTGTGAGGCGCCCAGGGGGCACCTCAGTGTTTTCAAATCCTCCGAAGCTTTGAAGCAAAGGAAACTGCAAAGTTCTCAGCTGAAATACACACCATTAATAGGAAGAAATGAATCACAGTCCCTTCGACATGAAAGAAGCTTTCTTCATTAAAACAAAAACAAAAGGAATGAACACTTGCTCTGCCCAGTGTGATGCCACACATTCAAGTTCTTCGGAATAACTGCATAGGACACATTCAGTCCAACTAGGAGAAGGCAGCTGAGCATCCTGGATTGTAACAGGGGAAGGATCTTCAGCAGGGGTGGGTTGCTGCTGGTTTTACTACTGGTTTGCAAAGCATGCGCAACGCCTGCGTACGTTCCCTTTGCTCATGTGTATGTCAGACGTGCTCAATGCGTAACTGCACTGTTCAACGTCAATTTTTCTTTGCACATGCGCAGAACTATTTACAGTGAACTGTGCATGTGCAAACACTAAAATCCAAAATGGCAGCACCCCAGTGGCAAAGAGGGAACCTGTTCAGGGGCATGGCAGGCCTGGGTCACTGCCGGTTCTGAGACCCAGGCCTGAATTCCACTACCGGTTCGGCCGAACGGGGCTGAACTGGGAGCAACCTACCTCTGTCCTTCAGTATTCTGAGTCCCGTAAACCAGGGAATAATGCTTATGTATATGGCACAAGGATTGTTCTTGAACTGGTTTCTCAATAGATTCCTGCAGGAATATTCATGGAGTAGGATGGAGGGTATCAAAAAAATAAAACATGGCAGCTGACCAACTGTGTGAATCGCGCCCCACATCTTTTTTACAGACAATGCTGAAAAGGGAAGAGCTAAAATATCCAATTTCCCCAAAAATGAGACCTCCCCGGATAATAAGCCCAATCGGGCTTTGGAGCGCATGTGCTAAAATAAGGCCTCCCCGAAAATATTTAAGCGCATGCCCAGCTGGTCCTCACCATTTCCTGGGAGAGGAAAGGGGGGAACATGCCCCAGGTGTGCCTCATGCACCTGCCATTCACACGGAATGGCATCAACAGTGTCTGCTCCTGTGAATCTTAGCTACCATGCTCCTTCCCTTAGTGGCGGCCACAAAACGAGTGATGCTAGGGCTGGCAAGAGTGTGCCAAAAACAGAGACAGAACTTCCGGCCCTCTCTGGATCAGCTGATCCATGGGCCAAGTTAAGGGGCTTCAAAAATAACAAGACCTCCCCGAAAATAAGGCCAAGTGCATATTTAGGGGGTCAAAAGACAATAAGACACTGTCTTATTTTCAGGGAAACATAGGTAATACAATTTTACCTTGACCATTTTTTTAACCTCTCATTGCAGATGTCTCTGGATTCCTCTCCCTTTTCATAGTATGGAAGACCTCTCCCCCCCCTCCTAAAATCCAGAAACACTGTACACAGTTACTGCATGCAATTATAATGTTATGTAAGTGCAAGCAAAATGTGAGCTCTGTGGAATGGCTGCTTTGTCCCAAGCAAGGTATTTAAGAAGCCGATACATATTTCATGGAGAAATTCCATCAGTGTAACTGAATATTCATAATTGCTGAGGCCTGCCCTGAACGGGTGGGAGGTGGGAAGGAGACAAGTGACCAAGGATTCGTTTTGGAAGTAGGGTGGGGTGGGGTGGGGGAGGTGAAAGACTGGTGTTAGATGAGAAAATGGTCCTCATATTTCAAGAGTTCAAAGCAACGGTTCTTTTTTCTTTCTTTCTGGTGATGATCGCTGAGAAAGGGACCCTTCCTTCTCTATATAGAAACCACAGAGTGTAGTGTTCGACTGGTGTGCTGCTGAGATGTCCACCAGCATGTGAAACTCACATCTGCAATTGTGCAAAACTGAGAGCATAACATGGATGAGAGCAAACCGTGCTAGCACTGAGAATGTTACCTAGTTGGGTAATGAAATGTCTGCAAGAAAACCACCAATGCTCAGAGATCACCAAGGACCCCACTGTCCTCTTCCTCCTCCTCCCCTTTCGCCTTCTCTACCAATCCCACTCCCTCCTAACACTGATGATGTTACCTAGTTGGGTAATGAAATGTCTGCAAGAAAACCACCAATGCTCAGAGATCACCAAGGACCCCATAGTTGTCGTCCTTCCCCCCTCCTCCTCTTCCCCTTCTCCTTCGCTACCAATCCCACTCCCTCCTAACACTGATGATGTTACCTACTTGGGTAATGAAATGTCTGCAAGAAAACCACCAAGCTCAGAGAGCACTAAGGACTCCATAGTTCAACCTGGAGCTACAAATATCATCTTCTGTTGTGCAAATTGTTTTTCAAGCACAGTTCCAGTGTCAACTTTGAACACCCTCCATGTCTCCTTATCTGAAAGAAAAGTTAAGGGGTGGGGTTAAAAAAAAACAGTTAGAATTTTGAATCAGTTTTGTCACCATAAGATAGACAAAAAAGATTTAGGACCACAAAATAGACAAAACAATAGAAAATAAAGTGCAGTGGGACTTTAGAATCCAAACAGACAAGCACCTGCCACATAACACCTCAGACTTAACAATTGTTGACAAGAACGACAATAAAGCCTGGATAATGGATGGGGCAGTACCCGGAGACAACAGAATAGAAAAGAAAGAACTGGAGAAAATCACAAATTTGAGGATTTGCAAATAGGAGTAGAATAACTGTGGCAAAAAAAAGAGCCAAGGAGCCCTAGTGGCAGAGTGATTAGAATGCAGTATTGTAGGCAAACTCTGCCCACAGCCTGGAGTTCGATCCTGACTGGCTGAAGGTTGACTCACCCTTCCATCCTTCCAAGGTCAGTAAAATGAGGATCCAGATTGTTAGGGGCACCATGTTGACATTGTAAACCATCCAGAGAGTGCTGTAAACACTATGGGAAAGTATATGTCTAAGTGCTATTGTTATTGCTAAAATAGGTGCCTTAAGTGGAATCCCATATCTGGAACACCACATGAATGCCACAGCAGTGGCAAAATCACCATTAGTCCACTGCAAAAGGCAGCTTTATTTTGAACAACTGACATGTTGCAATGATAGCATTAAACAACATCTGCCTAACCCAGGTCTCTGGGAAGGCTTTGGTAGATGGATAAAAATGTCCAGTACAGCTAAACATCTGGCTGACTATGCAATGAACTACAGTATAACAGGTGCCTTGGGTACAATCTCAAAACACCTGGAGCATCACTTGAACACCATCAGCATTGACAAAGTCTCCATCAGTCAATTGCAAAAGGCAGCTACTTGGAACAGCTTACATCCTATGAGATTACAGCGTCAAACAAGAACATCTGTCTATGCCAGATCCTTGGGAAGGATTCAATCTCCTATCTATCTATCTATCTATCTATCTATCTATCTATCTATCTATCTATCTATCTATCTATCTATCTATCTATCTATCTATCTACCTACCTACCTACCTACCTAACTACCTACCCACCTACCCACCCACCCACCCACCCACCTATCTGTCTATCTATCTATCTATCTATCTATCTATCTATCTATCTATCTATCTATCTATCTATCTATCTATCTATCTATCTATCTATCAGGATATATGTATGTATATATGTTCCAGCATAACTCTGGAAAGCCTGGCCCATTAAGTGAGAGTGAGTGCAGTGTCCTAGAGCGGCAATTGTTTATGTCAGTTCCTTCACAGCTTCCTCCAGTAAGCCAGCCGTGACATTTGCCCTCCAGTGGACCAATGGGGAAGCCCCTCATGGATTTGGGGAAAAATGCCAGGATTGTAGACAGGGCGGGAAAGGGGAGCGCATGAGAAGGGAAAGGGAGAGAGCAGGGATGATGGGCATGGGAGTAGGGGGAAGAAGGGGCCCTCTAAATGGCTCCCTGTCAAGCAAACACTTCGACATCTATAAATACCTGGGCAACGCCAGGTCATCAGCTGGTAGGTAGACAAAAATGCCAAATCCAGTCTACACATCTGGTTGACTGGGAGGGGCATTTTCAGGGGCCTTCGAATGTCTCAGCAGGAGAAATCTCCTTTCATGCTAGGCCCCCACACATGCAATTCAGTTTATATGCTGGGAAAGGGAGATGTTTCATTCCTTCCCACTCCTTTCTGCTGACAAGTGAGGCAAAGTAAGATATTACTCTATATTACCATTAGCAATAAAAAGAAATCTCCAAGGCAGAAACAACATTTTCCCTTTTCCTGTTTGTGAGATTATTAAGAGATGTACAAGGTTTCCACATTAAAAAGTGATGAAGAAGATTGCTGGGTTAAGCTCAGGGATGGAGAGGGAAACTGCATAGCATCTGGTCAGCATAAACTGCATGGGCAGAAAAAGTCTCCCTGTAGTCTTTCTTTTTGGAGAGCATTTAAGGGCACATTCTTGGATGGTTGGTTGGCTGGCTGGTGGGCTGGAGTAGTAGTAGTCGTTATGATTTGCAGAGTTTAGCCTGGAAATCCTTTGCCATTTTCGTGGCTAGGCTGACCCCCAAATTAGGTTGGGAAAGGGTTCCTTTAAGGCAGCGGTCATCAACTGTGAGAAAATTTTGGTGGTCCACAGCAAAATTATTTGCATTTTTTATATTGCACTAAATCAGGGGTCCTCAAACTATGCCCCCTGGGATAGATACATGCAATGAACGTTTGTGTTGACCCCTTCGGGGTTTTTTTGTGCAGGTTGGAGGGGGGCAAAAATTCCAACTTGGGGTCTGCTTCAATTTCCTGGTGTAGGGCTTTGGGCAAAGGCTGGAGGGAAATTGGGTGACGGCTAGAGGGAAGCACCTGTCAGCGTTCCAAATATCGTCCAGAATTAAATCAGAGTTCAAGGCATAGCTTTCATCAAAGTTCCAATTTAATAAGAGAGACATGTTGGTACAATCTGTGGCAAACCTGAATCTGAAAGCTTCCTGGGTTTCCACCCAGTTGAAAGTTCATGATCTTGCCCCCACACCCACAAGTCCATCACATGGTCCAGTGGTGGGTTTCAAAAATTTTTCGAACCTACTCTGTGGGTGTGGCCTCCTTTGTGGGAGTGGCTTGCCAACCATGTGACCTGGTGGGAGTGGCTTGCCGGCCATGTGTTTTCTTTCTTTCTTTCTTTCTTTCTTTCTTTCTTTCTTTCTTTCTTTCGTTCTTCTTTCTTTCTTTCTTTTCTTTCTTTCTTTCTTCTCTCTCTCTCTCTTACTTCTTTTGTCTCTGTCCCTTTTTCCTTTTTTCTTTAATCTCTCACTTTTTCTTTCTTTTTTTTTCTTTATTTCTTTCTTCCTTCCTTTCTCTTTCTCTTTACTCTCTCTGTGTGAGTCTGTGTGTGTGTGTGTGTGTCAGTGTCAGTGGTGGGTTTCAAAAAAATTTGGACCTCTTCTGTAGGTGTGGCCCTGCTTTTCTGGTTTTGGAACCTCTTCTAACCGTTTTGGTAGATTGACGAACCGGTTCTACGAACTGGTGCGAACTGGTAGGACCCACCTCTGACATGGTCCAATCTTCCACTGCCATGCTGGTAGTTCCACCATCTAGTTCCGTTCAGGTGCAGAGTGCGGAGACAAGAATGACCTCTGGAGTTCTAGAAAGGAATGTTTTATTTTGACAACACATTCTACTCCTTACTATTCCCCCTCTCAATTACCCCCCTAATGAAACAACATAGTAAAATAATAGACAGTGTGGCAGGCTGAAGATCCTAAAAGAAATATGACTGCAGGCCTGACAGCATTGCTGGTGGCGAAGAGCCAGAGGGCCTCATTCCAGTGGAACCGAATCATGGCCTGGAACTGGCTGACCAGCTCAGTCCACTGAGCCTCCAGGTGCCGGTACCTGACCTCGCACTCCCACAGGTCTTCCCTCTGCTTGGAAAGCCTATGCTCATAGTCCTCAGTGAGCTGCTTCTGCTGAACCTCCTTCTCGGTCAGATCCAATTTGAATTGAGCTGTTTTGCCAACTCTTTCTTGTGGTGGCTGCTTAGCACCAACAACGGCTTCCTGTTGGGGCCCTGAGGAGCCTGGGTGGGAGGCGAGAAATAGTTGGGAGGCGAGGGGCAAGCAGAGACTGGCGAGGTGCCCCTTGATGTGAGTGACATCAAGTTGGCCATGCCCACCCAGTCACGTGACCACCTAGCCACGCTCACCCAGCCACTCACTAAGCAGATCATATTAGTGGTCCGTGGGATTTAAAATTATGAATTCAGTCCTAAGGACTGAAAGGTTGGTGACCCCTGCTTTAAGAGGTAATATGGGAATCGAACATAAGAGATGCAAAATGCAATGCCACCTTTCTTCCCTAATTTATCACCCTCTACAGCAGTATTTTTCAAACTTGCCAACTTTAAGATGGGTGGATTTTAACTCCCAGAATTCCCCAGCCAGCTAGAAGTGATGCTGCTGTGTTGGACAACTGCATGCTTCCTTCTTGAATCTCTAGAGGTGGTATTCAGCTAGTTCTTACTGGCTCGGGCGACCCGGTAGCAGTGGCTGCTGGAGGCTCCACCCCCACCCCACCTCGATGTAACATGTGACCTTCTGTGCATGCGCAGCACGCTCACATTTGCAAACTGGTAGTGAAGGTAAGTGAATCCCACCACTGTTGTGGAGGAGCACAAGGATCAATTCTGATGAAAGTTGGGCAGGGTGTTGCAATACATATTTTGGGAGGGGAAGGGGGGGGGAGAAAGAATCTCTGGAATGTTGTCTTTTTATGAAATCTTGAGCTTAATGCAGAATTTAAAATGACTGCATTGTTTTGGGTGAGTTTCCTGCCCTAAAATGGTCAGGGGGAGGGGGGGAAATCTCAAAATTGCAAATGATCTCTCCCTTCCCTTGCTTACAAGCCCTTTCTCTTTCTGATATTCCACCCCCCCTTTTAGAACTTCTTCTTTGCCTGCTGAAATTCATCAGCTCCTGTAACTACGGAGGAGCCGGTGGTTACTAAGAGGGAGACTAGACCACTGGAGAGATGCAAGAAGCTAACTCAATCAACCTTCACTTCCAGCTCCAGCTTCGGTTATCAGACCTACATAAATGAGAATGAAAATTTAATTTGTGGCTTTGAAAAATGCATGGGCTGCAATGAGGCTGACCTGTTCCAGAGTTGGAATGCTTCCTCCGAGGAAGGTGTGGAGAAAACGTCCTCTGGAGGACGTCCCTGCGCAGAAGCTCTCGAAATTAACCCCTTCTGTGTAAGCTTCCTGTGAAAATGAGCAGGAACCAAGCTTTGCCACTAAGGTCTCTACAGGATTGTGTAGCTGGAAGACCCAGGTACTCAGGGGTGGGCTGCTATGGGTTCACCCAGGTTCGGGAGAATCTGTAGCTAATGTTATGGCTGGTTCAGGGGTGGGTTCCAGCCGGCACTACTGCCGATTCACTCGTGTACGTGCTGCAGTGGTGAGTTCTGGATTCTGGTGCAACTGGTACGATCAATGGGGCCTGGCGTCCCCACATGAATGTGCACGGTGTATGTGCACACACGTGCAGTGCACGCATGCGTTCTTACCTCTTGCGACGCCTCTGCGACACTTCCAGCTCGGGCGGGCGGGTGGGCCCTCTGGAGCACCATACCAGAATGGTACCCAGTGCTCTGGGCAGATACCGGCATGCCCGTACCGGGACGTACCACCGAAACCCAATACTGGCGTGCTGTGCATGCATGCACAGTGCAATAGAAATATTTTGTGCATTCATAGAACTGAAAAACAAGATGGCGGTGGCGATCGCAGCAACCGGGAAACTGGTTTGGGGCCGTGGCGGGCCTGGGTCGGTTCCAGTGCCAGTTCCAGTAGGAACCCACCACTGGACCGGTTCAGAGAACCTCCAAATCCCACCCCTGGCTGGCCTGCTCACCCCATCCCCCTCACCGCTCCCCTCCAGGAGTCTCCATGTGGTCTGTTTTGGATGCGAGGGTAAGTGCAGGGCCCATGCAGAGGCTCGGGGAGGGGGAAGAAACAGGCCTCCTGGAAGTTCCAGAAGGCCAGAAATGGCCCCAGTTTCCAGGCTCTGGAGGGCCTCTGGAGCCCGGAGGAGGCAGTTTTTGCCCTCCCAGAGGCTCGAGGAAAGCCTCCAGAACCTGAAGAAGGTGAAAATTCCTCCTCCCCCTCCCCCACCATGGTGCAGGAGGCCAACTAGGCCATGCCCACCATGGCCGCGCCCACCCAGCAACCGGGCAGACAACCCAGTGTTGAAATTTTTGAAGCCTACCCCTTTATATAGTAGATACAGAATAAAAGAGTTGGAAGGGATCTTGGAGGTCTAGTCTGCTCAGGCAGGAGAAAACAGCTTCCCATCTCTTTTTAAAGACGTTCAGTGATGAAGTACCCACAACCTCTGGAAGCAAGCTGTTCCTCTGATTAACTGTTCTCTCTAATTCTCCTTAGTTTTAGATTGGATCTCTCCTTAATAAATTTCCATCTGTTACTTGTTGTCCTGCCCTCAGATGCTTTGCTCTGCAAAGATTGACCCCCTTTTCTCTGTGACTGGCTGTCTCAGAAAACACAGCCAACAAGTGAAGAGTGGCCTTGTAAGAAGCATACGCAGAGGGCTGCAACTTGTCGATTTGCAAATGTATCAGACTATAGGGTTGGAAGGAACCACAAGAAACATCTAGTTCAACCTTCAGCAGTCTGCAGGAAAACCAGCCCATGAGAGGTGGCTGCCCAGCTTTTAAAAAAAAAATCATGGCAGATAGATTCTTCCACTGTTCTTGTTCCTAGCAAGGTTTTGTTTATATTGAGAAAAGATCTTTAAAAAGTAAAGATTCCCCTTGCACATATGTGCTAGTCGTTCCTGACTCTAGGGGGCGGTGCTCATCTCCATTTCAAAGCCAAAGAACCAGTATTGTCCGAAAACGTGTCTGTGGTCATGTGGCCAGCATGACTAAATGCCAAAGGGGCATGGAATGCTGTTTCCAGCAAAATATATGCCAAAAAACCAGCATAATATAATATATATATATATATGGGCAGCATAATATGTGGCCAGCATTATATATATGCGAAATTCTTACAGAACACCATTATCTTCCCACTGAAATGGTACCTATTTATCTACTTGCATTTGCATGTTTTCGAACTGCCAAGTGGGCAGAAGCTGTGCAAGGAACAGGAGCTCACCGCATCGCGGGCCTTCGGACCTCAAACCCCGGCTCTCAGCTTTATGGCTGACAAGCTCAGCATCTTTAACTACTGAGTCATCACATCCTTAGGTTTATGTATGTATGTGTATATGTGTGTGTATTTATACACATCAGCCCATGTCACAAAAATGTGACACTGGATGAGAATTGACTGGATGAGTTCCAGAGTAAGAGAAAACCTCGCTAGCCTCATTCTGGCAAATGCGAGCACGCCAGCAAAAGTGGAGGGCGTCGAAGAGCTGAGGTTTGGTAAAAAGCAACCAAGTTGGCAATGCAAAGCCAAGTCCTCTTTGCATGGATGGGCAAAAGCAGCAGCAGTTGATGTCAGGCCTGCAGCCATTTTTTCCTTTGGATCTTTGGCCTGCCACCCTTTCTATGATTGTACTATGCATTTTCTATTGTGGGAAAATGGGAGGGGGAATTGTATGGAGTTAAATGATATGTAGCCATAACAAAATTCTTTCTAGAAAGCCAAGGTCATCCTTTGTCTTTGAACCTCTGCACCTGATTGGAACTGGATGGATGGAAGTGCCAGCATGGCAGTGGAAGATTGGACCATGTGATGGACTTGTGGGTGTGTGGGAAAGATCTTGAACTTTCAACTGGGTGAGGAAAACCGGGAAGCTTTCCGATTCAGCTTTTCCCAGATGTGCCAACATGGCTCTCTTAATAAATTGGAGCTTTAAACAATATGTTGCCTTAGACTCTGATTTACTTTTGGATGCTATTTGGAACCCTGACAGTTGGCTTGTCAGAAAAGAAACTGTCATTATCCGATGCTTAGCGTTCAACCAAGGCTGGATTCTCAAGTGGCTTTTCCTGACTAAGTGGTTTCAACAGCTGCCCCTGAAAGTCAATTAAAAGGAAGCTGTGAGCATTGACTTTCCAAGTCTCCCTTCCTTTCTAGATTGTTGCTACTAGCCCCCTCCTTTCCTTCCAGCGTTTGATTAATTGGGACCCTGAAGGCGGAGAGCTGCTGCTTTTTGGGAGAAGGGGAGGACATTCCTCCTAAGGCTTGGAGAGATGGGATTTGTGAATGTCTGACCTAGGAAGTTGCTGGGGAAGCCGATGACATGTTGCCAGTAAGGTTCTCTCTTGGGGTCCTCCTTCCCAGTCCATAGAGGCCTCTTTTGGGCCCCTAATTGGCTAATTAGCATTTGCTTTGTTTCCAACCTGTGCTTTAGACCAGTGGTCCCCAACCTTTTTATCGCCTCGGACCGGTCAACGTTTGATAATTTTACCGCGGCCCACTGAGGGGGGGGGCATTGATTGTTTATATTTTAGATTGTTTTGATTTAATAATTTTAATTTAATTGTATTTAAACATGCCTTCAAAATAAAATACAGTTACATCAAAAAATGACTATAAAATGATTTAACATTTTAACTCACTAGAACGCTAAATCAATGAGAACCCTGAGCTTGTTTCTTTGCAACGAGACGGTTCAATCTGGAGGTAATAAGAGACAAAGACACCCAAAGTGTGTTGCTTATGTCCAGTTTATTCCATTGTTTTGTTTTGGTTGCTGTCACTGCAGAAAACCCCGCTTCACACAGATAGGATGTCAGAAATGGCAATAGGGATTTAAGTGCTGTGGTGGCAATCTCAAGATATTCCGCCATGACTTTAATCCAGAACACCGGCAGAGTTGTTGTCTCGAACGTAGTTTAAGGCCGCTGTCATTTGCAATCTCCAGCAGTTGATCTTCTTCTTGCACAGACATACTAGATTCGCCTGGTTTGTTGACAAATGGGTCGCGGATCCATTCCTTACCAGTTCGGGGGTCATTTGTGGTTGGGAAATAGCACTCAAACTGTCCTGAGTCCCAAGCTTGGTTGATTCTTGCTGGGTGATGATGTAATGAAAGGGCTTGGGCAATTCTACTATGACTCTGCCTGAAGGAAGTAGATCTTGTTATGTAGAATAGACTGGCTCAGGCCTTAATGGCCCATTGACAAAGGTGGAGAGGGATGAGTTCTGTGTCTCTTTAAAGGAAATATTCTGTCCTTTTAATATTTCTTAAAAATATTTCATTTTTCTAGGAGAGGGGTGAATACTAACTTTCCACAGTATTATTGAGGGAAAGTGGTTATTTCCCAAAATTTCTTCCTTTTCTGCCTCTGTCCCCTGCCCATCAGCGTTGGTATAGTTCCCTTTCCAATCTTTTATTTCTCTTCATAGATTGAGTTCTTACTGCAATTTCCTCCACTCTCTTCTAAATCTGAGCAAGTGATGAAAATGTGATAGCAGAACTTTCATTCATATATCCACAGATATCAGAGTTTGTTGCAGAAAATCACTTCCAGAAAGCACACACAGATAGCTGTTCAGCAGGATTCATTAACTTCTTTATAAACATATTAACACATGAAGATAAACGTACAATACCAATATAGGTTTTCTCCACCGTAGTAGTAGTTACAAGCAAACACAGGCAACAGTACAGCAGAGAGGAGTTTTCAGTTCAGAGTTCAGTTCAGAGCTTTCAGAGTTCAGAGCAGACAGAGACTAGTTTCAGTTTCAATTCTCAGCACAGACTCAGATTTGCTCCCATTGGATGACTTAGTTGCTGTGCCTATTCATTGGCTGACCTTGTTACCATATCTCTCCCAGTCATGAATATTCTAACAGCAGATTTAAAAAAATCCTACTGAGCCTGTATAAATTACCCAGAATTGTGTTCAAGGTGGCAGACCGAGGATGAATTTAGAAAGGGAAAAGAGACGAAAAAACCATTGTTTTGGCATCCATTGGCATCTGGCAAAAAACAACAACACACCATCATATCACACCTGTCATGACATTATTGGCAAAGGATGCATATTGTACAATTCATCCTTTGCATGATGATGACAAAATATTTATATCCGTCCCCCACTTTGCAGAAATGCATATTTTCACTTGGGCAGTTAAATGCAATTTTAATTGAAATAGAGAACCAATTAAGTGAAAAAAGAATGCAAGTGGGTATAACAAAAAAAAAATTGTTCTTCTGTGATTAATTTCTTTCCTCCCTTCCTTCCTCTTTTGTCTTTTCCTTCCTTCCTTTCTTCCTTCCTTCCTTCCTTCTTTTCCTGTCAGTTGCTAATGGGCAGAAAAGATCAAACAGCTAAGAATCAGAGGTGGTATTCAGCAGGTTCTGACCAGTTCTGGAGAATCGGTAGCAGAAATTTTGAATAGTTCGGAGAACTGATAACTACCACTTCTGGCTGGCCCCGCCCGCATCTATTCTCTGCCTCCTGAGTCCCAGCTGATTGGGTGGGAATGGGGATTTTGCAGTAACCTTCCCCTGGAGTGGGGAGAGAATGCAGATTTTACAGTATCCTTCCCCAGCCACACCACACCCACCAAGCCACACTCACAGAACCAACAGTAAAACTTTTTGAATCCCACCTCTGCTAACAAGGGTATATCTGGTTGAACTTCCATGCTATGAATTTCAAGTTATTTATTATTCTGAACCATTCTTACAGTGCAAATGCCAAACAGTGAAGAATCTAATGAAGATCCTTACAGATGGTACTTCAATCTTTCATGGAGGTAATCTGCATTTTTCAGCACTACTTATTTGCACCCACGAACACGTCAGTTCTGATGTCTCTGGAGCGATCCATATCTAAACCTTCTTCAGTTATGTGGGATGGGGCCAATTTTGCAGCACTTCAAGGGACTCTAAAGCTCCTGGATTTCATGTTTATGTGCTGACCATCTGCTACCCATTTGCGCATCTCCATTCAATGCTGTTTGGGCAGAGATAGGATCTGTCTGCAGTGGTTTGCTATGTTTTATTTTACTCCTCTGCAGAATTTCTCTCTTTTTAAAAAAAAGACCTTTCCTGATGAATAGAGTTGGGCGATCTCAGAAATGTAGGCATCCCTGTGGCATTTTAATTTTCACTGCCAATAATATTGATTCCTTCAACTGCTTTATTCTAAGCAGAACTATTTTTGCATTTTAATGCAAGGGCTAAAGTACCACACAAAACCACAAATGTGGGTCGCTGCTTTTGGTTTAGCACATTGGGCTGATCTAACTATGATAACTTAAAAACCATAGTTTGTGACTTGCCATGCCCTAGTCTTATGTGTCTGATTCCATGCTGGCTAAGGAATTCTGAGAACTGAAATCTACAAATCCTAAAAGTGCCAAATTTGGAAAACGTTGCTATGGAGGTTGTCAGGTTGGGGAAGAAGACATTTGTCCATTGTCGGGTCGAAGTGTCCTTCCATTTTTTAGAGTAAAGTAATCTTGCTGCCGTCGACATGTATAGCATCAACTTTGGCTTTTACTTTCCATGTCATCCCTAAGCTCCTCCTTCAGCTCTGCTCCTTCTCATACTTCTTCCTGATGCTGCTGTCACTTGGCATTGCCAACTATGGTGAATGGTTGCAGGAACTGGGCATGGCTAGTCTAGTGAAGAGAAGACGAGGTGTCAGGGTTCCCAATAGCATCCAAAATTAATCAGAGTCGAAGGTAAAGGATTCCTCAAAGTTTCAATTTATTAAGAAAGCCATGTTGGCACATCTGGGAAAACACGAATTTGAAAGCTTCCCGGTTTTCCCCACCCAGTTGAAAGTTCAAGATCTTGCCCCCAACACCACAGATCCATCACATGGTTCAATCTCCATGCTGGCAGTTCTACCCATCCAGTTCTGGTCAGGTGCAGAGGTGCAAAGACAAAGGATGACCTTGGCTTTCTAGAAAGAATTTGTTTATGGTTAAATACCATCTAACTCCGTACAATCCCCCCTCCCATTTTCCCACAATAGAAAATGCATAGTGGAATAATAGAAGTGTGGCAGGCCAAAGATCCAAAAGAAAAGAAGACTTGCAGGCCTGACATGAGGACCAGAGAAGACATGATAGCATTCTTCCAATATTTGAGGAGCTGCCAAAGAGAGGAAGGGGTCCAGCTATTTTCAAAGCACCCAAAGGCAGACAAGGATAATTTTTGGAAAGTGACTAAGGAGAGAGTCAATCTAGAAATAAGGAGGAACTTTCTGACAGTGAGAACAATCAACCCATGGAACAGAAGTGCCTTTGGAAATTGTGGGAGTTTCATCGCTGGAAGCTTTCAAGAAGAGACTGGATTGCCATCTGTCAGAAATGGTGTGGGGTCTCCTGCTTGGGTGGGAGATTGGACTAGAGACCTACAAGGTCCCTTCCAACCAGGGGTGGGTTCTGGCAAGCACCTACTGCCGGTTTGCTCAAATGCATGCCATGCACGCACGTGCAGTGCGATTAATATTGTTCTTTTTTTTTAATATAAAATTTTTATTTTCAAACAAACACAAACCACACAGACATATAACATAAAACCTCTTCAACTGCATACAGTGTGTCAATTGGTTACAAGGTCTTTCGCGTCCTTTCCATAGTCATCACTTGAGCTTTAATCAAAATTCACATATTGTCAATCAAATATCTTTGTATACATTATTATACTTCATTTGTTTGCTTATCACTATGTTCTTCTCCATTTAAACAAGGTATTCTAAATATGTATCCTTTTATATTATAATGATTCATTACATCATCCTCAATATATCCAATAATAAAGAATTTTTTATATCCTATTCTAAATCATTCTATTATTTTAGCATTGATAACATTCTCTAATAATTTCAATTCCATGTTTTTTCCATTATTAGTATCATCAATTCAATATACATGTATACAAATTATTATAGTTGTAAAACATCCATTAAGCATAGCTATTATTACATCCTTTTATATGAAACTTGTTAAATTTGAAGTAAATTTATTATGTGCAGTTCATTACATCATTCTGAAATCATCCAATGATATTACATCTTATATTCTATTCTATATAGAATTATTTATCCTTGTAAAAGGTTTTTCAACCTCCTCTCCATCAACCTCACTTACAGTTTGTATAAAATTTTATATTATCAATCTAGTTTATGTAAATGCTTATTATTAGTATTAATCATTTATTTAGCTATAGCTATTATACTTTGTCTTATACATAGTACCTCAAAATTTAAATACATTTAACTAAATTTATTGTGACATTTCATTTCATCATCCTGTATCCTTCCAGAAATTAGTGCAGTCCAATATCTCTTGCCATTTGTAGAATCTGTAATCTAAGTGTTTTCTTAATAAGTCTTATGTGGACGTCTCTTGACAACTTGTTTTTCATTGCATATCTTATAAAGATTCAAAACCCTCTATCTGTCCCTTTCATCAGCTTGACTTTTGTTATCACTGGTGCTTCTGCCAAAATTACTCTCATTGTTTCTTGCCAAATTTTCTCCCCTTTCTTCATCTATATTTGATAGTTCCAGTTCATTGATCTCTGCTTTCTGTATTTCGCACTTATCATTTCTCTCCACTCTCGATTTGCTGTCAGTGTCAACAATTTTCTTACACTTTCATATGTCTCTGTGGTTTTTTTTGAATTCTGTCCTCAAATTCCATCGTTGTTTTATAAGTATTCTCAACTCTTCCCTCCGTACTTTCTGTATTTTGATCTATAATTTCAAGTCTCTTTTCAATTCTCTCTGTCATTATTAAGACTTTTTGAATTTATAGCATAATTCTTTGCAATGTTAGTCCCTTTTCTTCTTCATATTGGGCCATTTTTCCAGGTTATAGACACTGCCACTAAAAGCATCCAAGGCTTTTGCTAGGTTTCAAACAAATTCCAGTAAAGTTTTTCAGGTCAAAGCTTTCTCTTTCCTTCAAAGAAACACCTGTATAGCGACTGACACTTTCAGGTAAACAAAGCCAATAGTTTTGTATTATCAGATGATACCAAGCCTCTAGCCTCTAGATGGGAGTGTTACAATTCTTTCCCCTCTGTTTTTGCCTCTCTTTCTAAACTCCGAACTCTGGAACAGAAGAAAAAAAATATTTAAAGTTTATGATCCGGCCGAGCCTTGCAAGTAAAGAAACTTTTAATCCAGAAATACAAAAAATGGAAGAAGTATAGAGGAAGAAGGGGAAAAAAAGACTAGTCCAGTTAAAGTAAGATGCATTTGTAAAAAGTCCATCCAAAGAAAACAAACAAAAAATAAAGTGAAAAAGATAACCTGATAGTTTTAAAACCAGTGTTAATTTGCCGCTTACTTCCTTCTGTCTTCAATTTATTTTAACTAAGTCTTTTGGGTTTTCCTCTTCTCTAATAATAAGGATTTTTCTCAACATTTCGACACACTGTCTCTCCTGTTCTGCTTCTGTTTCTGCAGTCATTTTGACTGCTTCTCTTGTAGCCAGCAAAAGAGCTTTCTCCTGATCGATCAGGGATTTTGCGATGTCCCTGAGATCAGCAGGACCTGCTCTTCTCTATCACCATTCCTTCAGAATGGTTTAGATCCAAAAGGATCGTCCAGCAACAGAGATATTGACAGCATCCTGGAGCCCCAAGATTGCAATGTAGTGTCATTGTGACGTCAAGCACCACCCTCCAAGTAATATTGTTCTTAACATGCATAGAAGCAAAAAACAAGATGACAGTGCCTATGGCCAGGAGAACCAGTTCTGGGGTGTGGCAAGCCTGGGTCGCTGCCAGTTCCAGTGACCCAGGCCAACAACCAACAGTCCGAACTAGTTGGAATCCACCACTGCTTCCAACTCTGAATCTAAAGTTATGTATATAGTTTGTACTGTAGGTAGGCAACAATCAACAAGGCAGTATTGCACCATCATAATGCCACTTCTGCTCCTTTTGTACTTGTTGTGATGTCGTGTTGATGTGTGAAAGGAGCAGCTGCTGTCTTGCAACAATGAACCCTGCTTTAATTATTTTTTTTAAAAGGACCACATCCTGAGGATTACCTCTCAGCATTCAAAGGTGCAACTCCCATCTCAAGCTTTCTTTAAAGTAAGCGATTTGTTCGTTGTTTTAATCATTTTAGCAGACATTTTAAAACACAATCAAGGAAGAACAAAACAAAAAGGTTTTTTTTAAAGAATTGTGGAAGTACTCAAATATATAAATTGAACAAGGATTTTAAAATAACATTGGAGTACTATTATGTAAGTGATACAACTGTCATTAAAATCAATTCAAAGAACAAAAATAATAAAAAAATAAGAATATATACGTATAATTAGTCAGATAGACAGTTAATAGAAATGTCTGTTAAATCTACAAAGACCCTCCCTTGTTATAACAAAAGGCAAAATCTAATATTTTAAGCCATTAGAATAATCCAAATGTCATATGTGGCATGTCTAAATAATAATTAGAATTCTAATCCATAAATAACTCCCAGGTGTATCAGATTCATTTTTAAATATGAAAATGTTTTTGATACTGATGCGTTCTTAGTCTTCCATAAAACTTTGCCATTTTTTAAAGGATGTGTAATATCTAGAAAAAAACATAAAGTATTCTAATAACTGTTTCCATACACAAAGTCAGATCTGTATATTTTGTAGGAATGCAAAGTTTAATAATAGTTAGCAGAAAAACAGATGGCAGGAAAGAAAAATCAGTATTTAAAATTTACTTCATTCTGTAGTAAATTATTTTTCAGAATTGTAGAGACATTGCCACCCAAACATAATTTTAAAAAAAGGTCCAACTTAAATTAGTGCGTTTCAAGTTTTAGATTATGGATTATCTATTTAAGTAATCAGCACTGGAGTAATGTATCAGTGAAAAAGCATCTGGGGAAAAAGGATTTTTTTCTGATTCACTGTAAATTTCATATTTCTCTTCCATTGCTATTTCATTGTTACATATCAATAATTCTGTTTAAATTAATTGCCATCCAGCAGCCAGCTGGAAAAACCCAAGTAAGATTTTACTTAAGGAAGGGCTTTAAAGAGACAATTAACCTCTGCCAATGAACCATCATGTTGGTGCTTTTGTTCATGCACAATGAAGATTTCTTATAAGTTGTGCAGTACACAGAACATAGAATAATAGGATTGGAAGGGATCTTGGAAGTCTTCTAGTCCAACCTCTGCTCAATTGTCTTCTCTGTTGGCAGTGCCAATCAGTGTATCTTTTCAATGGACAGCTGTCAAACTGATTGCCACTCATGTCCACCTTCTTTCTATGATGCTGAGATTACACTGGTTTTATATATGAAGGCATTACTGATCTTTCCTAGTATAAGGCCAGGACCTTGTGGGTACAGCTGAGTGTTTGCCCCAGACTTCCTTAGAAAGCAAAGTCCAACAAAACTTCTTTTATTTACACAACTGTGAATTCCTTTCATTCACATTCAGCATGGCTTATCAAACAGTCTTTCAAAGGAACGTTTATCCACACGCACCTTATCTTGTTTGGAGTGCTGCCGGATAACTAGTGTCCAAACACAGAGCAAAGCAAAACTTGGCTCACAAACAGAACTTTCCAGACCGATGAACGAATTGTTTCCTGCAAAAGCCCACTCTCCATTCGTTCCTCTTTTGTTTCCTATGGGAAGGCCAATCACCTCCAAGGTGTGGCTTTTCTCTTGACTTGACCCTGCTTTCTTAGTTGTTTCTGTGTTCTGGCAGCTCTGTGCATGCGCACACAGGGAACAGACTTCAGCTGTTCCTCTGCCTTGCCTCTGTCTAACCTCTGCCTCTGAGGTAGAGCCCTTGTCTGAGCTTTCCTCAGCCCCCAGGACTGGACCATGTTCCTCCCCAACCTCCTCACTGTCCGACTCTGCTGACGGCTCCACAGGCAGCCGTCGGACCACAACACTGAGTGAACCAAAGGAGTGTCTGGTTAAGGATCCATGGTGGCTAAAAGAAATCTCACAGCTTGATACCCACACATATTTTTTCAATTTCCTTGAGCCTAATAGTTCAATCATCCCACAGGCCTTTGTTCGATCTTGGGAAAGCAAGAGAATAGCCACTGGATATCCTTCCTCAAGGAAGAGCCGAGGTGGCACAGTGGTTAGGGTGTAGTACTTCAGGCTACTTTAGCTGACTGTGATCTGCAGCTCAGCGGTTCAAATCTCACCGGCTCAAGGTCGGCTCAGCCTTCCATCCTTCTGAGGTGGGTGAAATGAGGACCTGGACTGTGGGGGCAAGTTGCTGACTCAATTTGCTAAAAAAAAATATTGTAGGTAACCGCTTAGGTTTATGAAGTGATATATAAGTCTAATAAATAAATAAATAAATAATAAATAAACTTTACACACCATTGCTTATCTCAGTTCAGAACGGAAGAACATACAAATCCTGAAGGCTTTCCCCCCATTACTGGTGTATTTGTCCAAAGATCTCAAATACATTAGTGACTACCGTAATTTTCAAGTATAAGACGCAACTTGCCCTCCCCTGCCAAAAAGAGCGTGGAAATATTGATGCGTCTTATACACTGAAGACTTCAGAGGGCCGGTGTAATAAGAGCACCAAGATTCCCTGCCCCCCCAGAAGCACTCTGCAGGCTTCAGCATGGCTGGGGGAAGGCAAAAACACTTATGTTTTTATGAAAAAAGGGCAAGCCTGGTTTGCAGCCCGGTTTCACCAAAAAATGGGTGTGTATTTGCCTTCCCTAGCCCTGCTGAAGCCTGCAGAGTGCTCCTGGAGGCCGGGGAGGACAAAAACTTTTTTTTCTTACTTACCTCTTCGAAATCTTGGTGCGTCTTATACACTGGTGCGTCTTATAGTCCGAAAAATATGGTATGTGCCACAAGGTCTCTTTGAAAAAGCAATGTACTGGAGAAAAGCCAATAATAACAACAAAAGTATGAAGGGGTTTTGTAACTCTCAACTAAGCGTGAGCCAGCTAAGGGATAGAACTTGTTATTAGTCAAGCCTTGTTAGTATTTGGATAAGTGCCCCCCTCCCAGGGGCTTCGGATTAGACTGGGCATCAAAAGACCCCCCTTGAAGGAATGTGGGGAAATCACTTCTGTATTCAAATGCTGCAGTCTGATCCATTTGGAGACTAGCTGCATAGCTTAGCTGTACTTGTTTTCCTATTCTTTATGCTCTGAATAGAAGAAACATTTCTGAGGTAAAAAGAAAAGGGTGATCTACATGCAACCGAATGTATATTTATATGTATAATTTCCTCACCCATTCTGAAATAGGGAAGCAGGTGGTGGACAGTCAGCAATTTTCTAGCAGATAAAGCCCAACGGTTTCTTTGTTGGGATAATTCATTAATCTGCCTTAGCTGAGTTGCACATATCCTGTTATTAAAGCTTTCACTGCAAATCGTTGCTCCTTCCATTGTTACAAAACTCAGGGATACCGATAGTATAGCTGGAGGGCAGAACAAAAAGATCCTTGAGCTAAGTTCAAATTCCAGAATTCCAGTTTAATTTTTCCCCATGCTGGCAGATACAGAAAGCCCTCGCAGATATGCTTACAGCTATCACGTTTTTAGAAGAATAAATTAACAGAATAATAGAATAACAGAATTGGAAGGGACCTTAGAGGTCTTCTAGTCCAACCCTGCTCAAGGAGGAAACCCTTTAACAGTGTTGTCTAATTTTTTGTCATCGTGGGCCAAAAGTGCGCCTCCATGTGCGCAACAGTACGTGTGCATGCCCATACCCATAATACAATGCATGCACAACATCACCCCTGCTCCCCTCCCACCCCTGTGCATGTGCGCATGACCCCGCCCCGTTGCTCCCCTGCCTCTGTTCATGCATGCAACCAGGGGTGGGTTGCTGCTGGCGTTACTGCTGGTTCGCAACCTGTGCGCAACCCACACACTGCGCATGCATGCACTCTTCAATGTAAATTGTTCTGTGCGCATGCGCAGAATAACTTGCAGTGAACTGCAGTTACCAAAATCCAAAATGGGCAGCAGACAAGCAGCAGCGAGGGACTGGTTTGGGGGCATGGCAGGCATGGGTTGCTGCCGGTTCTGCGACCCAAGCCTGAATTTGACTACTGGTCAGCCGAACTGGGGCCGAACCGGCAGCAAACCCACCCCTAGTCGGACACCCCTCCCCCCTGGTTTGGGCCTAGCACCAAAACGGGGCCAAAGGGGTATGTCGCACACCTCGTGTTCCCCCCACCCCCGTGCATGGATCGTGACCCCCTGTCCCTGAGATTACCCACATCTCCTACATGCACCTCATCCCCCCCCCCCGGTCCATGTGTGGTAGAAACCTGAAAATCAGCTGGCCGGTGGGAGGCACGTGAGCATGTGCAATGGGCGAGTACCGCTCACATGCCCGCAGGGAGTTCGCTATCACGGCCCTATATCATTTCAGACAAATGGTTGTCCAATCTCTTCTTGAAAACCTCCAGTGATGGAGCACTCACAACTACTGGAGGCAGTTATTCTGCTGATTAATTATTATGTCAGGAAATTTCTCCTCAGTTCTATGAAGGCAGAATAGTTGTATCTAAACATTCCAAAAGATTCAATAGGAATCTATTTTTTAAATAAGATATCTGAATTGAATTGTGAGGGTGCTTTGTAAAATCATCTATAACCCATGAGAAAAAGTAAAACTGAGTTCAACTCAGAGTGACATGAACTTTTCTTGAAAACACAGATTTTTTTCCCCAGTTATCTAATCTGGCTACTACCCTGAGATTCTTAAACTTGTTCTTAATTTGTGAGTCTCACAAAGAGCAGGCAGGAAGCCCCTCAGGCTATTTTCATTCTAAAAGATAAAGAAGTCCAATATAAGAAATATTTGATCTGAATATTTGATCTGAACTGTGGAGTTCTTGGTGATTTCTAAGCTTCTTTGTTTCCTTGCACAGCTTCATTACCCAAATAGGAACGAGTTTTCTGCCTGACTGTTTGTCTGGTATTAATCCCTGCTTATCTGGGTGCTGGTCAGAGGTGGTATTCTGCCAGTTCGGACCGGTTTGCTTGAACCGGTAGCGGAAATCGCGGGTGGCCTCGCCCAGCTGCCCTGGCTTTATGCCAGCCCATTTAGGCACTTTTTTAGCTGAAGCACATGCGCGGAAGGCTTGTGCTCACAGTTGCAAACTGGTAGGGAAGGTAAGTGAATACCACCCCTGAGGTTGGTTGAAGAAGAGGATGCTTCTAGTCTTCTTATTTTGTTCCTAGTTTTTTTATTGCTTCTTTTGAATGGTATGTAAATGTGGTTTACCGCTATGTGTCTATTGAGTCTAATTTGTTTGAATGCCAAGCTTCCAGGAATTTCCTAGCATTTTCAGATTTGATTTGGTCTAAGATGCTAACATTTTTTCAGTTGAAACTGTGGTTGAGTCTGTCTAAGGGATAACATGCCAGACAGAAGTGGGTTGCTCCTGATTCACCCCGGATTGGGTAAACCAGTAGTAGCGAGAGCAGAAGGCTCCGCACTCCTGCCAGGAAGTGTGCCCAAACCGGTAGTAAAAACATTGGCAACCCACCATAGATGCCACACAAACAACGAAGCAGAAAACAATATTCTAATCAAGAAACACTCCAAGGGGGAAACTACACTTTCACCCAAACTGGCAGGGCAAGTTACTGTATATAAACAGAGCGTAATATCACACTCACTGACACCTAGTTGGGTAATGAAATATCTGCAAGCAAACAATCAAGCTCCAAAAACTTCATAGGTGAGAGAATTTCAAGTTTAAAGCCAACTTTGATTTGAGTCCAGAATTGTATTGTTAAAATGAGGCAAAGCTAGTAATAAAGCAGAACAAATATGTCGGCAAATAGCAGCAGTCACTTTTTAAAAAATGCTTACATTTTGCAGCATTTGCATTTAAATCTTTGAACAAGAATAGTTCCAGGAGGAAAAGAGACGGGTGCAGTGATTTGCATTTTAAAAGGAATAAAGAATAGTGGAAGATATAAACAAAGCTTTTGTGGATTAGTAAGTGGTAGAATTAAAGAAATACATTTCTGATTGTTAAAAATAAATAAAATGAAATGAAAACAGAAGCGAAACTTTGGATCACAATTTTTTTTTTTTACTGATGTGGCCTGATATTAGATCTTTTAATAAATTTAACCACCCCTCTAATCACATATTATAATCTTTTTGTCAGTTTCTAACATCATTATATTTTCTCAACTATCTCTAAAGGAAGAGTCTCAACTTCATTAGTGCATCAATTTATTTCCTAGTTATGTATAATCCATTAAACCACGGCAGGGGTGGGTTCCGGGAGTCACTACTGCTAGTTCGCTCATGGCCGCGTCGTACGGACATGTTTTGTGCACATGCGCAGTGCAATACAAATTTACTCTGCACATGTGCAGAAGCAAAAACCAAGATGGCGCTGCCAGGAGAACCAGTTCAGGGGCGTAGCAGGCCTGGGTCACTGCCGGTTCCAGCGACCTAGGCCGCCAAACCACTACCGATTCAGACGAACCGGTACAAACCGGTAAGAACCCACCACTGAACCAGGGGTGTCCAATCTTGGCAACTTTTAAGACTTGTGGACTGCAACACCAAGAATTCCCCAGCCAGCAGGTCTTAAAGAGTCTTTAAGTGGCCAAGGTTAGATATACGGTACCTGCATTGAACCAAACAGGAGTCAAGTGGCCGGCGTTCACACAACACACTGAACTACAAAGAAATCAAGACCCAACACCAACTAAACCTAGATCAGTGATGGCTAACCTTTTTGCACACACATGCCAAAAATGTGCACATTCACGCAACAGCGTGCATGTCAGAGGTGGGTTCCTACCAGTTTGTACCTATTCGGCAGAACCAGTTCGTCAAATCTACCGAACCGGTTAGAAGAGGTTCCACCAGTGGACCCGGAAAGCAGGCCACACCTACAGAAGAGGTTCCAAAATTTTTTGAAACCCACCACTGGTCCTTGGATATGATTATTCTACACTATCATGCTCATATTTATAAAACTCAGTGCCTCTGTGAAAGGTAAGGATGACCACTGCATTTGTGGTGCAATCAGAACATTGTGTGTGTTGAAGTTGTTTTAAACGCAAACCAAAGATGCCTTTTAAAAAACAAGTTTACATCCTATTCTTATGCATGCCAGTGCTGTGTGTGAGGTAATTTAAGGTGGTTCTGACAAGTGTCGTCGGCATCTTCATATCCGGTCACATGGGCAGCAAGCCGCTCCCATCCGGTCACATGGGCGACAAGCCACTCCCACAAAGGAGGCCACACCCATAGAGTACAATTTTTTGAACAATTTTTGAAACCCACCACTGGCGCACATGTGCACCCACACCCATAATGCAATGCATGCATGACACCATCCTGCGCTACAATCTTCTGCACATGCACATGTGAGCCCCCTGCAACACTCCCCCACTCCCCCTGCTCGTGTGCGCATGACTCCCCATGCCCTGTTTGGGGCCTAGCAGGTCTCCCTGAAGCCTGCTGGGACCAAAAATTGGCCGCAGGGGGGGCGTGGTGCACCCCCACTCCTCCCTGCGCATGCACATTGACCTCCCCCTCTCCCGTGTATGTGCACATGTCTCCCACATGCACGGCGGAGATCTGAAAACCAGCTGGGTGGCAGGAGATGTGTGTGCATGTATGGTGGAGCTGAGCTGGGCAACGGCTTGCGTGCCCACAGATAAGGATCCGTGTACCACCTGTGGGACGCATCCCATAGGTTCTCCATCACGGGCCTAGATAGAATATTGTGTGAGAAAGTTATGTTGTGGGCACAGAATCAGAGGGCTCTAGCATCACACCAAACCTTAACGCAGTTTATTGATTCCTGGCTTGCCATGTTGTGTGAATCCAGCCAAAGATAATTCCACCCACTGTAGCGAAAGAAAGCAAGATTTAATGTGATGTGTGTGACCCAAGCTAGAAGCAACCAACAAGCAGGAATAGAGCCAGTAACAGCAGCAGCTCCCTTGGAAAAAAAAAAAAAAACGCTGGGGAAAAAAAATTGTACAGAGCTTCACCCAAATGCAAGCAGCATTCGTAGCTTTCATCTACCGCAAAAATAGTTTAGATGCATTATTTATTCACTGTAAGCGATTTTGAGTGTCTGAAGGAAAAGCACGGCAGAGAATTGTCTGATCTAAATAAATCAATGTTTATTTCTTGTAACCTGACAGAATTTAAGGATTTAAGAATTCCCTGAAGAGGAATCTTAGAATGCACATGAGGAGAATTCATAGTCTTTGATTTGACCGGTAGCCCTCAACTTATGACAATTCATTTAGCGACTGTTCCAAGTTACAATGGCACACCACTGAAAAAAAGTGACTTAAATTGCTCCTTACACGTACAACAGCTGCAGCATTCCCAAAGCCACATGATCTAAATTTGGCCACTTGATAACTGGCATGTAAAGGTCATCCTTGACTTACAGCCCAATTGAGTCTAAAATTTATGTTCCTAATTGAGACAGTTTTTAAGTCAATTTGCTCCATTTTATGACCTTTCTTGCCAAAGTTGTTAAATGAATCAGCTCACTTTTTAATTTAGTAACATGGTAACAGAGTAACATGGTCCTTAAGTGAATCTTTGCTTCTCTGGTGACAAGGTCACATGATCTCAGGACAATACCACCATCATAAATATGAATCAGTTGCCAAGCATCTGAATTTTGATCATGTCAGATGCTGGAATGTTCTTAAGTG
Organism: Thamnophis elegans; assembly: GCF_009769535.1. Classification (NCBI taxonomy): domain Eukaryota; kingdom Metazoa; phylum Chordata; class Lepidosauria; order Squamata; family Natricidae; genus Thamnophis; species Thamnophis elegans. The sequence goes on from NC_045552.1 coordinate 23,204,968, forward strand.
TGAAAAATAACCATGTCACTTTTATTAGTGCCGTTGTAAATTCAAATGGCCACTAAATGAACTGTTGTAAATTGAGGAGTACCTGTATTTACGACAGTTGCAGTGTTCTGGAGTCATGTGATCCCTTTTTGCCACTTGAGATCTTACCAGGAGGTTTCTATCAAGCAAAGATAATGGGGGAAGTCAGATTCACTTAAGCAGTGATTCGCTTAACAATCATGCCAAAAAGGTCATAAAATCGGGAATGACTCACTTAATAACTGCCTTGCTAAGCTACTGATATTCTGGCCCCAATTGGAAAATTGTAAGTCGAGTACTCTACTAACTTTAGTATTTGTAATCTTTGCTGGTTGCCTTCATATAACATATGATGAACGGTTGTAGGAACTGGGCATGGCTAGTCTAGTGAAGAGAAAGACCAGGGGAGACAGGATAGCAGTCTTCCAATATTTGAGGGGCTGCCATAGAGGAGGGGTCAAGCTATTTTCCAAAGCACCTATTTTCCAAAACATTCCAAAGCACAAAGCCAGACAAGGAATAATGGTTGGAAACTAATCAAGGAGAGATTCAACCTAGAAATTAGGAGAAATTTTCTGACAGGGAGGACAATCAACCAATGGAACAAAAGTTGCCTTTGGACGTTTTGGGAGCTTCAACCCTGGAAGCTTTCAAGAAGAGACTGGACTGCCATCTGTCAGAAATGGTGTAGGGTCTTCTGCTTGGGCGAGGGGTTGGATTAGATGACCTACAAGGTCCCTTCCAACTCTGTTAATCTGAATATTTTCAAGAAGAGAAAATTCCATGCTGAAGGACAAGATAAAACTCGCTATTTAAAGGTCAGAGGTGTTAGAATACGGCACCATCACATTTTTCATTTTTCACCTCATCCTCAGATATGTGAGAACCATCATAATATGAAATGATTCTAGAATTCAATCAAGGTTGGTACATGATTGGTTTTAACAAAACCAAGTATCTCCTATTGTTGTTCATTGCGAAGTTGTGTCTGACCCATCAGGACCCCATGGACAACGTTCCTCTAGGCCTTCCTGTCTTCTACCATCCTCTGGAGTCCATTTAAGCTCACACCTACTGCTTCAGTGACTCCATCCAGCCACCTCCTTCTCTGTCGTCCCCTTCTTCTGTTGCCCTCCATCATTCCCAGCATGAGGCTCTTCTCCAATGAGTCTTTCCTTCTCATTAAATGGCCAAAGTATTTGAGTTTCCTCTTCAGGATCTGGCCTTCTAAAGAGCAGTCAGGGTTGATCTCCTCTAGGACTGACCAGTTTGATTGCCTTGCACTCCAAGGGACTTGCAGGCGTCTTCTCCAGCACCAGAGTTCAAAGGCCTCCATTCTTTGGCACTCAGCCTTTTTTATGGTCCAACCTTCACAACCATCCACTGCAACTGGGAAAACCATAGCCTTGACTATAGGCACTTTTGTTGGCAGAGTGATGTCTCTGCTTTTTAGCATGCTGTCTAGATTTGCCATATAGCTTTCCTCCCCAGGAGCAAGTGTCTTTTAATTTCTTGGCTGCAGTCCCCATCTGCAATGATCTTGGAGCCCAGTAAAATAAAATCTGTCATTATCTTCATTTCTTCCCCATCTTTTGTAATCTCCTACTACAGAAAGAGAAAATTCCAAAAGTGGAACTAGTCCATTTTGAGTACTGTCAGTGCATTATATTCAAAACAGGCCATTACATCATCATCATTATCATTATTATTATTATGTGGTTAATCTTTGGTGAGATTCACAGCCTTTGGGGCTGGTTGGTAGCCTAACAGCTCGAGTCCTAACCAAGGACCTAAGAACTGTTAAGATAACGTCGGAGGATATAAATTGTTCCAAGTAGGGTGGTTTTTTGTAGAGTCAGAATGTTCAAGTCAGGTAAATTTAGAATTTTCAAATAGCGAGGTAGCCCTTTAGGTAGTGCTCCAAGGGCTCCAATTACAATTGGGACAACCCATGATTTCTTTTTTCACAGTCGCTCAACCTCAATTTGCAAGTCTCCGTATTTTATGATTTTTTCTTGCTGTTTATCTTCAATTCGTGCATCACCAGGTATTGCAATGTCTATGAACTATACTTTTTTCTTTTTTCTTTCAATGATAGTTCTGTAAGTCACAGTATGGTTCCTCTGATAATCTATGGCATAGATAAACCCAGCAACTGCATTTTTTTTAAAAAATAACCATATTTAGCATGCACTATGAACCCAGAGCTAGTCAATCACTGGAGGTTTGCTGTAATGTCGCGTGCCATGAAAACCCAGTGCCTGTATTTTGGGAGCCCAAATTTTATTTATGAATTCTGTGCGCCTGAAATTTATTCAGCCTCACAGCAGCTGACACAAACTCCAATTAATGCATCCAGGGTGCAACCAACAGTACAAACTAATAAAACATCCGCAGCACAACCATTAACAATAAAACGACCATGGCAAACAATACAAATGACAATAATCAAAATGACAGAGCATCCCCAATAACACTCTAATCCCATAAATTAGATTAATAAATAATCATTAGCGGGAGAGACAGTCCCACAGTAAAATTACGCAGCGGTGTCGGTAATCGCAGTTACACAGAGTGTGTCGTTTCTTTTCAAATCGCTCTGCCTTAATTGCCTTCAGAAACAATGGGTATAGCAATAGCCCTAGCACTTAGACTTATATATCGCTTCATAGTGCTTTACAGCCCTCTCTAAGCAGTTTACAGACCCAGCCTATTGCCCCCAACAATCTGGGTCCTCATTTTATCCACCTTGGAAGGATGGAAGGTTTAGTCAACCTTGAGCCTGGTGAGATTTGAACTGTCGGCAGCTGTTGATCAGCAAAAGTAGCCTGTAGCACTGCACTCTATCCACCTCAGTATGGCTAATTCTGGTGGGAAAATCTGGTTAAATCAGGCTTAATCAGGCTGGGTGAAACCAGACAATAGCAGTGACTGTGAGAAGGATCTTGGAGTCTTTGTGGACAACCAGCTAAATATGAGCCAACAGTGTGCAGTGGCAGCCAAAAAAGCCAATGCAATCCTAAATTGCATTAACAGAGGTATACAATCAAGTTCAAATGAGGTACTAATACCACTCTATAAAGCCCTAGTAAAAGCACACCTAGAGTACTGCATCCAGTTTTGGTCACCACACTAAAAAAGATGTTGAGACTCTAGAAAAAATGCAGAGGAGAGCAATCAAAATAACTCCAGGGGACTGGAGGACAAAACATAGAATGAACGGTTGCAGGAACTGGGCATGGCTAGTCTAGTGAAGAGAAGGACCAGGGGAGACATGAGAGCAGTCTTCCAATATTTGAGGGGCTGCCATAGAGGAGTGGTCAAGCTATTTTCCAAAGCACCCGAAGGACAGAAAAGGAATAATGGATGGAAACTGACCAAGGAAAGATTCAATCTAGGAATAAGAATAAATTATTCTGACAGTGAGAGCAATCAACCAATGGAACAGAAGTTGCCTTCGGAAGTTGTGGGAGCTTCATCACTGGAGGCTCTCAAGAAGAGACTGGACTGCCATTTCTCAGGGTCTCCTGCTTGGGCAGGGGGTTGGACTAGATGACCTACAAGGTCCCTTCCAACTCTGTTACACTGTTAATCAAAGCATTCATGGTGCCCCCAAGCTGCACGGAGCTTTAAAAATCAGTAGCTGCCCTTTCCAATGCCCATGGAAGCTAAGCAGCAACTAGTCCTGGCACCTTAAGCTCCCAGGTAGCAATCTGATCATCTGCAGGGGGCGTTCCAAAAGTCACAATGGAGGCATGGCTATGCCATCGAAACAACATGTGGTTTTTGCATGCATTAAAAACAACAACAACCAGGCGGCGCTTTGATGGCATTGTGGTGGCTGTCCCTTGTCCTTTTGGACTTCTCCCTGCAGACTTCCTCCACCCTCGCAGTGGCTCAAACCCACCATCAAGGGGGCTGCAGCGTTTCACACGAACGGCGTTTCTGGGTGGGCTGCAACAGGAAGCCTAATTATAGCATGCTGCAGCAGCCGACCTTCGGCTTAATCTCTAGGCAATGTAGGCCTGCACAAGAGCTTAATTGAACGCATGAAGCCCACCAGCTGGAACGAGGAAAAACAGAGGTCAGAGACACATTCAAATCTATGCGCTTGGGCATGGCTGCCCACTCTTGCTTGTAGGGACTGTGCCTGTTCTGATCTAGGCTTTCCCAAAAAACAGGAGGCCCCCGACAAAACCCCTTTTATTAAATAAATGTGAATTCCTCTCATTCCCTTTCAGCAAAGGCCTGGCAAACAGTCTTTCAAAGGTAAATTTATGACCACAGACCTTATCTAGCTTGGAAAGCTGATATGTAAATATTTTCCCAAACAAGATGCTGTGCAAGGAAAGACTGGGCAGAGAGTCTCTGAGATTCACGGACAGATCTTCACACTCCTGAAATGAATCTAAAGACCAAACAAACAAATTGTTTTCTGCAAAAGCCCCCTCCCCTTTCGCTCCTCTTTTATGCCCCATGGGAGGGGCCATTCACCTTCCATCTGTGACTTTACTCCCAAGTCTACCCTGATTTCTGAGTTATTCTTGTCTCTTGGCAGCTCTGTGCATGCGCACACCGGGAACAGGCTCCAGCTGTTCCTCTGCCTCATTGCTGTCTAGCTCCGTAGGTACCTTATCACTGCCAAATGGCCTCGGCCCCGTCTCTGCCTCCAACACAGAGCCCTCATCTGAGCCTTCCCCAGCCTCCTTACTGTCCGACTCTGCTGCCAGTTCTGGGCTCAAATTTGGGCTCAATTGTGGTTGTAAGTCAAGGACTGCCTATACTTCATGATAAGAGCCCACAGTGGCTGCAGTGGTTAGAGTGCAGTACTGCAGGTTACTTCTGCTGATCACCAGCTGCCAGCATTTCGGCAGTTCAAGTCTCACCAAGCTTAACGTTGACTCTGCCTTCCATCCTTCCAAGGTGGGTAAAATGAGGACCCAGATTGTTGGGGGCAAGAGGCTGACTCTGCAAACCGCTTAGAGAAGGCTGTAAAAGCAGTGTGAAGCAGTATATAAGTTTAAGTGCCATTGCTAGCACTATTGATATTTTGATTCTATGTCTCTTCTACTACCTATGACAGTTAGTCCTCAACTTACAACCACAATTGGGCCCAGAATTTATGTTGCTAAGTGAGACATTTGTTAAAGTGAGTTTTGCCCCTATTTTACGACCTTTCTTGCCAGAGTTGTTAAATGAATTGCTGCCCTTTTTTAAGCTAATGACGTCCTTGTTAAGTGAATCTGGTTTCCCCATTCACTTTGCTTGTCAGAATGTCGCCAAAGGTGATCACATGACCCCAGGACACTGCAACCATCGTAAATATGAGGCAGTTGCAAATACGATTTTGGGTTGTGCCGATCAGATTGGTACATGTTTATAGAAATAGCTAGTTTATATTACTATGGAAAAAGAAAGTTGCAGTTCAATGTTAATGCTTTATTTTACTGCAACAGAGGGAGTGGGAAGTCAACATTTTTTTCTCTTTTTCCCAGCCCTTCCTCACTTCTTGTTCCCCACTTTCCCCTCACTGCCTTCCTATTTTCTTTTGAAATTTGTACCTTATTTAGAATAGAACAGAATTCTTGATTGGCCAAGTGTGACTGGACACACAAGGAATTTGTCTTCGGTGCAAATGCTCTCAGTGTCCATAAAGGAAAATAAAATACATTCATCAAGAATAAAAAGATACAACACTTAGTGATAGTCATGGTTACTAATAAGCTATCAAATCGTACTAGGAAACAAATGAAACTATATAAATTTTAAAGATACAAGCAACATGGTTATAGTCATAAGTGGGAATAGATAGGTACTAGGAAGGAAGAAAAGAATAATAGTAATAGAGTCTTAGTAAATTATTTGACAGTGTTGTGGGGATTAGTTGTTTAGCAGAGTGATGGCATTCGGGAAACAACTTTCCTTCTGTCTAGTTGTTCTGGTGTGCAGTGCCCTATAACTGTGGTGGAGAACCTATGGCATGCGTGCCACAGGTGACACGTGGACTCATATCTGCCTGCACGCAAGCCGTCAGCTCCAGTGCGCATGCATGCACTGGCCAGCTGATTTTCGGCCTTGCAGAGGGCCTGGGGAGGCCGTTTTTCATCCTCCCCAGGCTTCAGGAAAGCCTCCAGAGCCTGGGGTCCAACAGGGGTCATGTGCACATGTGCAAGTGCGTGGGATGCATTGTATTTTGAGTGTGGGCCCACGCGCAAACAATTTTGACATGCCTTTTCAAAAAGGTTCGCCATCACTGCCCTATAGCATCGTTTTCAGGGTAGAAGTTGAAACAATTTATGTCCAGGATGTAATGTAATGTAGATAGATAGATAGATAGATAGAAAGATAGATAGAAAGATAGATAGATGGATGGATGAACGGGCGGGCGGACGGATGGACAGGATAGATAGATAGATAGATAGATAGATAGATAGAAAGAAAGAAAGAAAGAAAGAAAGAAAGATAGATAGATAGATAAGACACAGACAGACAGACAGGATAAATTAACAGACAGACAGACAGACAGACAGACAGACAGACAGACAGGATAGATAGATAGATAGATAGATAGATAGATAGATAGATAGATAGATAGATAGATAGATAGATAGGTGTCTGAAGTCCATCTGAATTTTGGACCCAACCATGGGGGATACTGCAATGGTCATTTTTTGATCATTTTTGACCAACAGCCCATAGGTCATTTTTTCCCCCACGCCGTTGGAACTTTTGAAAGGTCACTAAACGAACCGTTGTTAAGTGGAGGACTACCCGTACATCTTCAAGCGAAACCAAGTGGAGGAACCGAAGCTCCCTCTGCCTCGGGGGGCGGGGGGAGGAGATGGCCAAGGAGGCGCGCCAAGCCGGGGCATCAGGACCGGGGAAGAAAGCGCCTCCCGCTCGCTCCCTCCCTCCTCCGACTGGCCTCTCCTCTCGCCGCCAATGGGCAGCCCTGGGCGGAGAGCCGCGGCGGCCAATGAAGCTGCGGCAGGAAGCGGAGCCAGGGCGCACGCGGAGCCCGCCGGAGGAGGCTTGGCCTGGCTTGGCGGCTCCGCTGGAGGAGGAGGAGGCAGAGGAGGAGGTGAGACGGAGGGCGGCGAGGGGAGGCGAGGGAATCCCGGCTGTCGGAAGCCCCGTTGCCTGCCTGCCTTCCTTCCTTCCCTGCGCGGTTTCCTTCCCCGCGGACGGCTGGCGCCGGGGTTGGGGCTGGGGAGGCCGGCTGGCGGGCTCCGGCTGCCTTTGGGTCGCGCCGATCACCCGCAAGGTCGCTCCCTGGAGCTTCTTCGGCCAGAGAGGGTCCCGACCTTGGAGGAGGAGGAGGGGGGGGGAGATCCGATGGAAAAGCGCCGCTTTTCAACCGGGTTGGAATTGGGGAGTCCTGGCTTACGCGTTCCGGGCGCCCCCTTTGGAAAAGAGCCAGGCCTTTTACCGCTGCGGGGGTAGCGCTTGTTTGTGTGTCCAACCCTGAGCTTCCCCTACTTGGAGTGGGGCAAGGGGCTGAGCAACCCGGCTAGCGGAAGTTAGGGGCCTGGGGATAGGAAAGCCACCCACCTGGTGTGGCATTGGGTGCGACCTTTGGGGGCGAAGAGGAAAGTTTGGAAGCCAAGGCAAGGGGTGATATAGAGTTGGCATCAGCTGTGTTGGCAGGTAGTTTCCCTTCCCCTGGATTTTAGATCCGGATCCTTCCAAAAACTGTAACTCTTTCCCTGTTAATGCTGGATCTTGCAGGACGGGATTACAGTTTTAGCAGATCTGAAATGGATCTTTATCCAGTTCCCTCTGCCTTGGTAGAAAAAGATAGAGGAGATCATCCTGGGCAGTGATGAATTAAACAGTTTAAACAGTAACAGAGTTGGAAGGGATCTAGGAGGTCATCTAGTCCAACCCCCTGCTCATGAACTGCCAACCTTTCTGATCAAAAAGCATGGTGTCTTAGCCACTGAGCCACCTAGTCAGACTAAATAGCACTAGCACTTGGCAAGAGCACTTAGACTTAAATACAACTTCACTCTTTGTACTTCAGTGAGTTGTGCAAGCTTAACTTTTGGTCTTGTATGTAAGCTTTGTCCTCTAACTTGACTGCCCTTCTGCCTAGAATTCCCCAGCCAGAATTCTGGGAGTTGAAGTCCGCCAGGTTTAAAGTTGCCAATGTTGGAGACCCCTGCACTAGGAAGTGTCACTCCCTGCCAGTCACTTATAGGAGTTTCCAGGGGGGGGGCAACCCTTCCCTTAACAGTTTTGCTCCCCCAATCCTGCAATTTCTGTCTGTCTTTAAAAATACCATTGTACGACTTTCAGGCACTTGTGCCTGGAAGGTTTATAAAATGGACCCAATGTTTAGAGCAGGGTTTCTAAATCTCAGCAGCTTGAAGATATGTCGAATCCGAAGCTAGCCGGAGTTGAAGTCCCAGTTTGCAAAAACAACCTGTAGCTGTTAGACTGAGGGTGCCTTCCTCCTTTGATTCAAAAGGCTGATTTCCATATTATTTTCCAAAAGGTGGGCTGTGATGTCTCCGAAAGAGAATGGAAAGCTACGTTCTCCCACACCACACTATGTAGAATATAGATTTCATAGAGATAGCAAAAATGTGAGGTTCCCTATTATATATACATATATAATATTATAATACATAGGTAAAGGTAAAGGCTCCCCTGCACATGTGCTAGTAGTTCCTGACTCTAGGGGGCGGTGCACATCTCCATTTCAAAACCGAAGAGCCAGTGCTGTCCAAAGAAGTCTCCGTGGTCATCTGGCTGGCATGACTAAACGACAAAGCACACCGACTACTGTTACCTTCCTATCAAAGGTGGTTTCTGTTTTTCTACTTGCATTTTTTAACGTACTTTCGAACAGCTAGGTGGGCAGAAGCTGGGACAAGTAACGGGAGCTCATTCCATTATGTGGTGCTAGGGATTTGAACAGTTGAACTGCCAACTTTCTGATCGACAAGCTCAGTGTCTTAGCCGCTGAGCCACCACATCTCTCAATCTCTCTCTCTCTCTCTCTCTCTTCCCCTCCCTCTCTATACATACATACATACATGCATGCATACATACATGCATACATACATACATACATACAATATCTATCTCTCTTTCTCTACACACACACACACAGACAGACAGACAGACAGACAGACAGACAGAACATAAATTGTTTCAACTTCTAATCTGAAAATGATGCTTTAGGGCATTGCACAGCAGAACAACCAGACACGAGGACAGTTTCCCCCGAATGCCATCACTCTGGTAAACAACTAATTCCCACAACACTGTCAAACTATTTACTAAGATAGTATTACTATTATTCTTCTCATCCTTCCTATTACCTATCTCCTCCCACTTACGACTATAACCTTGTTGCTTGTATCTCTACGATTTATATTGTTTTATTTGTTTCCTAGTATAATTTGATTATACTTATTAGTAACATTGACTACCACTAAGTGTTGTATCTTATGATTCTTGATGAATGTATTCTATAATATTTTATTTTTCTTTATGTACACTGAGAGCCTATGCACCAAAGACAAATTCCTTGTGTGTCCAATCACACTTGGCCAATAAAGAATTCTATTCCATTCCACTCCACTCCATTCTATTCTATTCTATTCTATTCTAGTGGGGTTAGACAACCAAAATGTTCAAGAACATGCTCAGGCTTCATCACATGCCTCTCCTGTAGTATTTCCTTGAATGCAACTTTAATTTTTTTGGTTTTATCTTCAGTAGAAGGTAAAAAATGGAGAGGCTAAGATGAACTAATGTCTGGTTTGTCCTATCTATCCGTCTGTCTCTTTCTGTGTGTCCAAATTGCATGGCCTTGTCAATTCTCTTGGTGTGGGATGCTGTTGTTCTGCAAGGCTGGGGACTTGAGACTTTCATGGCCTTGTTCTTGAGCAGTAGAGAAGATCCATTTTGGTTCAACTTCATTTCTCTTCTGCTTCATTTCTTTTCTGCCAAGCTTCTACTTTGTCCTTGTCTCTCTCTCTCTCTTTTGGATATGACATGGAACCATGAGGTTACCTCAAAATTTGGAGCAAGGTATTGTCAATATTTAAAAGGGACGCGGTGGCTCAGTGGCTAAGACACTGAGTTTGTCGATCAGAAAGGTCGGCAATTCAGCGGTTTGAATTCCTACCGCCACATAACGGAGTGAGCTCTCATTACTTGTCCCAGTTTCCGCCAACCTAGCAATTCGAAAACATGTTAAAAAATGCAAGTAGAAAAATAGGAACCACCTTTGGTGGGAAGGTAACAGAGTTCCATGCACTTTCAGTGTTTAGTCATGCTGGCCACATGACCACGGAGACGTCTTCGGACAGTGCTGGCTCTTCGGCTTTGAAACGGAGATCAGCACCGCCCCCTAAAGTCTGGAACGACTAGCACATATGTGTGAGGAGAACCTTTACCTAAGCGAGACAGTTGAGTAAGTTTTGCCCCATTGAACGACCTTTCTTGCCACAGTTGTAGAGTGAATCCCTGCTGTTGTTAAGGTTGTAACGTGGCTGTTAAGTGAATCTGACTTCCCCATTGACTTTGCTTGTCAGAAGATCGCCAAAAGGGGATCACATGACCCAGGGACACTGCAACCGTCATAAATATAAGTCAGTTGTAAGATAATGTAATATTATGTATTGTAATTTTTTCTCCATTTTCCCATCAAAGATTCTCAGGAGAGACAATTCCGGCTTCAGCTCTATCCTTTGCTCAGTTATCTCTTCCAGCCACTTCCTTATCTTGCAAGCTACTTTCTAAATACAGCTGGCACTGATCAAAATTAACTGCACAATCTAAGGTGCCCAGAGATAATAGTCTAATCTAGAAGTAGTCCTCTATTCTCATGATGCTCTTCCAAGCAGTAGCCTTCTATGTTTTTCTATGTCTTTGGCTATAGATACAATAGTATTGACGCTTGTCAGAGTGTTGGCAGCGTGGCTTATGAGATAAACCCAGGAGCAAAATACAGCACACAGAGCCTTTAGACAATTGATAGTGGTTTATATACATATATATAGAAACATACACACGGCAGATAAATCCCTTACCACTCAGCTATGGACACAAGGAGAGAAATAAGATACACGACGAGAGAGAGAAATGCCCTCTAATGACCACCTATATGTAGGCACCTCTTAAAATGGTAAATGACTTGTATGGATTCCATCAGAGTCTTAAACCAGCTATGCCTGTATTGCTGTATCATCCTCATTGCAACAGCTTACACATGGCAGCTATGAAATCCTCATTACCTGACAACACTTTAGGAGAATTGGAAATTAAGTTATTGGATTAGAGACATTAGAGAAAAACAAGAGTATCACCGCATTCTCAGTGTTAGATCAAAGTCGTGACATAGTTCTTTGTTTCTCAAACTTGGCAACTTTAAGATGAGTGGATTTCAGGATGGCTGGCTGGGAAATTCTGGGAGTTGAAGTCCACATATCTTGAAAGTTGCTAAGGTTGGGAAACACTAGTTTAGGGAAGTGGTGACATTGCTATCCTTCCTAGACAGAAGAGGCCTTGCTTAGTTATCTGTGCTCAGATAATTTTACAAATAAATCATTATCTTTCCTGAAAATTCCAACTCCCCTCCATTATTACTGGGAATCTAATTAGCTGTTCATAAATAGGAACATAGGTTTCCGGTACATTTCCAAATACAGTACAGGATGCAGGTGCTTGCTTTAAAAAGACCTGGATAATTTGGGATCTTAACAGCTGTCAAAACAGTCTTTCAGGCTCATATTGTAGATAATCCCAAGAAGCTTTGATGTGTTTTGAGATAAAAAGCAATTTTGGGAAGGACATTCATAAATTTGGGTCTACCTTTGGAAAAAGGTGGTTCAGTGGCTAAGATGCTGAACTTGTTGATCAGAAAGGTCAGCAGTTTCATGGTTCGAATCCCTAGCGCCACGTAACAGAGGGAGCTCCCCTTATTTGTCCCAGCTTCTGCCAACCTAGCAGTTTGAAAGCAAATAGAAAAATAGGAACAACCTTTGGTGGGAAGGTAACAACGTTCTGCGTGCCTTCGGCATTTAGTCATGCCGGCCACATGACCATGGAGATGGACAGCGCTGCTGGCTCTTCACCTTTGAAACAGAGATGAGCACTGCTCCCTAGAGTCGGGAACGACTAGTACATATGTGTGAGGGGAACCTTTACCTTGGAACCAAAAGTCAATGAAGGCCACTAGTTCATGTCAACTGCCCTCTTAATGTTTTACAATATCATAAGTGAAGAATTTCTGATGTGTTTTTTTCCAAAAGCCCTTCTGTTTAAAATGTATATTTTACAATGCAGTTCTTGTTGGCATTCTTCTAAAAGGACACCTGAGTTTGAATGATAGGTATATATTATACTGAATTGGCTCTTGTTCTTTTGTAAACTATGTATTTTTTTTCAAAGCCAGCTAAATGTTTTTGATCTATTCAATCTATGCTTTCATTTCCTAGCCTATTGGGTTAGAGTTATTAAAAAAACCCTGTTATTCAGAGAATGTTTGCCCAAACAACTATAGAATGAATGAATGTGATGGTCTGATTTGCCTCAAATTTCCTTTCCCATAAGAAAGAAAAAAATTAAGAAGGCATCCCCATCAATATGATCTAGTTTTTATTCAATTACAATTACAATTACAAAAGTTTTCATTTTTGAAGTTAGATATAATTTGGCATTTAAAAAATTTGTCCAGCTTTTAATTTTTTTCCTTCTTTGATTTCCAGCTTTTCTTTTTCTTTTTAACTACAGAAATTATTGTTTAGTAGGTTAGCTTTTATGTATAGGTGCAAAAAGGAGGGAGTGGGAGGGGTGGGGCCAGTCAATGGTGTGATTTACTGCTTCTCTGAACTGTGTGTAATCGCCGTTGGTGGTTCTATAGAAACTGTCCGAACCGGCTGAATCTCACCCCTGCTTGTAAGGGCTGACAGAGCCTCTGCCTTGCTGAAGCGGGGCGAGAGGCCACAGTGAGAACTGGGTGGGTGTGTTTGTTTGCAATAGGACTTTGGAGCCAAGCAAGCAAGAGATAATTCTGCTTAAATAAAGTGCTTTTGATTTCTGGCTCTCTGCAAAGGAAAGAGCCCAGGGGACAAAATGACATTTCAAACAGCTACCCAGGGAAAATCAATCAAGAGCCTTTGTGGCTTTTTAAAGACCAATAAAGTTAGGGTTAGTCTTTTAAAGTGCTATCACATCCTCCGGGTGGCTTGTTTTGTCGTCTCCCCGGGGAATTCAATCACCTACAGATAAATACCCCTCCTTGTAGGAAAATGGGATTCTTGACCCCCCCCCTCTGCCAAAAGCCATTGTTTGTTGAAATTGTGCCCCTACAGATGTGCCTTAAATGCAAGCTTCCTGCCAAATTAAGGGGGCAGATACAGAGGTATAACAGTCCCCCTACCACTCTTAAAGGTAAAGATTCCCCTCACACATGTGTGCTAGTCGTTCCTGACTCTAGGGGTTGGTGCTCATCTCCGTTTCAAAGCCAACGAGCCAGCGCTGTACAAAGGGATCTCCGTGGTCATGTGGCCGGCATGACTAAAAATCGAAGCCACACAGAACGCTGTTGCCTTCCCACCAAAGGTGGTTCCTATGATTCTACTTGCATTTTTACATGCTTTCAAACTGCTAGTGTGGCAGAAGCTGGGACAAATAACGGGAGCACACTCAATTACGCAGCACTAGGGATTCGAACTGCCGCAGATTTCTTTACCCTTAAACGTTTCAAAATGAATTAAAAGCAGAGCGGACTTGCAGCTTCTTGCATTCTCTTTCACTAATAAATAAAAATGGTTATTTGATCACAGCCCAGAGCATTCACAATGGGTTTACCACTTGTGCAGAAGAGATGACGGAGTAATGAGTATCTACAAGATAGATGAATGGATAACCACAACTCAAGATTGAATTGCGGTGTCTTTGGTGCTCTCTGAGCTTATCTTACAGACATTTCATTGCTAAACTAGGTAACATCATCAGTACCAATGGAACAGAGGTGGTATTCAGCAGGGTCTGACCAGTTCTGGAGAACCGGTAGTGGAAATTTTGAGTAGTTCGGAGAACTGGCAAACAGCACCTCTGGCTGGCCCCACCCCCATCTATTCTCTGCGTCCTGAGTCCCAGCTGATCGGGAGGAAGTGGGGATTTTACAGTATCCTTCCCCTGCCATGCCCACCAAGCCACGCCCACAGAACCGGTAGTATACATTTATGAACCTTACCACTGCAATGGAACATCTGCAAGAAAATTCTAATTCTAAAAACACCAAGCTCAAACAGCACCAAAGACCCCGATGCTTTTAAGCAGGCGCTTAAAGTTAGGATTTCTGCCCAGACTGATCATACCTGAAGAATATAAGAGGGTTTCCCCGTGCAATTCCATTTTCTGAGCATGCCTCGAATGTCACTCGCCAGTCCTCAACTTATGACCATAATCAAGCCCCCAAATTTCTGTTTGGAGAGGAGAGCCACTTGTTAAATGAGTTTTTGCTCCATTTGAACGATCTTTCTTTCAACTGCAGTTGTTAAGCGAATCCCTATGGTTGATACGTTACTAACCCGGTTGTTAAGTGAACCTGAGTTCCCCATGGACTTTGCTTGTCAGCAGGTCGCAAAAGGGGATCACGTGACCTTGGGACACAGGAACGGTCATAAGCATGAACCAGTTGCAGAGCATCTAAATTTTGATCATATGATCATGGGGATGCTGCAAAGATCGTAAGTGTGGAAAAACTGGTCATTGGTCTCTTTTTCAATGCTGTTGTAACTTTGACCAGTCCCTAAGTGAATTGTTGTAAGTCAAGGACTACCTGTATAGGTTTGATGGAGTGTCTAGTTCTTCAACAGTGTCTTCCTTCCCTTCTACAGAACCTGCTGGAGTCATGTGGCCCCTCTTCTGGGTGGGCATACGGACCTATGCTCCTTACGTCACCTTCCCTGTCGCCTTTGTGGTCGGGGTGGTGGGCTACAATCTTGAGTGGTTCATCCGGGGCAAGCCCCCGCCGCAGACCCCCGAGGACGAGAAGAGCATTTCGGAACGACGGGAGGACCGTAAGCTCCAAGAGAGCGTTGGGAAAGACTTGACCCAAGTGGTCAGCCTGAAGGACAAGCTGGAATTTGCTCCCAAAGCTGTTCTCAACCGGAACCGGCCTGAGAAGAATTAAGGAACCTGGTTTGTTTCCTTGTTGGCCAGTTAACATTTTCTTTTTTTATTGGAGGTCGGACTTCTCTGATTTTTGAATGTTGGTTTCCTACCACTGCTGAGTCCATGTAATGTATGTTTGCCATTCTTGCCAGGTTAAGCAGATTTCTGCAGCTGCTGGGATCCCAAAGGAGATGAAGACGGACTTCACAAATCTTGATATTTGTCGTTGACTTCAGAATCTCCACTCTTCCATAAAAGGTTCTTTATCCTCTACTGGAATATCTTCCATCGTCATGGCAGAATCCCAGTTAATGGAGACCCAAAAGATCAGTTCACATCCAAGGTGGGATTGGACTCTTAAGGGGATTGTCGCAAAGTATGTAGATCTCTTTTAAGGGAAGATCTCTCCTTCAAATAGCTCAGAGACTTTTTGACTCTGGACAAGTGAATGAAAAACGGTTCCTGTGTCTGCTGGAAACCTCCGTTCAAGTGGGACGCGCTCGGCTGGCTGCCAGAGGCCACTGTGGACCGTATTTGCACTGTCCCCTCTCAGGAAATTGTGTATTTCTTTCCCTGGGAATTTCTGTTGGGGAGTTTGTGCTGGTTTTTTGTTTTGTTTTTAAGAATACCAACCCACTGCTGAAATTAAAAGATTTAAATCAGTCTCTGTGTTTGGGGAGCCATGCGTTTTATACAGGAGATGGCGGGTGGGAGAGGATAAATCTATCTGCAGGTTGTATTAGCTGTGCCTTTTGCATGCAAACTGCTTAAAAGAGTTTCATTTGTGTCTTAGGGGGTTCATTAATAAAAAGGAATGAAGGAGAATTTTACCCAGAGAAGTTCATATTATTATTATTTTTCTAAATGAATAAAAGTAACTTTGAATCTGCTGGAAATGCAAATTTGACATGGACTGTTCAGGTGCCTTTTTAAATACCCTACCCTCTCTCTGCTTTGTTGCAATTTTGCATGTATTGCCTTCCAAATCAAAAGAAAAAATAATAATGGCTATCTGCAGTATGTGCATAGGAGAGATTATTTTAGTTTTCTCTCTCTCTCTCTCTCTCTGTGTGTGCAGGCTCTTTTTAAAAGACTGCAGTGATGAAGAACCCACAACTTCTGAAGGCAAGCTGTTCCACTGGTTAATTGTTCGGTCATGAAGTTTCTCCTTAGTTCAATGTTGCTTCTCTCCTTGATTAGTTTATTGTCTCACCTTCTGGTGCTTTGGAAAGTAGTTTGACAGCCTCTTCTTTGTGGTAGCCCCTCAAATATACTATAAATAAACACTATTATGTCATCCCTAGTCCTTCTTTAGTTGCTCTTCTCTGCACTCTTTGCAAAGTCCCAAGAAAGACTCAAGTGAGACTAGGATTGCCACAGTTGCTGTAAAAAACAATTATTTACTTCTTAATATTTCTATACTCTACTCCCAAAATCTCAGAGCTAAGAAAGGATTTTTAGAAATGACCACCAGATCATTAGTATTCCTTATACAGTAATTAACACGCTCTGAAGTTAAGGTGTCCTACTCCCCATCCCCACCTGAAAAGAACTCTGTTCCAACTGCCAGTTGCCTCACATTCCGTTACCTCAGTTCAAACTGGCAGACGTTCCACTCCTTCATTCAGGAGCTGCCTAAATATCAGTACCTCACCAAAATATCTATGCCTTCCACCTCTGGAACTGTTTCTGGACTCAAGGTGGCGGGAGCGATATTCCCTTATGTGTTTCCATCACCGACCACCACTGAACCAATGGATTGTGAACCGAATTTCTCCTGCATAGCCCAATCACATAGTTTCGTCACAAATCACGGATATCCAGCTAGTGCATTATAATGGCATTGATTCACATGGGTAGACACCAACACTTGACACCACCAAATATTTCTTTGGGTTTTTTCATGTATCTTTACTTTTTATGCATCCTACTTTCTTGCGTCTTCAGCCTTTTCTCAGATGTTATTGGATAGGACTTGGTGCTAAGAGACTTATTGGAGTGCCGGGAAAAATTGTGCAAGAATGAGCTGCTGCACTAATTGTGTGCGTTAGGACTTGCTGCCCACACAGGTTGACCCCATTTAGCAACCACAATTGAAACTGGCAACTTGGTTAAGAAAGCAGCCAATAGGCAACGCCACAATAGGGCTTGTGGTCTTCATAAGTGCTTTACTGACCTGTTATGATTGTAAGTATAAGGTTTAGTCGCCAAGTTACTTTTTCATCACTGTCGTAACTGCAAATGGTCACTAAATGAAGCAGTCGCTAAACAAGCACTACTTGTATGTGGTAAGTGACCGATCCAAGTGGGCCCATGGTTAGTTGAAACCTCTGTTCAGGCCACTGTGGACCGTATTTGCACTTTTTTTTTTTAAGAATACCAACCCACTGCTGAAATTTAAATCAGTCTCCGTGTTTGGGGAGCCGTGCATTTTATATAGGAGATGGCGGGTGAGAGAGGATACATTTATCTGCAGGTTGTATTAGCTGTGCCTTTGCATGCAAACTGTTTCAAAGAGTTTCATTTGTGTCTTAGGGGGTTCATCAATAAACAGGAATGAAGGAGAAATTTTACTCAGAGAAGTTCATATGTTGCTTGTCGATCTTTCTATAGCAGCGTTTCTCAATTTTGCAACTTTTAAAGATGTGTGGACTTCAACATCCAGAATTCCCCAGCCCAGCATGCTGTTTGTGGATCAACCGTGCTAGATGGGGAATTCTGGGAGTTAAAGCCCACACTTCTTGAATTTGCTGAGGTTGAGAAACGCCTACTGTACAGGACAAAACTCCAATAAAACTGTGAAATACCTTGAGCTGCCTATCATACATGTAGGCCTGTGGTTGGTTGAAAGAAGAGGTATTGAATTGACTGCATGAAAGACTTCTGCAAATAAACCGTTTTGACTTCCTAATATGCAGCATGATGCATTTATAATTAATAATGAGAACACCATGAATAAATAAAAAAGCAAAGCACTGTTCATTTACAAGCATCCAGGTCTCTATAAACTATTTAAAACCAGCTTGAACTGTGCGAGTGCATCAATGCTCCAGTTTCAGAATGTGCAGAGCACAAAGTGCTTAACCTGTGCCCTTCAACAAAGCACTCTGGATGAGCATGACAGTAAATTCTTGGCAAGCATGCATGCAATTTCAGACATTTTTAGCATAAAATATTTTACTATCATTCCACCCTTAACAATAATTTTTGAAAGTCGTTTGCTTTGCCTTGCTCTTCCTCAATTGATCGGATGCCAGTTCTTTTTCATCACTCTTTAATTCAAAACTTTTATTCCATTTTTTTTTAATGCAGCAGTAAAGTCTAAATGGATGGCAGAGAAAACAACCCCCAGTGGTTTTGAGTTTCTAAAATTATTTAAAATCAGTTAATGGGTTAACACATAAATAAACGTAAGGGACACGGTGGCTCAGTGGCTAAGATGCTGAGCTTGTTAATCAGAAGATCAGCAGTAAGACAGTTCAAATCCCTAGCGCCACATAATGGGAAGGAGCTCCCGTTACTTGTCCCAGCTTCTGCCAATTTAGCAGTTCGAAAGCATGTAAAAATGCAAGTAGAAAAATAGGGACCATATTTGGAGGGAAGGTAACAGCGTTCTATGCGCCTTCAGCATTTAGTCATGCCGGCCACATGACCACGGAGACGTCTTCAGATAGCGCTGGCTCTTTGGCTTTGAAATGGAGATGAGCACTGCCCCCTAGAGTTGAGAACGACTAGCACATATATGCAAGGGGAACC
Source organism: Thamnophis elegans (assembly GCF_009769535.1). NCBI lineage: Eukaryota > Metazoa > Chordata > Lepidosauria > Squamata > Natricidae > Thamnophis > Thamnophis elegans. The sequence continues at coordinate 23,223,883 of NC_045552.1, forward strand.
TTGCATAAGATATTTACCTTACATAAATAAACAGCATCAGTAATTGTATCTTTTTTTAAAAAATGACACCTTCCTAATTTTAAAGTCAAACAGATGTTTCAGTGATGGGAAATCCCACACGGCCAGTTGCCTTTCATATTTTAAATTCTACCATATCGATTGATAACCAGGAAAGATTTTTTTTTAAAAAAATCAAAATGTTGGCCATTACAATGCTGTTAATCTCCATCTGCAACATTCTGATAGTCCTGTTGCTTACCTTTAAATTTCCCTTTCACTTTACAATGTTTTCATCACATTCATTGTCTTCGTGTTCACTGCAAGTCTTGTTTATAAAGTGCATTGTTTTTTGTAATGTTTAGTTTATTTTTAAAGCAAAGATGGTCGTCAGTGGAACAGTTGTAAACTTTGTCATATATAGGTTTTCTGCTAGCCTATCACCATAATGGCAAACCTATGCCATGCGTGCCCAAAGTGGCATGCGGAGCCATGTCACCTGGCACATGCGACATCACCCGTTCCTCTTCCGGGTTTCTGATGTACATGCGCGTGTGATGATCAGCTGGCATTCCTGTGTATAGCAGTGCCGGAAACTGGAAGAGCTGGTCTTCCATTTTACGGCGTGAGCATGCGCCCCAGCCAGTTGATGGTCGTGCATGTATGCGTGCTAGTAACCGGAAATTCATTTTCCTGTCTCTTGAGCAGCTCCTCTTCTGGATTGCAGTACTTGGCGCCAAAAAGATTTGCTATCACTGGTCTATCATTACAAAAAAGAATCAGTTTGGTACAGTGCCTTAAGCAGGGTAGGATAGGGACCAGGGGACTGTGAATTCTAGTTCCACCTTAGTCACCAAGCCAGCTAGGTGACTTCAGGCCAATCTTTCTATCTTAGTCCTAGGAAGGAGGTAAGGAAAAACCAATTCTTGCCAAGAAAGCTGTAAGGCGCGGTCCTGGCCATCACCCGTAGTCAATACTGTCTCAAAGGGACAAAAAATTACAATCCAAAAAACAAACCAGTTTGCTTAGCAGTTGAGTGAACCCAACTACAGACAACAGCAATTTCACTTCCCCCAAAATACATACATTTTTTTATATTAAAAGTTTTTTTTTATTTTTTATTTTCAAAACAAACACATAAAATCTTCCTTTTTTACATACTGTACTGTAGAAAGTGTATCAGTTGGTTACAAAAGACTTTCATGCATCTCTTCCACTGTCATCAAACATAATTCATATTAACTCAAGTATTTTAACTCAGATATTTATACTAAAAATACATACATTTTTTAAGAGGAGCCAAACTCTAGTCCTGAAGCTTCACTAGGCTTAATTTGGACTTAATTATGTGGCTTAAACTTAATAGAGGAAGGCGTTAGCTGAGGAGTAGAAGTAAAAGTGAGAGCAAATTTGATCTAATGATTAGGGTACCAGGTTAAGAAACTGGTGACTGTGAGTTCTAGTCCTACCTTAGGCACAAAGCCAGACAGATGGTCTTGCACTGGTCACTCTCTCTCAGCCCTAGGAAGGAAGCAAGGGCCAACTATTTCAGAAATCTTGCCAACATTATTAGTGATGGAAATCACCTTGATTTCAAGATATGTACACACACAAGCTCTGATGAGTTGAAAAAGCTTCTTGGATGAGAAGCGAAACGTCTTAAAAACAACAATCGGACAGTCCAGTTACTTCTTGAAAAAGCACCTTTGGGACATGAGAAAAGAAAAATAATATTTAAACCAGCATCTGACAATGGATTAGTCTGGAGTAAAAGGAGGAGAATACTTTTGCGTTAGTTATGTGTGAATGGAAAGAAAAAAAGCAGATGGTTGCGACTATTGAACTCAGGTCCCCTCCTTTACCCCTTTCTTTGGCCGCCACATGCTGTTTTATTTTCCTCCTCTACAGTGATTTTGGAGGTCCCCACATTTCCAAAATCCTTCTGTCAGCTGCTTGTACAGTTTGCTTGTTTGCTGGTTTCCTCCAGTCCCGATTCGGGGTTAGAGGGCACCTAATTTCCTGCAGATGTGGGAAAGGGTCAAACAGCTGATAGCTTTGGATAAGCAGGCTTTTTGTATTTTTCATGCCTGCACTGTCCTTGAAAACGTCGACCCTTTGGAACTGTTCACACATCCAATCTGTGAAAACATAACATGCCCAGGGCTGTCATCCATATCTGAAATGACTTAGGCATCCCCAGACTCCAGAGGAGGGAGGCAAAGATACATGATTGTGGACACTTTAAAAAAACAAACTGCACGGAGTGAAATTCCTGGAAATGTTTCTGGAGTAACTGGTGCATTTTTTTCAGGAATAATTCTTGCTTCCTTGCCGTGTGGAGTTTTTTCAATGGAGAAAGTCTCCATGTGCTTGCTAATGGCTTCCTGTTATGGCTTAACAATCTTTGGGTCTGCATCAGTAGTGAATTTTTTTTTTTTTACTACCGGTTCTGTGGGCATGGCTTGATGGGCGTAGCAGGAGAAGGATACTGCAAAATCTCCATTCCCTCCCCACTCCAGAAGGATATTGCAAAATCTCCATTCCCACCCCACTCCAGGGGAAGGATACTGCAAAATCTCCATTCCCACCCCACTCCAGAAGGATATTGCAAAATCTCCATCCCCACCCCACTCCAGGGGAAGGATACGGCAAAATCTCCATTCCCTCCCCACTCCAGAAGGATATTGCAAAATCTCCATTCCCACCCCACTCCAGGGGAAGGATACTGAAAAATCTCCATTCCCACCCCACTCCAGGGGAAGGATACTGCAAAATCTCCATTCCCTCCCCACTCCAGGGAAAGGATACTATAAAATCTCCATTCCCTCCCCACTCCAGAAGGATATTGCAAAATCTCCATTCCCACCCCACTCCAGGGGAAGGATACTGCAAAATCTCCATTCCCTCCCCACTCCAGGGGAAGGATACTGCAAAATCTCCATTCCCTCCCCACTGCAGGGGAAGGATACTGTAAAATCTCCATTCCATCCCCACTCCAGAAGGATACTGCAAAATCTCCATTCCCACCCCACTCGAGAAGGATATTGCAAAATCTCCATTCCCACCCCACTCCAGGGGAAGGATATTGCAAAATCTCCATTCCCTCCCCACTCCAGGGAAAGGATACTATAAAATCTCCATTCCCTCCCCACTCCAGAAGGATATTGCAAAATCTCCATTCCCACCCCACTCCAGGGGAAGGATACTGCAAAATCTCCATTCCCTCCCCACTCCAGGGGAAGGATACTGCAAAATCTCCATTCCCTCCCCACTGCAGGGGAAGGATACTGTAAAATCTCCATTCCATCCCCACTCCAGAAGGATACTGCAAAATCTCCATTCCCACCCCACTCGAGAAGGATATTGCAAAATCTCCATTCCCACCCCACTCCAAGGAAGGACACTGCAAAATCTCCATTCCCACCCCACTCCAGGGAAAGGATACTGTAAAATCTCCATTCCCTCCTCACTCCAGGGGAAGGATACTGCAAAATCTCCATTCCCACCCCACTCCAGAAGGATATTGCAAAATCTCCTTTTCCACCCCACTCCAGGGGAAGGATACTGCAAAATCTCCATTCCCTCCCCACTCTGGGGCCAGCCAGAAGTGGCATTTGCCGTTTCTCTGAGCTACTCAAAATGTGCAGTACCAGTTCTCCAGAACCTGTCAGAGCCTGCTGGATTTCACCCCTGGTCTGCGCCGATTCAGAAGCGTCTGCAGGGAAGGAGTTGAAAAAGTTAAGATGGGCGGTCACATTTTTGCAATCAAAGTCACCCTCCCATGGATGCCTCTGTGCTAATGACGGTCGAGTACACTCTGGCCATCACCTTAATACTCATTTCCAGGCACATGTTGGACAGAATCGATGCAAGCTGAAAAAGTATGACAGCAATATCCAGCTGTTCAGCTCAAACTGCTCTCAGGTTATTCTGTAGAAGGTGCAATTATTCTTTGAAAACGATGGTTGGCTGCCTGTCATGCAGATCAATAGGGGATAATAATGTTAATAATAAAATGCAGGAAGGTCAACTGTGTGTGTGAGAGAGAGAGGGGGGGAGGGAGGGAGAGAGAGAGAGCCACTCTTGATTTCTGGTGACTATCTGAACTAGTCCCTGGGGTTTTCTTGGCAAAGTGGCCTCTTCCCTAGGGCTGACAGAGGGTGACTGGCCCAAAGCCACCTATTGGTTTTGTGTCCAAGGCAGGAGCAGCTACCACATGATTGGATCCATTTTTACAATCTTTTTTGCTGCAAGCATTAAGTGAACATGGTGGTCATTAATACGACAGTCATCAAGCAAACTCATGATTAGCTATGGGACATTTTTGGCCAGAAGTAAATTGCCAGTTTCCAGCAAAACCATTGTATAGTGTGGTCACGTGACTGTGGGATGCTGCAAACAGATGTAAATGCATGCTGGTTGCTGAGCATCCTCAATGTGACCATGTGACTGCAGAGGGAGAGAGCAATGTCAGAACTTTGAAGCTGGGTCGTCAGTAGCTTTTTGTAGGTTTGTTGTAAGTCCATGACTACAGAATCTTGAAAGCCCAACAGAATTCCCCCTGCCCCCTCTTACAACAAGTAGGATCAGTTGTGTGTGGGTGTGAATGTTAGAATAACATAGAATAGATTTTTATTCTTATGCTTCTTTCCCATGACTGAGATTATACTGAGATTATTGTCTCTTTTATGTATTTGTGGCTTTTGCATTCTTTCACTATCTCTACCATTTGAGTTTCCATGCTTTTAGTCCATACTTCAACGAAGACTGCATGAGCCCCCGGGAACTTCTCTGTTGAGGAATCTGAATCTAGAATCTAGATCAATTGACTTTTAGTCCAGGGACTTGATTCCTGAACCGCCTTGGTTCTTGGGCTGAGATGAAGTGACTCACCCAACGCTCCCAGAGAACCTTTGTGGCTTGTGGTAGGACTCAAATTTAGGTCTCTGTGTTCTTAGTTCAACCCCTTCACCACTATATCACTCTGGCTCAATGAAAGTCCATGGCTGAAGAAGGACTAAAACCCAGCTGATGTTCTTTCTTGTCCCACATCTTCCCCAATGCTCCCTGTTGCCTCTTGCCTCTAAAGCCCTGGGTCTAGCCAGCAAACCAGAAGTCCAACCTCCTTAGTGAATTTATGAAGGCCCCGGCTGATTTTTTCCCATTGGGTTAAAAGGTTCCTTTAGTAAAAGTTTTGGGACAATCTAAAGATCCACATTGTGTGTTTAATATTTTTTTGGTACATCGGATGCTTTAGGGGGCACTGTTGTGCTGCACTGAAAGAACGCTGCACACTTCTCACACTGACACAATCTGCCACTGTGCTGCCTTCTAGCTCTGTTCATTCTAGAGTCATTTAGCAGAGAATAAATTCATCTGGATTGTGAGTTTATCAGAAACCTTGGATGGGGCTGTGGAGCTGGTCCAAGAATGGCATGGAAGGGTCTTTCTGTACTCACAGTTTCTGCTCCATGAGTAGTTGTGGCCAGGAAGGCCTTTGCACAATTTCATTTCTTAAATCTGAAGGCAGTTCAGACCTTCCTTAGCATCTTAGTTATCTCAGGTCCTCCACCTGGCCCCACCTTGAAGATGATTAAGAGGCTAAAACATATAAAGAATGGTTACAGGAACCGGGCATGGCTAGTCTAGTGAAGAGAAGGATCAGGGGAGTCCTAATAGCAATGTTCTAATTTGAGGGGCTGCCATAGACATGGGGGGGTAGTCAACCTATTTTCTGAAGCACCTAAAGGCCAGACAAGGAATAACTGACCAAGAAGAAACTGATCAAGAAGAGATGCAACCTAGAAATAAGGAGAAATTTCTCGATAGTGAGGACAATTAACTGGTGGAACAGAAGTTGCCTTTGGAGGTTGTGGGAGCTTCATCACTTGAGACTTTCAAGAAGAGATTGGACTGCCATGTGTTAGAAATGGTGCAGGGTCTCCTGGTTGGGCAGGGGGGTGGACTAGATGACCTACAAGGAACCTTCCAACTCTGTTATTCTGTTATTATCATTTTGGAAGGTTCAACTGGTTAAGAATGCAGCAGTGTGGTCAATGATGAGCATGTCTCTGTGCACTCATGTGACGCACCAGTTTTGTTAATTCACTGGGGCTTTGCCAAGTGTCAGGGCAGTGATCAGGTGCCCAAGCAATTAGTTTGTTTGGATCGAGAGCACACCAGTAAACACAGGGATTTTAAGCTTTATGATTAACCCAAGCAAAGAGATTTAAAAATATAACACAAAAAGCATGCATACAAAGAAGATGATATCCAAATCTCTTACCAGCTGCCAGGAGCTCCTTAATAACCACAACAGGGATGCCCCATCGGGTGGAGAGTCCAGTGTAAGGTCCTGTGCAAAAGCTCCAAAAAATAAGGACCCCAAATATTTATCAAAATCTGGCACCAGGATTTCCTAGCCCTACTATGGTCAGAAGACTGCAAGACTTGGCATTGATTGGGTGGCACATGGCTTTAGGATGGGAATTGAAACACTGAGACTTCAACTACAGGAAGGTTTTGTCCCCCTTTTACAAAAGTAAAACAACAAGAAATTATCTCTGAATGAGCCTTAAACTTTTAGACTTTCCTTAATATGAAGGAGAAATAAAAATATGTCACTGAACTCCTTGAGATAGATAGATAGATAGATGATAGATAGATAGATAGATAGATAGATAGATAGATAGATAGATAGATAGATAGATAGATAGATAGATAGATCTATCTTAGGTAGGTAGGTAGGTAGGTAGGTAGGTAGGTAGGTAGGTAGGTAGGTATATATATCATGGTTAACTCATGGTTAACTCCCTGCCTGGGAGGCAATAGAGCACAGGTTCGATTCCCAAAAACTTGGGTATGGCTAGCTGATGAGAGCTAAATAGCTTGAAATAGATCTATACTAGTCTCCCTTTATTTATTTATCAGCATAAATATAACAAATGTAGCAAAAAAGGCAACAGTAAAAAATATTGGGTTTCTGTCTGGATGGACTCTTGTGACGAGCCTAATGACAGAGAGTGGAAGTGTGACCTTCCTCCCATACTTGGGCATACCAGGGGTTGTGACTTTAAGTATATACCTCCCACCCTGGCTGGCTGATAAAGGAGTCGTTCTCTGTAGCTCAAATGGTTAACTCCCTGCCTGGGAGGCAATAGAGCACAGGTTCGCTTCCCAAAAACTTGGGTATGGCTAGCTGATGAGAGCTAAATAGCTTGAAATAGATCTATACTAGTCTCCCTTTATTTATTTATCAGCATAAATATAACATATATATATATATATATATATATATATATATATATATATATATATATATATATATATATATATATATGTATGTATGTATTTATGTACTGTATGTATGTATGCATGTAGATAGGTAGATAGGTAGGTAGAGATAGGTGTATGTAGATAGATAGATAGATAGATAGATAGATAGATAGATAGATAGATAGATAGATAGATAGTTGAAGGTAGGTAGGTAGGTAGATAGACATCAGTGGTGAATTTCAATTTTTTTAGAACCTCTTCTGTAGGTGTGACCTGCTTTGTGGGAGTGGCTTGCCAGCCATGTGACCGGGTGGGCGTGACCAACTTATAAAATGTGGTGAAACTCACTTAACAACGCTCTTGCATAGCAAACAAAATGTTGGCTCAGAAACTCTGGCATTTGAAGCATGCAAGTCTTAAAGCTGTCAAGTTACAAGACCCTTTCACCCCTAACCCTTTGGGAAAAAACCCAGGGATATTCAAATTTAACAGCTTTAAGACTTTAGGGTTTAGATAGGACTCTTAGAGGTGGGTGGGGCAATTGGTGAGCCAGCCAATCAGTGAGCGACAGGCAGGGCAAGCGTGGTGTGGACGGGCGGGGGGGGGAGCTGGAACTGGTTCTAAATGGCACGGTAGATTTGTGGAACCTCTTCTATAGAAGAGGTTAGAACTGGCAGGAACCCACCCCGATAGAGATAGATGATAGATAGATAGATAGATAGATAGATAGATAGATAGATAGATAGATAAAAACAAAGAAAGAAAGAAAGAAAGAAAAAAGAAAAAAAGAAAAAAAGAAAAAAAGAAAAAAAGAAAAAAAGAAAAAAAGAAAAAAAGAAAAAAAGAAAAAAAGAAAAAAAGAAAAAAAGAAAAAAAGAAAAAGAAAAAATTCTTTATTGGCCAAGTGTGATTGGACACACAAGGAATTTGTCTTTGGTGCATATGCTCTCAGTGTACATAAAAGAAAAGACTTGAAAGACATTCATCACGAATCATAAGGTGCAACACTTAATGATAGTCATAGGGTACAAATAAGCAATCAGGAAACCATCAATATAAATAAAAATCATAAGGATACCAGCAACAAAGTTACAGTCCTGCAGTCATAGGTGGGGGGAGATGGGTGATAGGAACGATGAGAAGATTAATAGTAGTGCAGACTTAGTGAATAGTTTGACAGTGTTGATGGAATTATTTGTTTAGCAGGGTGATGGAGTTCAGGAAAAACCTGTTCTTGTGTCTAATTGCTCTGGTCAGCCCTCTTTTTGACTTGTGCAGTATACAGGCCCTCAATGGAAGGCAGGTTGGTAGGAATTGCTTTTTCTGCAGTTCTAATTATCCTCTGGCATCTGGGTCTGTCTTGTTGGGTTGCAGAACCAAACCAGACAGTTACAACAATGGTCTTCTACATTGCCACCACAACTACCTGCCAGTTTGCTTCCAGATGTGATTCAAGGTGTTACTTATATCCTATAAAAGCCCTACATGGCACGGGTCTAGCCTGCAAACCACAATTCCAACCTCCTTAGTGAATTTATGATCGTAAGGTAAAGACACAGGCTGATTTTCCCCACTGCATTAAACGGTTCCTTTAGGAAATGTTTTTGGGTAATCTAAAAATGCACATGGTCTCTTTATACCTTTTGATACATCAGATGCTGCTGGGATGCTTCGCTCACAATACGCCCATTGAACAGAAGGCAAAGTGAGGAAGTTGTGTCTTATCTCTCCTTCTATCTCCCGGCTGGTTCATCCATCTTATCTTTGTTGTTGTTTTTCCAGGGAAATGGGCATCTGGCCAAAGAAAGCCTTGACCTGCAGCCAGCTGACATTTTTGCTTTTTAACACCTCTGCAAAGTTGGAGAAATCATTCTGAGCAAAGATGATTCTGATATGGTTTTATAGCTGGTCTGCTCACTCTTTTTTAAAAATTAAAAGCTGCTTTAAATATACTTGGAGACAATAAGAGGAAATATCTGCATATACATCAGTGCCCAAGACACCAGGTAGCCTGCTTCTGATATTGATGCCACAAATCATGGAAACTCATTTTGCTAACTTTTATCATAGGCTTCTTATGCTCCACATGTAGAGTCCAGATTTTTTCCTTTTGAATTGCTCTCTGTTCCAACGATTCTCACACATCTGGTGGCTTTGAATTCCATCAGCTAATTGTGCACGATGCAAAGAGAAGCACTCTCTTGTCATTTGTCCCGCACTTAGGACCAGAGGTGGTATTCAGCACGTTCTAACCAGTTCTGGAGAACTGGTAGAAGAAATGATGAGTAGTTCAGAGAACTGGTAAATACCACCTGGCTGGCCCCGCCCTGATCTACCCCCATCTATTCTCTGCCTCCCAAGTCCCAGCCGATCTGGAGAAAATGGAGATTTCACAGTATCCTTCCCCTGAAGTGGGGAGGGAATGGGGATTTTTCAATATCTTTCCCCTGGAGTGGGGAGGGAAGGGAGATTTTACAGTATCCTTCCCCTGGAGTGGGGAGGGAATGGAGATTTTTCAGTATCCTTCCCCTGGAGTGGGGAGGGAATGGAGATTTTGCAGTCTCTTTCCCCTGGAGTGGGGAGGGAATGGGGATTTTACAGTATCCTTCCCCTGGAGTGGGGAGGGAATAGGGATTTTACAGTATCCTTCCCCTGGAGTGGGGAGGGAATGAGGATTTTTCAGTATCCTTTTCCTGCCACGCCCATCAAGCCATGCCCACAGAAGCCGTAGTAAAAATTTTTGAATCCCACCACTGCTTAGGACTATCCTTTAGCTGGGTCCAGGAATCGCCTTTTGAACTTTTGAATCTGTATCAAGCCTTTAAAGACTGATAGGAGCTGTAGTCTAACTATTCTGGTGGGCAGGAGACCAAGCATGGTTGACTTGGATTATTCTCAGGAATCATGAAGGGTGTCTCACCCCAAAACAGCAGGCACTGTTTCCTGTGATAGGGAAGCAGTGTTCCCACTTGTGCAAAAGTGGTGTTATCTGACTTTGCACACAAACCAGCAGTTCTTATTTAGTTTATCGGGAAAGCCAGACACCAACAGCTACACCTCACAGCTGAAGATACCAAGTCTCCATCGGTTAGTCCAGATCGCCAAATCTTTTGGGCAAAGATATTTTTGGTCATGGGAAGTAACCGTGTCTATTGCAGAGAAGGAGAAGGTTGCATGCATCCATATTCTTTTGCACGCTTCTGTTGTGTGTTCCATCATGAGCAACAGAGGTTAGTCCTTAAATTAGGACTGTAATTGTGCCCAGAATTCTTGCCTTAAGTTGTGGTGATTGTTTTTTTTAATGTTTTATTTATAACTTAGAACTGAGGAGAAATTTCCTGACAGTTAGAACAATTAATCAGTGGAACAGCTTGCCTCCAGAAGTTGTGAATGCTCCAACACTGGAAGTATTTAAGAAGATATTGGATAGCCATTTGCCTGAAACGGTATAGGGTTTTCAATTTCAATGGAAAATTCAATTTCCATCAAACAGTGTGTGATCTGGGTACAGTTATTTTTAAGCAGTCATAATCCACGTATTTGTTGTAGTATTTATCACAATAATATTGATAATTAAATCATATAATAATATAATAACAATAATACTTAACATTATCTTCTTTAACAATTCTCCACTTTAACATTTCCTCTTTTTATGTCCCCTCTTTTCTAACTTTTGTTTCTATTGTCTAGCCATTGATAAAATACGTTCCATATCAAAATATATTCAGTTTCTTCTTTATCCTTAATACTAAGCGTTAGTCTGTTCATTTCTGCGTATTCTAGTATTTCTTAATTACTTTCTCATCAAACAGAATCTCATCATTTTTCCACTGCTGTACAAATACAATTCTGGCTGCAGTTAATATATGTAAAACCAGATATATAGTCCTTTTATCATATTTTTCCGGTAGGATACCAAACAAAAATGTCTCTGGCTTCAAGTCTATATGCTACCTTAACATTTTTTTCCAACCAAGTATGTATTTTTGTCCAATATTTTGGGCATGTCTACCACGTATGTTAGTATGAACCAGACAATTGATTGCACTTCCATCATTTAATGGATCCATCTTATACATTTTTGCCAATCTTGCCAGTGCAAAATGCCATTCATAAAGCATTTTATATAAATTTTCTTTACATGCAGTTGACATAGTCAATTTAATATTTCTATCACATAGTTTCTGCCATTTATCTAATTCTATTGCATATCCAAAGTTTTTAGTCCAATCAATCATTGCCTCCTTTACCTGCTCACTTTCAAGTTTAATACTTATAACAATATAATTTCTTTATCAGTTTTTCATCCTTTCCAGTTAATATCTGGTCTAATTCTGTTAACTCTTTGTTAAAACCATACATTTTAACATCTTTCTCATAATGAGACTGTATCTGCATCGGGGTGGGTTTCGGAAGTTGCTACTGCCGGTTCTCTCATAGCCACGCACACATGCACAGTACAATAAAAATTGCTCTGCGCATGCACAGAAGCAAAAAACAAGATGGAGGAGCCTCTGTTGGCACCTGGAGAACCAGTTCGGGGTGTGACAAATGGCACCACATGCCACCTCTGGCACGTGTGCCATAGGTTCGCCATCCCAGGCCTAGGATGTGAACAGGTTGCAAAGTGCCAATAATTTGATGATGTGACTGCAGGGGGTGTAAATCAGTCAGAACTTTGAAAATGGGGTGCACGTAACTTTGAGAAGATCTGTCATAAGGTCACCATGTGGGCCGTTGTTAAGTGGGGACTACCTGTGTATCTAACTCAGTTCAAGTCTCCTTAAAATGTGTTTGAATTAACCTAAATTCTGCCTGTGTTTGGCAGGAAACAAGCTTAATGACCTCCTCTGAATGAACTGGTTGACCACAAAAAGTCCCACCTGGTGCGCAGCACAGGAATCCAAATTTGGTAAAGTTCTGAACTTACTTCCTTGTTACAAAGGAGAGACTAGAATTCACTGTTTCCTAGTAATTGATCCAAAGTCTGCAGCCTGTCTTTCCTGCCTACAATGGAACTAGAACTCAAATCTCTTGGTGATTGGATCAAAGTCACCCAGTCAGTTTCATGCCTAAGATGGGACTAGAACTCACTGCCTCCTGGTTTCTAACCCAGTGCCTTAAACATTAAACCAAACTAACGCACATTTTTTTTAAAAAAAACAATGGGAACTCTTGAATTCTTGCTGCCCACACAGAAGTAAACTCACAAATAGGACCACATGCCTTATTTAGGAATTTCATGGAAAATAGTAGATCATTGAAGAATTGAGTGTACAATGAAAGGCCATTCCCATAAGTCTTTTGGCTACCTTGTCACTATTAAATAAATGCCCGAGCCTCACCTCTATGGACAGAAGTGCCAAACTTCAGTTCTCTTCTATCATATTGAATGAGAACAGGAAATAAAAGTGCAGGAATCTTTTGCAACATCACAGTTGTAGATCTCCAAATATTTCCCCAGAATCTCCGCCCCCTAATATCTCATTCCCCCCCACCCCCCAGCCTGGACTGCTCCAGAATTCCTTTTCCTCTAAATGAAGGTAAGGAAGAGTTCCGACGGAAGAGAATAACTCTTTGAGCTTAGTTGTTTTCTTGCAGATGTTTTAATCACTTGTCTATAAGTAAACAACCAAGCCCAGAGAACACCAAGGACTCTGCAGGAAAGGGTTCCCCCAGTGGTGAAGATGAGAACAAACAGGTGGGCCAAGGAGAAGCGGATTTGTGGAACGGGATTTCCTGCTCAGCTGGGTCTTTAATTAACCAATTGGCTCATTTCCTTTTCCTCAATTGACGTGACCCTTGTCCATTGTTAGGCAACAATGACTTGTTTGCTGATGCTAACCATTAAAAATAATAAGAAGAATGTAAGGCAATTCCTGGTGGCCGAGACAGATGTTCTGCAAAGCTCCTACATTGCCTTTGGAAGTGAACGAGAAGGATCCTTCATCCAAACGGCTTATTGTCCATGCCATGAAAATCTCCAGCATGATACTCCAGATGTTTAAGAAAAAGAAAGACAGAAAGACCATGAAGCTAAGGATCTCCATTTGCAGACTTGCCAACCTACCATGTTTCCCCCAAAATAAGGCAGAGTCTTTTCTTTTGACCCCCAAAATAAGCGCTTGGCCTTATTTTTGGGGAGGTCTTATTATTAATGAGGTGCAGGAGGTGGTGAGCGTGGTCACCTCATGGCTGCTGCTGTGTTGCAATATTTTGGGGAGGGCTTATTTTCGGCCAAGGGCTTATTTTAGCACATGCACTCAAAAGATTAATTGGGCTTATTATCCAGGGAGGTCTTATTTTCAGGGAAACAGTGTATGTTAGGAAATGAGTCAGGATCCCCTGATTCCAGGTGTGTAATCTGGAAAAATAATCCTGCTTCCAAGAAGCTTCCAATCTATGCTTGGAAATCCATTCTCCCCAACAGGCATTTATAAGGAGATATAAGGTTCCTATGATCATGTGGCACAGCTGATTGTCATAGCTGATTGTCGGAATGTTTTAAAAACTTTTTAAAAGCATTTTTAACTACCTACTTACCCGAAATGCTAAAAAAAGGTTTTGACAGTCAGCTGTGCTGTGCGATCATCTGATTTTTTAAAAAACTTTTTAAAGCATTTGTACTACTGGTGAACCGGCCTGAACCGGTAGCATTTCACCTGATTGTGTAGCTTAAAGTAATCCAATTGTATTAGATTACACAAGAACATTTAGTCCCTTTACATTTAAGGGGCAAAGGGATCATCTGTTTAGTCCATCTTTTATGCTTGTTTGGAGTAAATAAAGGGAGAGAAAAGGAAAAGAATTGGGAATTATTGTAGGAACCAGTTGCTGGGTAATTTAGTTAAACTCTCTTGCTGCCTGAGGCAGTTCAAATGTGTTTATTGAGTTGTTAGGTTTATATTTCATCTTTTCTTCAGGAGTTTAACAGATGACATGGAGATTTCATTTCACCCCTTTTCTCTTCATAACAACCACCCGATGAGTCAGACTGACCAGAGGGAGAGGGCAAGAGAGCTTTTAATGTTCCCTGATGTTGAAGAGCAGCCATCCCAGTCAGAAAGAAGGTTCAAATGGGGAATCAACATGCACTCATTATGTAATGAAGCGGTGGCTCAGTGGCTAAGATGCTGAGCTTGTCGATCAGAAAGATCGGCAGTTTGAATCCCTAGCGCCGCATAACGGAGTGAGCTCCCCTTACTTGTCTCAGCTTCTGCCAACCTAGCAGTTCGAAAACATGTAAAAAATGCAAGTAGAAAAATAGGAACCACCTTTGGTGGGAAGGTAACAGCGTTCCGTGTGTCTTTGGCGTTTAGTCATGCCGGCCACATGACCACCGAGACGTCTTGGGACAGCATTGGCTCTTTGACTTTGAAACGGAAATGAGCACTACCCCCTAGAGTCGGGAACGACTAGCACATATGTGTGAGGAGAACCTTTACATAGTCTGACACCTCTCCCTTCAATGCCTTTGAACCTTAACTAGTCCTTCTCATATGAAAGCTACCAGTCTGAGGGGATTTGTGTACTATAGGCAGGGGACAATAAATTAGCTAGGTTGACCTCTACACTTGTGGGTCTGGTTTTTTATGCCTGACACAAATTAGCTCCTATGGCTGAGGGTGCCCTTGTCAAGGGTGAACCAAGGATCAAGGGCCAAATGATTTTGGAGAATATGTGGTGGAGGAAGCTATGTAGACAATGTTAAGCACAGAGGATCTGTGATGTGGCACAAACCAATTTCCAGGGCTTTTCCACAGAGAGGGAAGGAAGGAAGGAAGGAAGGAAGGAAGGAAGGAAGGAAGGAAGGAAGGAAGGAAGGAAGGAAGGAAGGAAGGAAGGAAGGAAGTCATAAGGGAAAGCAAGCACTGCTAGAAAAAAGTTCCTGGTTTTGTTCTTCAAATCTCCTTGGAGTAATGCAACTGATATAAATAAATACATACCTAAATAAATACATATTTTTGACTTAACAGATTAACAGAATTGGAAGGGACCTTATAGGTTATCTAGTCCAACAGCCCCCAATCTCCACAACTTCCAAAGGGAACTTCTGTTCCATTGGTTTATTGTTCTCACTGTCAGAAAATTCCTCCTTGTTTCTAGGTTGAATCTCTCCTTGGTCAGTTTCCATCTATTATTCCTTGTCTGGACTTCAGGTGCTTTGTAAAATAGCTTGACCCCCTCCTCTCTGTGGCAGCTGCTCAGATATTGGAAGAGTGCTATCATATCTCCTCTGGTCCTCTTCACTAGATTAGCCATTGATAACTATTCTTTTAATGATGCTTCAAAGTTATCACAGTTTCAAAAAAATTGACTTGTGACCCATCCTCCAAGTTTCCATTGTTGCCCCACCCCTGTGGTCATGTGATCAAATCCAGATGCTTGGCAGCTGGCTTGCATACACAATGGTTGCAGTGTCTTGCGATCATAATTTGTGACCAGATCCCAGCCAGCTTCTGACAAGCCAAGTTAATTGGGGAAGCCAGATCCAGTTAACAACCATGTGGTTTGCTTAAAAACCACAGTAAACAGGGTTGTAAAATCAGCTCTGCTCATGTGATGATATATTAAAGGACCACATCATTTAGCAACTGAAATTCTGTTCCAGTTGTGGTCATAAGTGAAAGACTACTTACACACACACACACACACACACACACACACACACACACCATTACAAATCTGAAGGCAAATCTCTAATATAGCAATGGTTAGAATGAAAGATTGCAAGGACAATCCTTTAAGTGATTAAGGCCAGATCATTGTCTCAGAAATAAAAATGAAATAACTTTCTCTATCTCCCTGAAAAATAAGCCCTTTTATTTTCTCAGGATGGAATTCTTTGACTTTCAGATGCAATCAGACCTATTTCTGTCCCGGTCACTGGTTGCCATGCAATTCCTCATTTGTTATTCCAGATATTGAACTACTAAGAAAAGATGGAGAACGGTTACATTTGTCTTTTCAGAAAGGTCAGTTTTGAAATTCAGTTTAAGCCAAGGAGAAACTGCAGGGGTCCATGAAAATCAAAGGCCTGACTGCGGATTCAGATCATTAGCCAAGGATGGGAGAGAAAATGATTTTATATGCAATTAAATGTGAACTTTCCTGAAATCTACACTTTTGTGAATTTTGTAAAGCAATTTGCAATGCTCCCCTTAAAAAAAAAGCAGATGAGAAAAAAAATTGCCCCTGTTTAAATGCATAAAGATGCAACATATTTGGATGATCTTTTTGCAAAGATACAAAAAGACACAAGCGTTTGTCAAAATTCTTGCAAATTTTAGTGTGAAGATTTTATATGACCTTTAACAAACAAGCTGCATAGACTTGCAGAGCAGTGAAAGTAAAAACAATTGAACTTCATCAAGTACCCTAAAATCAGCAAACTGAAATGTATGCATTCATCCTTCTGTAGGACTACTCATCACTTGTGGATATTGGGACCATGGAAGGAGATTTCAAAATTATTCCCACCCTGGCCTCTCTTATCCCCTTCTCTCTGGAGAAAGCTGCACCCCAGGGCCTCTTATTGTGTTGGCCTCTATCAAGTCTTTTCCAACAATTGACATTCCAGGAAAGTGAAGGTCCCAAACAATTCCCTTTCATTGCCACCGAAGAATCGGGTTAAATATAACACAGCGGTGACCGAGGTCGTCTCAGACAATCAGGAGCCCAAAGGACTGGCTGTGCCAATGCCAAGAGCCACTGACAAATGTGTGTGAACATCCCAGTCAAAGGAAGGCTCCCTCAAGAATTGCTGGGTAACATCCTGACATTGTCCCTCCTTCCAGACACATTTCCGTGGGATCCTTCCAGAAAGGGGGTTGAGGGTAGAGTTGATCACCCAGCACAAAGACCAGAAGACTTTCATTCTCCGCTTCTCAGCCTGAGCAAAGATAAGGGAACTTTAGATAATGAACATCTCAACTCTCTCCCAGGGAATGGTTAGGGCTAGAATGGTGTCAAATATGGGATGTAAGGCAGTGGTGTGGGTTGCTCCTGGTGTGGCCTGGTTCAGCCGTACTGGTAGTAACACGGTGGGAGGTCACACCCACCCATCCAGATGCTTCTGTCCATGTGCAAAAGCGTTGCACGAGTGAATGAGTGTGGGAGCGTGCCCAAACTGTAGAAAAAATATTTGCAACCCACCACTGATATGAGGTATCTTTAGAGAACCCTTTGGTTTTAAGCTCTGCTTTGAAACCAAGCTTTGGTTTATGTTCTCCTACAAATCGGTGTCTACCTTATTTTCAGGGGAGGTTGAGTGAACCATGGTGATTCAGGTAGTTAGGACACTGGGTTGATAATTGGCAAGCCCATGTTTGAAGCCTGAGTGTTGGTGGGTGCTGCTCCAGCTCCTGTTGACCTCACAGTTCAAAAACATGCAATTGCAACTAGATATATAGATACCAAAGGACACGATGGCTCAGTGGCTAAGACACTGAGCTTGTTGATCAGAAAGGTCAGCAGTTTGGCAGTTTCCTAGTGCCATGTAACAGAGTGAGCTCCTATTACTTGTTCCAGCTTCTGCCAACCTAGCAGTTCGAAAGCATGTACAAATGCAAGTAGAAAAATAGGAACCACTTTATTGGTGGGAAGGTAACAGCGTTCCGTGCACCTTTGGCGTTTAGTCATGCCGGCCACATGATTATGGAGACGTCTTCAGACAGTGCTGGCTGTTTGGCTTTGAAACGGAGATGAGCACCGCCCCCAGAGTCAGGAACGACTAGCACATATGTGTGAGGGGAACCTTTACCTTTAAAAAGGTACCATTTTGGTGGGCTCATTATTGGGGATATGAAAAGAGCTTAAAGTGGGCATCCCTGGGGAATAGTGATCCTTTCACCATGGAAGAACTTTTGTGCTTCCACGAATTTCTTTTGGATTTCTCTCATTGGTGCTTTTGAGGTGACCTGGCTGCTGGAACTGGCAGAGAAGGTGAGTGCCAGTCCTGTTGTTTTCTCTGACTTCCCCTTCTAGAGCTCCACATATTGCCAATTGGAAAAAAAAGTGTCTGGTTGGAAGAGTGCTTTGTGGATGCTTTCTCTTGCCAGATGTGGAAGGAGGAGACTGAGATCATTGAACAGAGGTTGGTTCAGTGAAAAGGAATCCATTCACAGCCATCACGTGACACCAAACAAGAGCAAGTTTGCCAGTCCCCATTCTTCTGGGGGAGAATGACAGTAGAAGTCTCTTCTCGTTTGGAGAGGAAAAAAATGAAATCAAACACCTTTTCATCAAATTGAAAGAGAACTGTTGGAAAAAAATAATCCAAGCTCTGAGCCTGCCTCAAACGATCCAGATCTTGCTGAGTCGTTGCCCTTTTGCAGAAGTAATGATTGGCACATCTTTAAGATATTCAAAAGCCAGATTAACTAATGCAGTTAATCCTCAATTTACGATCGGTTGCTTAGTGATCATTCAAATTTATGACCAACCTGAAAAGTGGGATGTGAAGTTTCAATCATTGCCTCCCCCCCCATCAAGTGACTCCACTTACAGCTGTTTGCTGTCTCATAATCATCCTACTGGAGTTTGGTTTTGCCAAAAACTGCAGGAAAAAAGATTATAAATTGACCACTCTGTTTTATGATCGTTATTACTTATGACTATTGCAGTCATCATGTAAGGACTACCTATAAGTATATCTCTGAAGTATAACTCATTCAGGATAGTAACAAGCATAGAAACATAACTGTGTAATCTTCCACAATCCTATCATAAGCATTTATAAATAAAAGCTAAAATAAGCAAAAAAAAAAAATGGTAAGAGAACACCTGTCTGATCTTGATGAATACAAATCACTGGGACCTGATGGATTACATCCCAGAGTTCTAAAGGAGCTGGCAGATCTCATCTCAGAACCTCTGTATTTCATCTTCCAAAAATCCTGGAGCACTGGTGAACTACCAGAGGACTGGGAAAGATGTGGTCCCCATCTACAAAAATGGGGGAAAAATCAGACCCAGGAAACTACAGACCAATCAGCTTAACCTCAATACCCAGGAAGATACTGGAAGAGATAATTAAAAAAAACAGATCTGCCAACATCTAGAAACAAGCAAAGTAATAACTAGAAGTCAGCATAGGTTTTTTAAAAACAGATCATGCCAAATCAATCTTATTTCATTTTTCAACATAGTGATTAAATTAGTAGATCAGCAAAATACTGTGGACGTAATATACTTAGACTTCAGCAAGGCATTTGACAAAATAGACCACAACCTACTTCTTGGTAAGCTAGAAAAAAGTGGGATAGATAGCACCACCAGCCAATGGATTTGTAACTGGCTGATAATCCATACTCAATGAATAGTCCTTAATGGTACTATGTTTACATGGAGGGAAGTAAGCAGTGGGGTACCACAAGGTTCCGTCTTAGGCACAATACTCTTCAATATCTTCATAGCAGTGTTGGGTTTCAAAAATTGTTCGAACCTACTCTGTGGGTGTGGCCTCCTTTGTGGGAATGGTTTGCCACCCATGTGACCGGATGGGAGTGGCTTGCCTCCCATGTGACCGGATATGAAGATGCCGACGACACTTGTCAGAATCACCTTAAATTACCTCACACACAGCACTGGCATGCATAGGAATATGATGTAAACTTGTTTTTTAAAAGGCATCTTTGGTTTGCGTTAAAACAACTTCAACACATGCAATGTTCTGATTGCACCACAAACGCAGTAGTCATCCTTACCTTTCACAGAGGCACTGAGTTTTATAAATATGAGCATGATAGTGTAGAATAATTATATCCAAGGACCAGTGGTGGGTTTCAAAAAAGTTTGGAACCTCTTCTGTAGGTGTGGCCTGCTTTCTGGGTCCACTGGTGGAACCTATCCGGTTCGGTAGATTTGACAAACCAGTTCTACTGAATAGGTGTGAACTGGTAGGAACTCACCTCTGCTTCATAGACTACTTAGATGAAGGAATAGAAGGGAACTTACAAAATTTGTGGATGATACTAAACTGGCAAGAATACCCTAGATCAGTGGTCCCCAACCTTTTTATCGCCGCGGACCAGTCAGCCTTTGATAATTTTACCGTGGCCCGCTGAGCGCGCGCAGGGGTGGGGGGGGCGTTGTTTTAAATCCACCTTCCCAATTCAACACCTGAATCATATCCCACCTTCCATTTTGTATGTAGATTTTAAGGAATAAACAGCTGAATTAATCAAGGTCAAAGATAAAAAGAGCAAGGGCAAAATTAAATAAGCCAGAGGATAGCAATGTAAAAAGAATACAGTATTAAGGAGAGAAAGGAGAAGAAAAAACCTCGCTTCTGCTGAGGTCAGGGAAATGTTTGATACTGATCTGGCTGGGTGAGAGTCCAAGAGTCCATATTGCCAATAATTACGCGTGGGGGGAAAGGAAATGTGTTTTGTGAGGAAGAGAAAGAGTGCGCTTCACCGATGCCCGTTGGCGAAATTTTGGAAGAGAGGCAAGAGACTTCAGGCACCGAGCCCCCACCCCTGGCTGCGGCAACTGGAGCGGGCGGGAGGCAGGGAAGGGGTGGGCAATACCGCCGCTTTTCCACCGTGCGCTGCAATAGCGGCAGCGGCGGCCTGAATCTGGCGACTGCCCCTCACCACCTCAGGCGGCGCTCATACCCTCCCCTTTCCTGCGCTACCGTTAGACTCCTCTCAGCCCCCCACCCACGCCCGCGGAGGGCGCACGCGCGCCAAAATCGCGCACCCCCATCTCCCCTCAAAAGACCCCCCCCGCCCTCAGCTGCCCGACGTTCTCTCTCTCTCTCTCTCTCTCTACCTCTCCCGCCGTTCCTTCTCACAAGCCAAGGCCGGGCGGGGAAGCACCGTCTCCGTCCCGGGCGCGCCGCCCCTCCCTGGGCAACTCGGAGACGACTGAGCCGAGGAGGACAGTGAGAAAAAGAAGAGAGCGGCCAGCAACGACCGCCGGGGAAGCCGCCAGGGCCTCCAAGGGCTCCGCTTCCAGCGCATGGTCCGCCCCCTCCTCGCCTCGCTTCCAGGTGAGCCGACTGAGGCGAGAAAGGAGAAAGAGGCGGAGGTGTTCACTGAGGGGACGGCTGACTCGGGGAGGGGGTGGAGGTGGTGTAGTAGCGGGGGATTCTTCCTCCTCGCCTCACTTGCTCCTGTGCTTCTGCGCAGCTCCCCCCCTCCGGCGACGGCGCTGCATGAGTGAAGAGTCGGCCGTTGCATGGCCCCCGGCCGCTGCGCGGCCCGGTGCCAGATACTCCACGGCCCGGCACCGGTCCGCGGACCGGGGGTTGGGGACCACTGCCCTAGATAATAGGCTCAAGATCCAGACGGATCTTGACAGACTTGAACCCTCAACAAAATGAAACCCAATGTAGAGAAAAGTAAAGTCTTACACTTAGGCAAGAAAAACCACAAGTACACATATAGAATGGGTGAAACCAAGCTTAACAGCAGTAACTGTAAGAAGGAACTTAGAGTCTTAGTGGATAACCAATTAAATATGACCCAACAGTGTGCGGTGGGGGGGGGAGGGTTGAACTAGATGACTTACAAGATCCCTTCCAACTCTTTTAATCTGTTAATTTCAATAGCAGAATTTACAGCGTGAAATGAAGGAGATGTGGGGGGGGGGAATTGAAGTCGGTTTGATTTTGTGATTAAGGCATCAAGCTAGAAAGTGGGAGACTGTGAGTTCTAGTGCCACCTTAGTCATGGGTGACTTTGGGCCAGTCCCTCTTTCTCAGCCCAATCCACTTGACAAGATTGTTATGGAGAAAATAGGACACGGGTATGTTGGATATGTTCCCCCTCTTAAGTTATTTGTAAAAATAATAAAGGCTGTGTAGGAAATTAAAACCCACCCCTCTGGTAGAAAACTGAAATATCCTAGGAAATATTAAGAAGGCACAATATTATATTACCCTGGATGTGAAAAGGGAGAAACATGTTTTTAAAGACAAAGTAGTTACCTGCAGCTTCCTGCCCCACCCCACCTTTGTAATTGAACCATTAAAACCTGAACTAGGCTACTTTACATAATAAAGATAGGATTAGCTTTCTACAGAAACTCACCACATGGCATCTGGGAACTCAACCAAACCTGGACTCAAAACATAGCCTAGAGAGTTGCCCCTGTATGGCTCCATGGGAGTCTGACAACCAATCAAAATACATTTCTTACACAGGAACAGGAAATAGAGAGATGGGGCCAAGCAGAGAGTATAAAAAACCCAGCAATTCTCTTCTTCTTTCTCTTTTCTTCTTCACCCAACATCTGGAAGCATGGGATCCGCATTTTCCATTCAGGAACTCAAGCCATGTGGTCCTGTCCACCATTAAACCATCTTTCCAGGCAGAATCCATGTTTCCAATGTCTTTTTCCCCTTTTGGAACTGAACCCAGAAGGACATTTCTTCCAACAGCTGGATACAAACCAACAAACTAGTATATGTTGGTTTATGTCAGTTGGAAACTGCTGCTACTGTTGCACGACAGCCCCAAATGTCACATTCTGATGCTACATAACAGTCAGTGTAAACATGGACCCTGAGGAAACATACTGTTCTCTTCTTTGCTGCACCTTCTGATGAACTTTCTATGCAGTAAACAACAGCCAAAGAGTTCTTTTTTGGAACTTGTGCTCAAATTCCAGGCAGGGGCTTCCTTTTCTGTCAGGGTCTCTATCGCCTTTTGCTTCCGGTTGCCAGAAATGAAACTCCAATTGGGAGGCAGGGACATGAAGGCCACTGGGGACTGTGACCAGAAAGTTCGGCCAGAGAAAGCAGAAGGGCGGGCAACATTCCCACAGTGTCAGGAGAAAGGCCAGAGAAGGAGCATGGGAGAAAAAGCAATGAAAGGAGGGAGAGGCGGCTGATTCCCTTGGGGCGGGGGGGGGGGGTTGGAAAGAAGGGGTTGTCTGTTTAATAACACAGCTGGAAGGGACCTTGGAGGTCTTTTAGTCCAACCCCTGGCTAGGCAGGAAAGCCTACACCACTTCAGACAAATGGTTATTCAACATGTTCTTAAAAACTTCCAGTGTTGGAGCATTCACAGCTTCTGGAGGCAAGTTGTTCCACTGATTAATTGTTCTAACTGTCAGGAAATTTCTCCTTAGTCCTAAATTGCTCCTCTCCTTGGTTAGTTTCCACCCATTGCTTCTTGTCCTGCCCTCAGGTGCTTTGGAGAATAGTTTGACTCCCTCTTCTTTGTGGCAACCCCTGAGATATCAGAACACTGCTATCATGTCTCCCCTAGTGTTTCTTTTCATAAAACTAGAAATACCTGAAACAGTTCTTCCTGCAACCATTCTTCATTTGTTTTAGCCTCCAGTCCCCTGATCATCTTTGTTCTTCTCTGAATTCTTTCTAGAGTCTCCACATCTTTTTTACATCATGGCGACCAAAACTGGATGCATTATTCCAAGTGTGGCCTTACCAAGGCCTTATAAAGTGGTATTAACACTTCATGTGATCTTGATTCTATCCCTCTATCTATGCAGTCTAGAACTGTGTTGGCTTTTTGGCAGCTGCTGCACATGGCTGGCTCCTATTTAAATGGTTGTCCACTGGGATTCCAAGATCCCTCTCATATGCCTCTCTCTAACTCAACTTTTGTTGCTCTGATGAGCTGCCTTCTCCGGCCTTCTCTGACTTTCTTGGGTTGAATTGGTACATTGACCTGACCACTGACCATTCAGCTGGTCTGAAGTGGGCATGAAACTCTACTGATGGAAAATGTGCTGCCCTCATTGCCAATCCTTCTCCTGCCTCTCTTCTCCTTCACAGCAGTCCCCCAACTTCTCTTCAAAGTTGTAAATCACTCAAAGCCCAATATCTTTGATACAACAAAATAAAGAGGAAAAATACATCTTCAGCACTGGTATAGCTACGGATGATTACAGGATATAGAATCAAATTGAATATAATTCTTTATTGGCCAAGTGGGATTGGATGCACAAGGAATTTGTATTTAGTGCATATGCTCTCAGTGTACATAAGTAAAATAAAATACATTCATCAAGAATAAAAAAAGGAAGGAAGGAAGGAAGGAAGGAAGGAAGGAAGGAGGGAGGGAGGGAGGAAAGAATAGAATAGAATAATAGAATAGAATAGAATAGAATAGAATTCAATTCTTTATTGGCCAAGTGTGGACACACAAGGAATTTGTTTTTAGTGCATATGCTCTCAGTGTACATAAATAGACAAAATACATTCGTCAAGAATCATAAGGTGCAATCCTCAATGATAGTCATAGGGTACAAATAGGAAACAATGAATCAGGAAACAATAAATATCAATATAAATCATAAGGATATAAGCAACAAAGTTACACTCATGCAATCATAAGTGGGAGGAAATGGGTGATAGGAACAATGAGAAGACTAAGAGTAATAGTAATGCAGCCTTAGTGAATAGTTTGACAGTGGTGAGGGAATTATTTGTTTAGCAGAATGTTATCTCACTTATGGGACGGGTATGACATGGAGATAACTCCTGAGAAGAAAAAAATATGGCTTTGGTCTTGGAATTGTCCCCTCTTCTGCTTTGGCATTATCCTATACGGCGATTCTCCATCATCCAGGTCATGGTTATCCCAAAGGTGCGTCTTCAAAAGGCACCTGGCCTTTCTTTGTTTTTCTTTGAAGATGTTTTGCTTCTTGTCCAAGAACTGAGAACTGAAGAAGCTTCTTGGATGAGAAGCGAAATGCCTTCAAGGAAAAACATAGGCCAGTTGCCTTTTGAAAAAGTAACTTTGGGATCCTGTTTATGCAATGCAATCAATAGGACAGGATTTTGTTCCATTCCTTATTGTGTCCTGCTGCATTTTGTTTGCAAATTTTGTTTCCAATCCCAGGCTGGGAATTTTTGGATTCATTAAAGAGAGATTTAAAAATTTGCTTATTGAGTAATCAACAAGCAATCAACATGCAGATAAGCAGAGATTAACAACAAGATTAATACTACACCAACAGTCAAACAATAAACAATGCCCCAATCAAGGAACTGTCAACTCAGATAAACAAGCTAACAGTAAACATCAGCCTTCTCAAGGAACCAGCAACAATATTCTCAACAATACTGACAGGTCAATTCACTTGTATATAAACATAGAACAAACCCCATTCCTGTCTGCCAGTAGCACTGATGATATTATCTAGTTGGGCAATGAAATGTCTGCAAGAAAACAACCTACCTCAGAGAGCACCAAAGATCCCACACTCACCTATTGAATAATTCAGATAGGTGAAGTAGTTGCAAGTAGGTGTTGAGAATGACAATTAGGAAATTTCAATGACAGGCTATCCTGTTGTAGTTCTTTCTTAATAGCCAAGTCAGATGGTAGAGTATCAAGTGCAAGATGTGAGGTGCTATGTAAGTTTTATTCTTATGGTGGTTGTGAAATAATTCGGCCAATGTATATTGATTTTATAGATTTCTGTGATTTTTGCCTGTGTTTCTGCTTGATTGTTGATTTTCATTGTGGTCAGACAATCAACATTTGAAGGTAGAATGCATAACAGATTAACAGAGTTGGAAGGGACCTTATAGGTCATCTAGACCAACCCCCTGCTCAAGCAGGAGACCCTACACCATTTCTGACAGATGGCAGTCCAATCTCTTCTTGAAGGCCTCCAGTGATGAAGCTCCCACAACTTCTGAAGGCAACTTCTGTTCCATTGGTTGATTGTTCTCACTGTCAGAAAGTTCCTCCTTATTTCTGGGTTGAATTTCTCCTTGGTCAGTTTCCATCTATTATTCCTTGTCTGGCCTTCAGGTGCTTTGAAAAATAGCTTGACCCCTTCTCTATGGCAGCCCCTCAAATATTGGAACACTGCTATTATGTCTCCTCTGGTTCTTCTCTTCACTAGACTAGCCATGTCCAATTCCTGTAACCATTCTTCGTATGTTTTAGCCTCCAGTCCCCTAATCATCCTGGTTGCTCTTCTCTGCACTTTTTCTAGAGTCTCAAGACCTTTTATATATAGTATGGTGACCAAAACTGAATGCAGTACTCCAGGTGTGGTCTTACTAGGACTTTATATGGTGGTGTTAGTACCTCACTTGATCTTGATTATATCCCTCTGTTAATTGAATTGAATTGAATTTATTGCACTTATATGCCGCCCTTTTCCCCGGAGGAGACTCAGGGCGGCTCACAATCCAAATCAGGGAAGGGGATACAGATAAGGGATAAAAAGACAAACAAAACAATACACAATTTAAAAGCACACAACAACCATACCATTCGAGGGGGGGCAAAAGCTCTTTAGCCCCAGGCCTGTCAGAACAGCCAGGTTTTAAGGGCTTTGCGGAAGGCCTGGAGGGTGGTGAGGGTTCGAATCTCCACGGGGAGCTCGTTCCAGAGGGTCGGAGCAGCCACAGAGAAGGCTCTCCTCCGGGTAGTCGCCAGCCGGCATTGGCCGGCGGATGGAATTCGGAGGAGGCCTAATCTGTGGGATCTAATCGGTCTATTGGAGGTAATTGGCAGCAGGCGGTCTCTCAAGTACCCAGGTCCAATACCATGAAGGGCTTTATAAGTAACGACTAGCGCCTTGAAGCGTATCCAATGCAATTTGGGATTGCATTGGCTTTTTTGATGGTGCTGCACACTGCTGGCTCATATTTAGCTGATAGTCCACTAAGACTATATTTGTTTTTCAGAGTATGTCTGTGCCATTATTAGTCTATTACTCCATGATAGTAAGAGAGACCCTTTTCTGGCTGCAGGTACCACACAACCTTTTTCCATACACCCCTGTCCTTTCCACCTTGCCTTTAAACTGCAGTTTCATGTGAAAAAAAAAATCATAGCCTGGAGTAACGTTAGATGCAAGACTTTTTCCATTGATTTATTTTGAAGTGAATGCCACTAAGTATCTAGCATGCAAATGGAAAGCCAAATTGGGATTTAGCTTTTTTGAACTTAGAATGATACATGCCATTTGGGGAGGAGGAGGAGGAGAAGTTGATAAATCCCACAGCTCTTCTGCATGATGGATTCAGGTTATCTCAGAGAGCTGAACACCTGCTGCCCAGCTTCTGGCAACTGCCATATTTTATCTGCAATGGTCCAGGGATGGCTGCTGAGAATCAATCAGGCTGCAGCTACCCAGGAGGTCTGCTAGGTGCTCAGAATATATCAGGCATAGATTAATAATAGATTATGTCCCCCCAGGCCTTAATCAAAACAGAGTAGCTGTTGGCTCAAGATGATGCTAAAACCAGCCGGCCCAGCTTTGGTCATTGGCTGGCTAGCTGGACATAACAGCAGTGCAATGTGCTGTGGTTGGTGTGTGTGTGTGTGTGTGTGTATGTGTACTTCTACTGAGAAACCAGGAAGAACTAGCACCTAACATGGTGGTTCTCAACCTCGGCAAATTGAAGATATACTCTATGGACATACTGGCTGGGGAATTCTGGGAGTTGAAGTCCACATATCTTCAAGTTGTTGAAGTTGAAGAACTGGTCTAAAGATAATGGGCTTGGGATGCCGATCCCAAGCAATGGAGACAGGAATGTGCTTGATGTTGAGTCAAAGTGCTACTCCCATCAGCTTGCTTTATAGAGTGGGTAGGTCCTGACATTGCGCCAAGACAGAAATGGGTTGAAGATTGGCTTGCTGGCCAAAGTCAAATCCCTTGTCTGGATTTGCAGCCTACAAGATTGCAAGGTTAAAATCCAGAGGAATATGTCAGCTTTGTGATGACAATTGTTTTAGTATCTCTCTTCCCCCTCCCCCAGCCCCCACATAAGCAAAATCCAGGGCAATTTAAATTTAAAATCTTGCAACCCTCCACATTCTTCAAGACTGAAACATTTCAAAAACATAATAGAAACAATTTCCCCTAAACCCCTAAAGGGTTCTTACTGCCATCCAAAGCCATGTTTTAGCTCAACTATGATGTTAAATAAAAGCAACAGAATTCACAATTTGCCTAAGTAAATCGTCATTTAGAAACAGATGTGTCTTCAGAGATGGTCAAAATGTGCAACATGATGGATAGAAGCTCAACCTTACTTGTACACATGTAGAAAAGGGGCAAGGCTTTGATCAGGATGCTGACCTACCATTTTTGCAGATGTTGACCCTTCCCACCGAATAACCCTGTTTGTAAGCAGAGTGGTTGATTTCACAGGACATATTCAGCCAAGACAAAAAAAGCCAGTTTAGGATAAAGGTAAAGGTTCCCCTCTCACACATGTGCTAGTCGTTCCCCACTCTAGGGGGCGGTGCTCATCTCTGTTTCAAAGCCAAAGGGCAGCCTTGTCCAAAGATGTCTCCATGATCATGTGGCTGGCATGACTAAAGTCTCAAGGCGCACAGAACGCTGTTACCTTCCCACCAAAGGTGGTCCCTATTTTTCTACTTGCATTTTTACATGCTTTCAAACTGCTAGGTTGGCAGAAGCTAGGACAAGTAACAGGAGCTCACTTTGTTATGCGGGACTAGGGATTCGAACTCCCGAACTGCCAACCTTTCTGATCGACAAGCTCAGTGTCTTAGCCACTGAGCCACCGCATCCCTAGTCAGTTTAGGATGGCATCGTACAAAAATCCAGTTCAAAGCATCCCATTCCTTTGAAACCCCTGAGCTTATAAGTCCATTTTACTCTATTACATGTTATTTTCAGTTCTCACATCAACTTCAGAGGGAAGGAAGTTATTTCCTGGGTGTCGGTTAAAGGCTAAATAAACAATTATGCAAAATGTTTTGGTGTTTGCAATTTCTGGAATGCTCACTCCTCAGTCATAAGACATGAGATTGGGCAGGAATGAGGTAGGAGGAATGAAGGGTTTAAAAATAGGGGACACAGCAAAATGCTGTATGGGAAAGAACACAGAAAATATGTAAGAATTGCCCAAGAGATCCAGCTAATTTACATTCTATCTTTAGCCTTCGTTGACCAACGGTATCTTCTCAGGAGCTCACAAGTAGGCTTGATTCTGCCATAGCTCTCCACCTCCCCCTTTATCCTTGCCTCTTCTGAACATTTTTAATAGAGGTTTTAAATTTGGAGAGGAATTCTGTCTTTCTATGAAAGTTTTGAGGTCTCCCGTGTATTCCATATGGACGTTTGTAGAAAATCAATCTGGTGGATGGCTTAGGTCTCCAATCTTGGCAAATGTATGACTTGTGGATCAACTCCCAGAATTCCTCAGCCATCATGACTGGCTGAGGAATTCTGAGAGTTGAAGTCTACAAGTCTTGAAGTTGTCAAGGTTGGTAATCCTTGGCTTAGATTACTTACCCATTTTGGATCTTGGGATAAGGCGATCTTCTGACCGAGGCTTCCCAAGAGCATGAAGCAAACTCCTTGTCCCGGCAAAAACCCCTTTCATTAATTGACTGTGAATTCTGCTCATTCACATCCAGCAAAGCCTTTCGAGGGAGGATTTACAGTCACAGACCTTATCTGGTTTGGAGAGCTGACAGGCCGATATCTGCAAAACTTGGTAAGGAGTCTCGGAGCCTCACAAACAATTAAGCAAACTAATTGTCTCCTGCAAACTCCACTCCACTTTCGCTCCTTTTTTATTTCCTCTGGGAGGAGCCATTAACTGTCCCCCTGTGACCTTACTCCCAAATCGGCCCCTGTCCTTTAGCTGTTCCCCTTGTTTGGCCACTTTGCGCATGTGCACACTGGGAACAGGCTCCAGCTGTTCGTCTCCCTCACTGATGTCTGACTCTGAAGGCAACTGATAACTGGCTCTGGCCCCCTCTCTGCCTCCAGCACAGAGCCCTCATCCTAGCCTTCCCCAGACTCCAGGACTGGCCCAGATTCCTCCTCATGTCCAAATATGTCAGTTCCCCTTGCAGCTGGTGGGCCACAACAGGCGATGAAAATGTTGGGATTAAGGGCAGTTTTAGGGCAGGCAGGCCTAATGGCAGCCATTTTGTTAGAGAAACTCAATATGATCTCAGCCTTCCGGAAGGCTCAGTCAGCCCCCGAGGTTTGCTTCCTCCAGTGTAACAAAGAGGATTTCTAGGTGCCTGGCACAAAGCTTTCTCAGTTCCGCCTGCTGAGCTTGGGGATAAACAGAGATTTCGTCATCCTGCATGCGCTGTTTCCCACTTGAATAGCCTTGCGGTGGGACGCTTTGTTCAATTTTCTCCTGTTCTTTCTGCCTTATCATGAAAGTGTTTCCTGACGACTCCAGAAAGAATGGACAGCACACCGCTGAGGGCTTTATCCCTGACTTTACAGCACAAAAGCCCTTGTAGGCTTTGTCACAAACTTTGAATTGCAGGAAAAAAAAAAGAACAGGCATTCCCAACTGGGCCAAAGAATTATAGGAAAACATACACAAAGCTAATCCTCAGAAAGAGAAAAAAAAGGAGAGAATATGAAATGTAGAGGGGACAGAACAATTCACATTCCACTGTTAGCTTTTCTTTTCCATGCATTCAGTCATTTCAAATTTCACGTTGCTTTCTTTCCCATCGGAGAAGAAGTTGGTGGATTTGGGGGGGGGGGGGAATTCCAAAAAAGGACTATCCTGAGCAATTTTCCCATCCAGCTGGCCTACTTATTTTTTGTGGTGTCATTGCTGACAATGCATAATCTCCCACGGCTATATGAGACCAGGCCTAGAAGTGTCAGTATGGGTTGGGTGGGTTTGATGGTTCAGATGTTGAGACCCATCATTTGAGCATGGAATTTAACTGATGGCTATATTTGAGGAGCTGAGAGTGCAGTACTGCAGGCTATTTCATCTGACTGCTAGCTATAGTTTGGCAGTTCAAATCTCACTGGCTCAAGGTTGACTCAGCCTTCCATCCTTCCGAGGTGGATAAAATGAAGACCCAGATAGTTGGGGGAAATAGGCTGATAATGTTAGCTAGCTGGGTCATGAAACATCTGCAAGAAAACAACCAAACTTAGAGAAGACCCCCCAAGAACCCCTCATTTCAACTCCGAGCTACAAATACTGGTATTTTTGGTTTTCTTTCTAGCAGAAAAGTACCAGGCTTCAGCCACTGTCTGTTTATATCTTTTAAAATGATCTGTGGGGCAGTTATTGCCAAGAGTCATGGTGATGCAGTGGTTAGAATTCAGTATAGCAGGCTAATTCTGCTGACTGCCAGGAGTTTGATCCTTACCGGCTCAAGATTGACTCAGCCTTCCATCCTTCTGAGGTCAGTAAAATGAGGAGCCAGATTGTTGGGGGGCAATATGCTGATACTCTGCACCACTTAGAGAGGGCTGTAAAGCACTGTGAAGTGGTATAGCAATAGCACTTAGCACTTATATATTGAATTGAATTGAATTGAATTTTATTATTTGTATGCCGCCCTTCTCCGGGAAGGACTCAGGGCGGCGAACAATTCAAAAGGGGAAAAGGGGAACATAAAACGAAATACAGATAATTAAAATGAGCAAGAGTCACGCAACCGTACAAGTCGAGAGGGGAGGGAACTCATCAACCCCAGGCCTGCCGGCAAAGCCAGGTTTTGACAGCTTTTTGGAAGGCCTGGAGAGAGGTGAGGGTCCGAATCC
This sequence comes from Thamnophis elegans, assembly GCF_009769535.1. Taxonomy (NCBI): domain Eukaryota; kingdom Metazoa; phylum Chordata; class Lepidosauria; order Squamata; family Natricidae; genus Thamnophis; species Thamnophis elegans. The sequence continues at coordinate 23,255,623 of NC_045552.1, forward strand.
CTGCGGGGAGTTTGTTCCAGAGGGCTGGAGCTGCCACAGAGAAGGCCCTCCCCTGGGTAGTAGCCAGATGGCATTGGCTAGTAGATGGAACCCGGAGGAGGCCAACCCTGTGTGATCTAATGGGTCTGTGGGAGGCAATTGGCAGCAGGCGGTCTCTCAAGTACCCAGATCCAATACCATGAAGGGCTTTATAAGTTACGACTAGCACCTTGAAGCGTATCCGGAGTCTGATCGGTAACCAGTGCAGCTCGCGGAAGATAGGTGTAACGTGGGTGTACCGAGGTGCACCCATAATCGCTCGCGCAGCTGCGTTCTGGACGAGTTGAAGTCTCCGAATACTCTTCAAGGGCTGCCCCATGTAGAGCGCATTGCAGTAGTGGCTTCACAATGTTTTCCAGTCCTCTGTAAGTGGTTTACAGAGACAGCCTCTTGCCCCCAACAATCTGGGTCCTCATTTTACCAATCTCAGAAGGATGGAAAGCTGAGTCAACCTTGAGCAGGTGGGATTTGAACTGCCAAATTGCAGCCAGGTGGCAGTGAACAGAAGTAGACTGCAGTACTCCACTCTAACCACTGAGGTATATAAATCTAAGTGCTATTGCTATTGGATCCAAGATCTTTTTGTGAAATAAATGCTGTTCCAAAAACTGATGCCTGGCAAGCAAGTTTCCTTTTCATTCCTTCCTTTTTTAAAATAATAGTAATAAATAAATAAATAAATAAATAAATAAATAAATAGGAGGTAAATTACAGTGCTCCACTATATTGGAGATGTTTGGCATTTCCTCTCTGATTGCCGAGCTCCTGATTCTAATTGAGTTACTGTAAAATTAATGGAAATGAGCAGCAGGGCAGGATGAAGCAAATCAATGTGTTTGCCCCAAAATTAAGTAGCAAGGAGGTTGAGAAGTGAGGAGAGGAAATGTTATTTGCCAGTAAATCTCACCTTCTGGAAAACATCCAGCTATTGAAAAGTCTACATAAGACAAGAAAAAAGAAAGAGGGGAAAAATGATTATTTGGCCACCTCATTCCAGACAATTCCCAGATGCTGCCTTGGCTTGTGCTTATGATCAAGAAGGACAAAGTTGGACCTTTTCCAAACCCATTTGGATCTAGTCTCCCAGTCACACAGCTGATCATGGTATCAAGCATGATCCTCTGACTGTGCCCCACGGGCAACCTGGGAATGCACAGAGGGAAGCCTTTAAGGCTGTGAATCATTGCAGAGCTTAATGAAGGCAGAGGAAATTCCCGGTGAAAAGGTGACGCGACAGACACCTCCGAGGTTTTTTGGCCAAACTGATGGGGAGAGTTGATACATATATGAGCGTCGCTCTGTTTTTCACTGTCTTGGAGGGAATATTTTCATTGGCAGAATCGGGGATTGAGGAGGGGAACCTATCGGTGGCTTTCTTTTCTCTTTTCCTTTATTAACCAAACTGGTTCCAACAAGGTGGAAAACAAGATTAAGGGAACCATTTTTGCTTACAACAACTCCGGTTCCCCTCCTGCCAAATTGATCGCTCGGCAGCCATCCCTTGCCTTTCTATTGTTTGAATGTTATGACAGAGTTCGACCTTGCTGGGAAGGGCCTCACTTTAGTGCTCCAGCGGTCTCTCTTTGCTCTCCAAGAATAACACAGACCCGTTCGTTTCTGCAGTGTGATGTTTCCATAGGTGAGCGGTGGGGCTCAAGAGGCAGGCTGGGGGCCCTGGCTTCACATGTGAAAAATAAGGAACTTGGCCCAAACTCCCTGTTTGCCCTCAGAAACTGAGGGGGAAAGGGGTGTCTGGGACATCTTCTGTAAATACAGTGGCATGACTGATAAGAGCCAGAGGTGGAAAACAGAGACTTTGTTGGACTTGGCTTTTGCAGCACCCGTTGGAGATGGCAACGAAAAAGGAGTGTCTTTTCTTTTCTTTTTTTTAATTAGGCAGATCTAAAACTAAATTAAAAACCTTTGGGATTCCAACTTGGCATTGCTTTCCACTCCTATCTCTTTGGGAGGAAAAAATATTTTTTTCCTACGAGGTAGGGAATCACCTTTTTTTGGGGGGGGGGTCAGTTTCTCCAGAGAACTATCTACACAAATCAGGTAGGAAACTTATGGGCCACAGGTAACTTCTTGCACCCTGTTTTTTGTCTGGAATTCTTTCTAGTGGGTGGGCACCAAAGTTTCCAGCTCCCTCTAGTCCTTTGCATTCTGGTGGGTATGGCATCTGCATGGCGGTAAGGCCACATGTGGAATACCGTGCACAGTTCTGGTCACCATGGCACAGAAAAGATATTGAGATCCTGGAAAGAATGCAGGCAAGAGCAACTGTCAGGGCTGCCATCTTCAGCTTGGCGCCTCACTGGCATCCTGCCATCAAAGGTTAGAAGGGGGAGAGGGACATGGGGGTGAGCAAATGGGCAATCAACCTGCCTGTGTACGTGATGGGAAATTGGGAGGCAGGAGGAATGACAGCTTGACAAAGAGCAGGGAAGTTCCGGTCCAGTTTTTTGTCAGCATTCAAGGCCGCGCACCCTGAGAAAGAATGGGGATTGCCCTAAACACCTCAGCATTCTCAAAACATCTAGGCAAACTCTCATTGGCTGAAGATAGACTGATCATGGGGGGGTGTGTGTGCTAGGATGTGGGGAAAGTTTCTATATCTTTTGAGCATGGGAAATTTAGTTGTACCCTGACTCTACTACAACCAACATCTTTTAGTAAAAGAACCTATCACTTCAACCAAGTGGAATTGGGGGTCTTTCTTTCCTAAGAGATCAGACAGGGGGAGGTCTGATCCCTTTATCAGGGTCTGGAGGCTAATGGATGACCAGTTAAGGAAACTAGATATTTCTAGCCTATTGAAGGAAAGTACTAGAGTAGACATGATAGCAGTCTTCCAATATTTGAGGTGGCATATATTGGAGGGCATCAACCTATTCTCCAAAGTACCTGAGGGTAGGACAAGAAGTAACAGAAGGAAGATTATTAAAGAGCAGTCAACCTTAGAAGTAAGGAGAAATTATCTGACAGTGAGAACAATCAGTAGAATGGCTTGTCTCCTGGAATTGTGAGTGCCCCATCACTGGAGGTTTTAAAGAATGGACAACTATTTGATCAGGATGGTATAAACCTTCTACCTTGAGTAGTGGGTTGGAGTAGAAGACTCTGAGGTCCCTTCCAGTCCTATGATTCTATGTTCTATGGGTGATAGATGGAAGGCACAAATGGATGCTTGTCAATGGTGACTGAAGCTTAATTAAATATTGGGTTGGATCACCCTGAAATGTGCACATAACTCTTCCTTTCCTGTTATCTGTCTTTTGAACAACTCATTGTCCTCCTGCCTTGCCATAGGGCTGAATAACTGGCTTCCAGAAGGCTTCTGAAATTGAAAGTGATTAGAAGTTTGGCGGGAGGACTTCGTCAACAATCCCTGATATGGAGTCACACAAAATGGCCATCTGATAGGTCAGACCAGTAACCCTTCTGGTACAATATTGCTTTCTCTGACATGTTATGTAGGTTCTAGTTAGCCCAAGATGGAGCATTAATGATGGTCACTGTTTTTACTATTCAGGATACTGATTTCTATCCTGCCTTTTTAATAAAAAGTTAAACTAGGAAACATGAATAGAATAGAATAACAGAGTTAGAAGGAGCCTTGGAGGTCTTCTAGTCCAACCCCCTGCTTAGGCAGGAAACCCTTCCACTTCAGACAAATGGTTATCCAACATCTTCTTAAAAATTCTCCAGTGTTGGAGCATTCATAACATCTGGAGGCAAGTTGTTCCACTGATTAATTGTTCTAACTGTCAGGAAATTTCTTCTCAGTTCTAAGTTGTTTCTTTCCTTGATTAGTTTCTACCCATTGCTTCTTGTTCTACACTCAGGTGCCTTGGAGAATAGTTTGACTCCTTCTTCTTTGTGGCAGCCCCTGAGATATTGGAACATGGCGATCATGTCTCCCTTAGTCCTTCTCTTCATTAAATTAGACATTCTCAGTTCCTGCAACCGTTCTTCGTATGTTTTAGACTCCAGTCCCCTAATCCTCTTGGTTGCTCTTCTCTGTACTCTTTCTAGAGTCTCAACATCTTTTTTACACTGTGGCAACCAGAAGTGGATGAGTTCCTACAAACTAGGTTTGCCTACCCAAGCACCCAGGAATTTGCACTCATTGATCAAGACTGCCTCCTTGCAATATTTAAATTATTTCTCCGACTGTTTGAATGACAACAGTCAGAACCAATCCAACTTGACTTTCAGAAGTGGGTTGACTTTCATCATAGTCATAGTCTTTTTGCTTATTTGAATTGCAAAGGAATATAGAAATAGGAAAAGAGAAAGATCTCTTTTTTGTTGCATAAATTCAGCAGAGATGAGAAAAGACAGCCCTCCCCTCATATTTTAACTACTTTGATTGGGCTATTTTTAAAAGCATCACACACCGAGAGAACTCCAGGGAATGCTCCGTGCTGGAATATTTTAAGTACTTTAGCAATAGAAACAAAACAAGATAAAACAAAAAAACAATACAACGTCTCCGTGTTTTTGACGCTTATCTTGAATCCATTTCCACCTATTATGTGTCAAACAGAGAACATGAAGGTTTGACCCAACTCATTGGTTGTTGAGAACCCAGAAGGAGAATGAAGACAGAAGGAGGAAGTACAGTAAGTGAATCAACTGAAGAATGGGTTGATATAGTTTCAAGGGAAAAGAGAACTTAGTCTTGCTAGTAAATATGGGACCCCTGATAAGATGGGAGGGGGTTCATTACACAGACACCATCCTTTCACAAAAAGGCATGGGTGAGAATTGAAATCTAGGCACTAAAAAAAGATTATCAATCTGAGTCTAGAGTTGCATAACTACATGTCTATACTTAAAGCTAGATAATCTGTTAATCCACACACACACCTACACAGTTATACATATACTGTACCCAGATGGTTGGAAAGGTTGGAATGATGATAGAGATAAGTGTGTCCATGAAGAAATAAAAGGCAGAAACATGCAGAAAAGGAAAGCAAAATATTATAGTTAGACAGGCTTTCTCAACCTTGGCAACTTTAAGACATGAACTCCAATTCCCAGAATTCCCCAGCTGGGAGTTGAAATCCATGCATCTTAAAGTTGCTAAGTTTGGGACAGACCATTACCAAGAAATCACATTTTGACCAGAACGGGGTTTTGTACAAAGGCATCTGAGTCTCCTTGATTTCAAAATGTACAGGTAATGAAAAGGGGGAAGGTTATTGAAAACATCTAAGAGGCCAACTTGGACACCCATAGATCTTCTAAAAGCTTCATTTTTCTAATTCATGGAATTGTCAGGATAGAGAAAGCATGTGCAGGATTTCCCATAAAGTTCTGCTAAGGATGGTTTAAACTGCCCACTGTGTAACATCACTCCACTCATTGAAAATTACATAGTAAAGGGCAACAACAATAGATCAATTTCCTTGGGCTTCAGAAAGATTTCCTCAATCTTACATGAGATCTAGAAAGCTTTAGCAAATCCAACATTGAATTAAAATCAGTATGAGTATCAGTGTGGAAGAGACAGGGAAAGTCCTCAATTTACAACCATTTGTTTGAAGTTGCCGCACTGAAAAAAGTGACTCTTGACTGGCCCACATGTTTATAACTGTTGCAGCATCCCCATAAGCAAAATTTGGGTGCTTGGCAACCAGCATGCACTTATGATGGTTACAGTATCCTGCAATAATGTCCTCACCGTTTGCAATCTTCCCAACTGGCTTCCAACAAAGAGTCAATGGGAGAAGCTGGATTTGCTTAATGACTGCATGATTCACCTAACAACTGTCATGATTCGCTTAGCAACCATGCTGAAAATGATAATGATTAGGCATGACTCATTTAACAACCACTATGCTTAGCAACAGAAATTCTGATCCCTATTATGATCGTAAGTTGAGGGCTATCCATAATTGGAATAGTTGAACAATCCCTTTGCATTTGTGCAATGTGACTAGTTAATCTGGTGACTGAATTAACTATTTGATGGGTTTCACGGTACACTGAATGGAAACTAACTGGCTTAGCTTCATACAACATGATAAGTTTTCCTCACCTCCACCTTTGCACATTATACAGATGTAGCCATTGTATCTTTAACCAATTTGATTAAGCTTCCTGGGTAAATAAGAAGTACTGTTGGAAACAGAGGAAAAATTGCAAAATAAAAGAATGAAGAAATGGATGAGATGAAGTAATGGAGCAAGAGCAGCGTAAAATTATAACATCTAAGGGAAATTTAAGATCATGTTGTTGTTGTTGTTGTTGTTGTTAGTAGCGAAGTCATGTCTGACTCATCGCGACCCCAAGGACAACATTCCTCCAGGCCTTCTTGTCCTATACCATCCGCTGGAGTCCATTTAAGCTCACGTCTACTGCTTCGGTGACTCCAGCCAGCCACCTCCTTCTCTGTCGTCTCCTTCTTCTTTTGTCCTCAATCGTTCCCAGCATGAGGCTCTTCTCCAGGGAGTCCTTCCTTCTCATTAGGTGGCCAAAGTCTTTGAGTTTCATCTTCAGGATCTGGCCTTCTAAAGAGCAGTCAGGGTGGATCTCCTCTAGGACTGACTGGTTTGATCACCTTGCAGTGAGCCAAGGTGGCGCAGTGGTTAAATGCAGCACTGCAGGCTACTGCTAGATCAGCAGTTCAGCGGTTCAAATCTCGCCGGCTCAGGGTTGACTCAGCCTTCCATCCTTCCGAGGTGGGTAAAATGAGGACCCAGATTGTTGGGGGCAATATGCTGACTCTCTGTAAACCACTTAGAGAGGCCTGAAAGGCCTATGAAGCGGTATATAAGTCTACTGCTATTGCTATTGCTATTGCTATTGCAGTCCAAGGGACTCGCAGGAGTCCTCTCCAGCACCAGAGTTCAAAGGCCTCCATTCTTTGGTGCTCAGCCTTTCTTATGGTCCAGGTTTCAGAGCCATATATTGCAGCTGGGAAAACCATAGCCTTCACTATGTGCACTTTTGTTGGCAGGGTGATGTCTCTGCTTTTGAATATATTGTCTAGATTTGCCATAGCTTTCCTCCCCAGGAGCAAGTGGCTTTTAAGACATATTTTTGAGATCCTAGCAATAGCACTTAGACATATACCGCTTCCTACTGCTTTATAGCCCTCTCTAAGCAGTTTACAGAGTCAGCCTATTTTCCCTCCAACAATATGGGTTCTCATTTTACCAGCCTCAGAAGGATGGAAGGTTGAATGAACAACCTTAAGTTCCATTAGGATCAAAGTCCATGCTGTGAGCAAAGTTTGCCTGCAATACTGAATTCTAACCACTGTGCCCCCCACAGCTCATCAACCCCCCTGCAATCCTAACAGAAGACAATCCAGGGCCTTTTAAACATATCCAGCAATCAGAATCCATCCCTTCCATGATTCCGTGCTCCTATGATGAACTGTTTTTAATATTAGGACCTTTGTTCCCTGATAACCAACCAAAATCTCTACTGATGCTGGAATATGAGGGTGAAACAGGCATATTTGAAATGTTGACTTCTTCCCTAAAAACAGCTCTAAGGGCGATGTCCTTCTCTCCAAATTCAATTGTTAGAAAAATTATGGAACCAATGTTGGACAAGCCACATCTATGGAGTTTTAGTGTGCTTGTGTCGGTGTGTGCGGTTTTATTTCTCCCTGAAAAAGTAGGATTGAGTGTGTGTGTGTGTTCCAGCATAACTGCTTGATATCAACCAAACTTGATACACAGATGACTTACCCTATGGAAACAAATATTGTGTGTGTGTGTGTGTGTGTGTGTGTGTGTGTGTGTGTGTGTGAAGAACACTCCTGGTTTGTGTGTTCCAGCATCACTCTGGAATGCCTGGCCCATTAAGGAGAGTGAGTGCGATGTCCTATAGCGGCAATTGTTTATGATGTCATGGAAGGGAGAAGGGAGAACCTGGAGTGTTAAGCAGAGTGAATGTAGTGCCCTTGAGCGATAATTGTTTGTGATGTCAGTTCCTTCACAGCTTCTTCTGGAAAGCCAGCCGTAATGTTCGCCCTCCAGTGGACCAATGAGGAACCGCCTGATGGATTTGGAGCAATGTGCCAGGATCATAGACAGGGCGGAAAAGAGGAGCTCATGGGAGGGGGAAGGGAGAGGGCAGGGATGATGGGCATTGGAGCAGGAGGACAAAAGGCCCCTCTGAATGGCTCCCTGTCTGACAAACCCTTTGACGTCTATAAATACCCAGGCAATGCTGGGTCATCAGCTAGTTAAAAATAAAATAAAGTAAACAGCTCTTGCTTATGACTCCTCTCCATCTTTCTCGTGTTCCTATATTAAGGAGTTTAGCTAAATAAGGTTAAAATCAAGTTAAATACCCCATTCAGGGCATTGTAGGAAACCAACCATTGCCTTGGCATCATTTGTGAACTGGACCATCAAAAGTTAAGCCACAAGATGCTTTTGCTGTTTGGATTTCCCATGCTAGGTAGGTGAGCCCAGCAATTGTCTTTTGTTAACCTGAGTTTAGGATTAAGTGTGTTATAAGAACTCTGCCAAATTGTTTCCACTGTAGGGATAATAGCCACGGGGGCAAGGGTGGAATTGGAGAAATGTCATCCAAGAAACGATTAAACTCCCTTCCTCCCGTACAGCTATTTTTATCAAATTTCCTTCCAGAGAGTTAGCCCTGTTAGGCGATTGAAGGGAAAAGAACAATTTGCAGATAAACTTCATTGGTTCTGATAAGAGATTATATTGTTGTTGATCAACTCACAATGAAGTTCTATGCCACACCTAGGAACTACTTTATAAACAGTCATGCTATAAATAATTATCCAAGTTTGCATCCTCCTCTTTTCTTTTCCGTCTCGCCTCGCCTTTTACCATGGCTGCCAGATCAGGCTGCAAAAATACAAACTGCTACTAGATAGCAGCAAAGAGACACAGAAAATGAAGCAATTCCTGCTGTCTGCCAGTCATCCAGATTTTTGCAACCCATCTGATGTTCTTCTTTCTATGTACTTTTTCTTCCAATAATCCAAAAATATGTGTGTGTCCCTGTGGTAGGTTGTTATTTGTTTTACTACTGGTTCGCTCGTGTTCTCGCTTGCACTCGCGAGATTGCACAATGCTTCTGGGCGGGTGGATGGAGACTTCCACCACTGCCGCAACCAGTTTGCCTTATCCAGGCCAAACCAGCAGCAACCCACCTCTGGCGTGTCCCCTCCAGATCAGTTCCATGCATCTCATATTCTGAAGTAAAAGATTGTTAGTCTTGAGGTCTTGTTAGGCTTCTTGGTGCCACGAGACTAGATTTATTTGCAGCTCCAATTAACATTCCCCGCCCCCAACCCCACTCCAGGACAGTTGTGGATTCCATACTGAGCAGAGATTGGCCTTGATGATCTCAAGGGTGCCTTTTACATTTGAACAATTAAAAGAAATCACACACACACATACAAACAAACAAACAAACAGATGATGGTGTGAATTCTACTGTAATCCTTGATCAGATTAGCCCCAGCCAGGAGAAAACCTCAAAGAACAGGTCTTCATTTCCAGCAAAAATGGATCTGAAGATTCCAAATAGAAGGGAATATGAACATGCAATCAATGTATCATTAGTGTTCTGGGAAGAGAGCTGTATTACTGCACGGTAGCCAAAAATCCCAAGGAATCAGACAGAAGCTTTTCAGGCTGACAAAGTTGACTAAAGGGCATCAGCTTTGGGGAGACATTAGGCAGGCTTCAGGTGATGTCAGAAAGTAACAACAAAGGCACTGGAGCTATCAGTTGGTAAGATATTTGTAATATTGTGGAACAGATAACCTGTGTTTGCTCCACCTGTCTTCTCTTTCCTTCCCCTCTGCCTCATCCCAGTTTAAATCTACCTCAGAACTTGACACAAGGAGGAAGTGACATGTAGTTCATGAACTGTAACCTGTGCCTTTTAATAAAATGTTAGCCAGAAAGGTGCCAATCAGATTCCTTCTGATGTGGAGCTTGCTGTGCTGCGCTATCCAGGTTTACTCATGTAGAAAGTTAGCACCTGCCCCTCTCCTAGAAGAATGAAATATTGTGAGAAATATTAAAAAGACAGAATATTACATATTTCCTGGATGATAAAAGAACACCCCCAGCAGATATTTGACGCCCATTAAGAAAGACTGAGGATGCGGTGGCTCAGTGGCTAAGACGTTGAGCTTGTCGATCAGAAAGGTTGGCAGTTTGGCAGTTCGAATCCCTAGCGCTGCATAACTGAGTGAGCGCTCATTAGTTGTCCCTGCTTCTGCCAACCTAGCAGTTCGAAAGCACGTTAAAAAATGGAAATAGAAAAAATAGGAATCATCGTTGGTGGGAAGGTAACAGCCTTCCGTGGGCCTCCGGACTTTAGTCATGCTGACCCATGACCACGGAGACGTCTTTGGACAGCGCTGGCTCTTCGGCTTTGAACTCTCATAAAAGTTATTGCATTACATTCTTGATTAAATTATCTTTCCATTGAGATATATTTTTATAGTACTACTGCCCCCAAAAGTGGTGTTATTAGCCATCAAACCTCAATAATACTGTACACTTTTCCCAAAAGATTTCCACAATTTTGGCCACTACTGTACTTTAATACAAGGATCTCAATAGGTTGTTCATCTAATGTGCAGTCCATGTTAATGATCTCTTTCTTGTATAACTGATATTCAAATAATGTATGCATTATGTCCTCTATTTCTGGAGCTCTGCAAATACAAGTCTGTTCATTATAAGGGACTTGGTTAAATCTTCCATACTTTCTGCTATTGGACTGTTAGGATAAGGATGCTTTTTGGTTTTGTTTTTAAAAGATGATTTGTTACAACAATATTCACTGTAGACAGCAGGGGGGTTGACAGCAAACCACAATAAAATGCAGACTAGCATCATCAAATGGCACTTTTGCAAAATTACAGCACCATGTGTGATACACATACATACATGAGTCACATTATTAGCATGATGTAGTCATTCATGTTTTGTCATTTGCTTCCGACCCTCCCATGCAGATACTCATGTGTGGTTCATATCGGATGCCTGATGTTGCCAGGAAGACCTGATAGCATTTTGAGATAGGACTTTGGGGCTGTGAATAAGTGTCCCACAACTCATTGTGGACTGGAGATCGTGTGTTGCCCAGTGGAATGAAAGTGAAGTACTCTATTGTTGATTAGCCAATAGATGATATCGAATACAGAATACAAAACACAGAATATTAATAAGACCATATGTAAAGATGGAATTAGGAACGTGGTGGCTCAGTGGCTAAGATGCTGAGCTTGCCGATTAGAAAGGTCGGCAGTTTGGTGGTTCGAATCCCTAGTGCCATATAATGGAATGAGCCCCCATTACTTATCCCAGCTTCTGTCAACCTAGCAGTTCAAAAGCATGTAAAAATGCAAGTAGAAAAACAGGAACCACCTTTGGTGGGAAGATAACAGCATTTTGTGCGTCTTCGGCATTTAGTCATACCAGCCACATGACCACGGAGACGTCTTTGGACAGAGCTGGCTCTTCGGCTTTGAAACAGAAATGAGCACCACCCCCTAGAGTTTGGAATGACTAGCACATATGTGTGAGGGGAACCTTTACCTTTAAAGATGGAATTAAATACAATTTACATGTGACATACCAGTAATAGCAGTATTCCAATATCTAAGGGGATGTAATAAAGAAGAGGGGTCAACCTTTTCTCCCAAAAGCACCTGAAGGGAGGACAAGCAATGGATGGAAACTAATCAAGAAAAGACATAACCTAGAACTAAGGAGGAATTTCCTGACAGTTAAAACAATCAGTGGAACAACTTGCCTCCAGAAGTTATGGAGATTCCAACACTGGAGGTTTTTAAGACAAGAATGGATAACCATTTGTCTGAGCAGGAAGATGGACTCCACGGTCCTTTCCAATCCTCTTATTCTGTGAAAGAATAAAGAATGCAAATCATATTTGTGTCATCACTACAATTTACCCCAATGAAACTCACACCTGCAGATCTCAATGGAACTGTTTTATTCAAATGAAGGGCTGTGTTATATATGCAATATATGAATTTTAACCCCACATTAAATATATTGTTTTAATGTAAGAATCCCAATAGGTTATTTAACCGTAATCCTGATGTGCAATCCATGTGTTATGTCCTCTACCTCTGGAGCTCTGCAAATGCAAGTATGCTCATTAAAAGGGACTTGGTTAAGTCTTCAATATTTAATCATTGTGTCCAGTGGTTTGAATCTTATAATGGAAGGGAAGCATTCATCAGACCAATTCTACATACGCTGCAAAGTGTACTACTGACCCACAGAACAGTCTTGCCAATTTTTCATTTTATTTATATATAAAAAAATCTTTTTTATTTAGAAAAACAAACAAACAAAAGACACAAACACAGAGTGCATACCCATAACCCTCCATCGTGCGCCCTACAAATGTGAACATTGGTTATGAACTGGTGATGTGGAACTATCTTCTTAATGGCCACGTTGATCCAAGACATCTCCATCCAAGGCACACAGGTGAGTTCTCTACATCCAACCATCTCCTTTTCACAGCTTAGTTATCAGAAAGAGTTCGGTAGAGATGGGGAGAAAAAGGTCCTTGCCCCCCTATCTCCTCCTATCACAATTTGCTCTTTATCAGAGGTCTTCAAAATTTGGCAACTTTAAGACTTGTGGACTTCCAATATTCTCCAGCCAGAGTTGAAGTCCACAAGTCTTAAAGTTGCCATGCTTAGGGACCCCGGCTCTTGATTGAAGCTGGAGAGCGATCCTATTTTTTTTTTAACCATCACAAGCTTTTCACCTGCAGCAACAAAAGTCAGCTTCCCAAGCATATATTTTTGCAGTTCCAAACACAAAACCCCCAAACCACCCTGCTCCTTTGATTTAATCCAGAGAGAGGCAGGAACCTTCTCCAAAAAGGCTGACACATGAGCATTTTAAAAAAATCCACATTACTTTCCCTTTGTAGGAAAGGTTGTGGTTTTAACACCCAAGGATCCAGCTTGTGCTTATAGTCCTATGATGTGAAAGAATTAGAACACATAATAAAAAAAAGAAGGTACAAATAGAAAGCCAGGAGAGAGGCTGACCACCGCAACGATTCATAAGGATACACATATATAACACAATATTGACTTCAAACATTCAGGAGTAATCTCTGTTTGACAGAGCCCTGCACAAATAATGATTGCAATGAGAAGGATGGGTGAGCAGCTACACTGGAGAAGGCCAGATAGCTTTCAATATTTAGAGTGTATCGCCAATGGATAATTTATACTGAGTAAAGTTCAGATGACACAATAGTCTTTTGTCTACGAAGGAATGTGGCTTCCCAGAACCATCAGAATGAAGTTCTGATGAGGTTCTGATCCATTGAAAACCAAGAGAAATGTGTGCCTGCTGCAGCTTTTCATATTTTGGTATCTTCCAGATGAGCTGGGATCTTTGTGCCCAACATCCCAAACCACCATGGCTGGAAACCTGAGGACCTGTAGCCCCATCAGGGTTGAAGGCAAGAGTAGGTTCCAGCTCCTTCTACTGATGATTCACTCAGGGACGTGCTTTGGGCTTCGGGATGTGCTTCAGGTGCATGCACAGTAGGCAAAAAAAAATATTCTGCCCATGAGCAGAAGCAAAAGACAAGATGGTGGCATCTACAGTGCTGCCAATAGAACTGGTTCAGGGATGTGGCCAGCTGAGTTACTACCTACTTGCCCAAACCTGTAGGAACCCACCTCTGGTTGAAGAGCATTTAGCTTGTGGAAGGCCAATCTCTAAAAAAAGAGTCGTGACGGAAGGAGAGATGGAATTACATAACCAAGGAGATGGAGAAAGGGGAGTTAATTTACACAGTGAACCATTTTGATTCAGTTTCTCCAAGTTACCAATTGAAGGGTGGGGGGAAATGTAGAGAGAGCCCTTTGCAGACCCAAAGTTCACTCAGTGTCAGTGGAGACAGAAATTGGAGCTTCAAATATATGGTGAGATTGAAAACTTTTCTACTGTGTTAGATGGAAGACATTTATAAAGCAACCCCAGAGGACCAAAGCCATATCAGCTCCATACTTAAATAGGAGTCATATTTAATAAGATAAGATGAGCAACAACAATTATTCTCCCTAATGCCTACTTGGAACAATATGCAAATGGCAGATGAGCTGCAGTATTTAATAAGTAAGCTGCCCAGAAATTTGACAACTGCAACATGAAAACAAAATCTGCTTGACGAATGACTTTCCTCAACCTGCTCACATGTCCATTCCTAAAAAGGTGACATACCAGAAGTTCCTCCCTGCGTTTATTCTGCACTTTCCTTTTCAGCTTGCATTTACTTCCAGTATTTGAAACTCAGTTTGGATAGTCCAAGCTGGTTTCTCTTCTACCTACCCTCCTCCCTTTGTGGTCCGGTGGCTGTTTGCTGATCTGCAAGTCACAAGACACCTCAAAATACAGACCCAACTACTTATGTTTTTCCTCCAGGAATCAACATTTAGCACTCCATCTTAAAATGCTCGTTAACCAGCCACTTCAATGACTTCTATGAGATTGTTTGTCTTTTTACACTTTTGGTGGATCCACAAGTTCAGTCTGTGTCCATGCATTCAAGTCCTAGTTCTCACCTGGGCAGTAGAATACTGTGGCAAAAACTTGGGAAGCACCTGGGAAGAATCCCGAGGCCCAGCCTCTTTCTTCCATGGTAAGGAATCATATTGGAGCCTTCCGCATGAAGAGACCCTCAGGAGAAACTTGGCTGCTCTCAAGGAAGCCCCCATGGAGCTTACACTTCAAATGGCTGCTTGCTAGACATACTGTTTTTTAGAAGCACTGCTACTTGGTCGGCTGGACTGCCTGTCTGGAGAGGGACGGATCCCAGGGGCTACTGTTGCAAAGAGATCAGGGGCATTCATTTGGTTTTGCAAGGCCAAGGTTTCTTCTGTGTTGTAGTTGGCCCAGTTCTGCTCACTGGAGAGCTTGTTGTATCCCTGGTAGGGTGGAGCATGCCCGTCTGACATGGGGAGGTAGAAATAGGGTTTATCTGGTGGATAAGGCCCCGTTGGCATTTTACCCATGCTGTTGGCATCGAAGGGTAGAGGGGGAGCAGACGATGGGGAGCAGCAGTCTCTTTCCTTAACCCTTTTGAGCGCGTGCTTGCAAAAGAGATGGAGAAGCTCCAAAATGTTGAGGACAAGGGAGATCAAGCCCATTACCAGCATGAAAAGGATGAAGATGGTTTTTTCAGTGGGACGGGACATAAAACAGTCTATAAGATATGGGCATGGAGGACCTTTGCACACATAGTTAGCATGCATGACAAAGCCGTATAGGTACCACTGGCCAAGAAGAAAGCCTGCCTCAAAGATGGTCTTGAAGATCACGCTGATGACGTAGGTCCACATTAGAGGTCCGCGAATTTTAATGTGTCCATCTTCAGCCACACAGATCTTGGCCATCTTCTTCTCCACCGCCATCAACATAGCTGCTGCCTTGTAATCTTTGGTTTGCAATGCCCGGAGTTCGTGCTCCCGTTCCTTTAGCTTCTCCTCTTGTCGGGAGAGGTAGATGACATGCCCCAAATAGACCAAAGTTGGGGTGCTGACAAAGAGGAACTGCAGCACCCAGTAACGAATATGGGAAATAGGGAAGGCATTGTCATAGCAGACGTTGGTACAGCCGGGTTGCTTGGTATTGCACACAAAATCGGACTGCTCATCCCCCCAGACGGACTCCCCGGCTAGACCCAGGATCAAGATGCGGAAGATGAAGAGGACGGTCAACCAGATCTTGCCGATGGCTGTTGAATGTTCCTGCACCTGGTCCAGTAACTTCTCCAGGAAGCCCCAGTCTCCCATCTTGTGCTAAGGACAGTAGAGAAGTAGGCATTAACAAGGGATCCATAATCATTTCATGAGAGCTTGAGATTCTCACCATCATTTGAGTTCCAGGTGGGCAAACATCCTGAATTGAGGATGACACTGGGCCCTAGGAGGCCTTCTAGGGCTCCAAAGGAAGACAAGGCTAATCAATGGGGCCATAATTCACCCCAGCCAATTGTTGTGAAAATCCATTCTCTTCCCAACATAGATGGACTCATACAATACCCTCAGGTTAACACATTTCCAGTCTTGGTAACCTGTTTTCCCGAAAATAAAACAGGGTCTTATTTTCTTTTCACCCGCGAAAGAAGCACTTGGCCTTATTTTGGGGGAGGTCTTACCGTATATACTCGAGTATAGGCCGACCCGAATATAAGCCGAGGCACCTAATTTTACCACAAAAAAACTGGAAAAGTTATTGACTCGAGTATAAGCCTAGGGTGGGAAATGCAGCAGCTACCGGTAAATTTCAAAAATAAAAATAGATACCAATAATGTTTTTGAATATTTATTTCAAAGAAAAACAGTAAACTAGCGGTGTATTCAATGAAATACTTCACTCACCTCATGATGCTGATGTCTCGCTGTGATGATGATGTCCCGTGCAGCCGCGGGAGCGATGTCCCGCCTCCTATGACACACGGCACAGTGATTCCTATCATTGGATCACTGTACCAGAGGAGGTGGGACATCGCTATGTGGCTGCTTGCCATAACAAGGAGGAGGTGGGACATCGTTGCAGAGCGGCAGGAGGGGGAGGAAGGGGAATCGTAAGACAGCCCTGCATTACATTAGAACGTGAGGAGGGGGGGATGGTGCGGTGCGCGCTGCGCGGCAAACTGACACAGAGGGAGGGGAAACTCACAGGGGCACTGGGCCATTCACGAGTGTCACCCAGCGGCATGGCCCCGCCCCTTTTTCTCCTCCATTTCGGGCAAATTTTTCACTGACTCGAGTATAAGCCGAGGCGGCTTTTTTCAGCCCAAAAAGTGGGCTGAAAAACTAGGCTTATACTCGAGTATATACAGTATTATTTTTAAGGTGCAGGAGGCGGCAAGCATGGTCACCTCAAGGCTGCTGCTGTGTCGCAATATTTTCAGGGAGGGCTTATTTTAGTGCATGTGCCCAAAAGCCCAATTGGGCTTATTATCTGGGGAGGTCTTATTTTCGGGGAAACAGGGTATTTTAAATCCAACCAAATTGTACAATGGTGGTGTTTACACAACATTCTTAATTTAGTTATTGAGGAAACCCTCTTGTCTAAATAACACTATAAGCTGCAAAGCCACAAAAAAGAGACAGACAGATAGAGAGACAGACAGACAGACAGACACTACAGGAGTCTCCAAAGTGGGCAAAGCAGGTGAGTAACTAGAGAATAATCACACCCATCAACACATGCTGTAACAGTCCAACTGTGAATCCAGGAGCAGCTTCCAAAATTCCAGGTGACCCAACACTTAATATGCCCCTTTACTAGACCATCTTCATGCAAAGAACATCCAATAAATGCTGAGTTTTGAGAGCTGTGCCAGGAGGGAAACCAGATTAAGGCAAAATTCCATGTATGGGTCTGAATACAAATTCTATCGTGACCTCTAACTTTGTCATCATCAACTTAATATAGGAGAATTAGATCTGCTGAAGAAAACAGGAGAGGCTGCAAAATGGCTTAACATTTGAAAAGGAAATTCTGGAAACCGAAAGATGTTTTTTGGCTCTTCTTCCGGAAGGGTTCTATAAATATCTTTCTTTTTCAGAAATGGTTGCGTTTACAGTTCGCTTACAATAAGAGAAACATTTAGGTGTTACAACACTGTCATTTTTGTCTAGTATAGTTAAACAAAACTGCCCTTCTGAAATTAGAAGTAGCCTTAACCATGGAGTTAAAAATACTGTGCATCTGTGCATAATCAGGAATTTAAAGAAATGATTTTAAAGCAATTCATGATGGCTAAAAGTCTCCTTTCAAATAAAGTTGCACATTACCTGGCATACATACACAAACACAAACATTTGAAAACCCAGAGGTTCCACACATGGGAGAAGATGGAAGTATGAGAAGATTTTAAGCATGCAGTCATAAAACCAAATGGCTTGTTTTTCCCTATAAAGAATGGCTGCAAGAACTGGGTCTGTCTAGTTTGATGAAAAGAAGGACTAGGGGAGACATGATAGCAGTCTTCCAATGTCTCAGGGGTTGCCACAAAGAAGAGGGAGTCAAGCTATTCTCCAAAGCACCTGAAGGCAGGACAAGAAGCAATGGATAGAAACTAATCAAGGAGAGAAGCAGCCTAGAACTAAGGAGAAATTTCCTGACAATTAGAACAATTGATCAGTGGAACAACTTGCTTCCAGAAGTTGTGAATGCTCCAACACTGGAAGTTTTTTTAAGAAGATGATGGACAAACATTTGTCTGAAATGGTATAGGGTTTCCTGTCTGGGCAGGGGGTTGGACTAAAAGACCTCCAAGGTCCCTTCCAACTCTGTTATTCTAATATTCTATCCCTTGCAAGAAATATTTCACTGTACTGTTCCTTGTCTTCATGCTTTGCTACAACCCTGTCTATATGCCCTGTTTTTTTTTTTTTTTTAAAGAAGCAGGATTCAAACCCCCAACTGCCCAAACATTGCTGCATTGGCATTTAAAGGATTAACTTTTAAAATCTCCCGCCTAGAAAGGAAGAGAGCCACGATAATCTAGGGGATAGTAAAAAAATATCTGGCAATTTATGTCTTTTAATAAAACCTGTTGTTTGGAAAAGATGCTACCAGACTCCCTTGTCTCAGGAAGGCAGTAGAACTACAGGAAAAAAAACAAACCACAAGTGCTTAAATTTACCCATATAATCTAGCCTCAGCAGCTGCTTAGGGCTTATAAAGAGTTAGTGCCTGAGGTTGCCAATTGCTTTGGTAAAAATAGGGATAAAGAATAAAAAATTGTATCCTGTGGATTTTTTTCTTCCTGCTTTTAGAGAAGGTTGCCCTATAGACAAGCTTTTCCTGACAAAGTGATAAAATAGCCATTGGCTGTCTAACACATTTGCACAACCAGAAGGCAGAGGATGGCTGGAAGTGTTGGCATCCTGAATTGATTTGTTGGGTTTTGATCAGGGGTGAAATTCAGCAGATTCTGACAGGTTCTGGAGAACCAGTGGTGGAAATTTTGAGTAGTTCAGAGAACCAGCAAATACCACCTCTGTCTGGCCCAGAGTGGGGAGGGAATGGAGATTTTGCAGTATTCTTCCCCTGCCATGCCCACCAAGCCACGCCCACAGAACCGGTAATAAAAAAAGACTGGTTTTGATGATCCTAGTTGTGCTTGTATTTATTTATTTATTTGTATTTATTTATTTTGTCAAGCATGAATTAGATAAAAGATAATTCATGCTTGACAAAATATAAATAAATAAATAAATAAATAAATAAATAAATAAATAAATAAATAAATAAATAAATAAATGCATAACTGCAAGCACAACTAGGATCATCAAGACCCAACAAATTAGGAACTCCATACTTGATCATGCTTGGTCTTAAGAGAATTCCTCTGAGCAGGAGTACTAGCTCTTCTCTCATAACTCAATGAGGACTAGTTACTTCCTTTTAAAGATCCACCAAGCCCAACATGGAGTCTGTTGAGATGTTGAGACTGAGAAAAGTGCAGAGAAAGGCAACTAAGATGATTAAAGGCCTGGAGACTAACACATATGAAGAATGATTGCAGGGATTGGGTATGGCTAGTCGAGAGAAAAGAAGGACCAGGGGTGACATGACAGCAGTATTCCAGTATTTGAGGGTCTGCCACAAAGAA